>NW_006399912.1:4524502-4566502 GCF_000299155.1 Elephantulus edwardii | reverse complement strand
GATTGGCACAGGATAGAGCAGGGTTTAGGGCTGTTGTACATAGGGTCGCTATGAGTCGCAAGCGACTCGACGGCACATAACAACAACAACAACAGGCTTAATTGATGGAGCCTAAAGTCCTGTCACTTCATTCTGATGTCCCTGCGGGGCTCAGAGGAGCGTTGGTGGTCTGGTTGGTTGTGTGTTGGGCTGGTAATCAAAAAAGGTGGTGGTTTAAATCCAACAGCAGCTCCGCAGGGGGAGAAAATATGACCAGGATCCTCCCATTGTGATTTGTAACCTCAGAAACTCGATAGAGGGTTGTTATGAATCAGAATCAACTCAATAGTAGTAAGTTTGAGTTTAGCTCGCAGGAGAGAGACTTTTCTTCTCTTGCAAAGACTGCATATTTCTGGTGGTTCAACTACTCCACCAGCTCCACTGGAGAGAAATAGGAAGTGTCTTCCTCTTCAGAGTTTACAGCCTTGGAACCCAAGGGAGTGTTGCTCTGCGTCAGAGGGGACTTGATGGCAATGGGTTTGAGTTTGACACTTAGTGGGTGTCATCATGAGTTGGAATCCACTGGACAGCGATGAGTTTAGTTTTGGAATTGGGTGGTTCAAGTGGACACTCAACTATTTAATTGAAAGGTTGTCAATTCAAAACTACCCAGAGCCACTGTTATGCCCAGGCCAGGATGTGCGACTCCCCACATACTGAGACTCCTCTATTAGCTGGCGGCTGAGGGCGACCCTCGACCCCGAATGATTTCATACTCAAGTCTTATAAAGGAAGAAAACCACAAACAGGTGGCTTACAGTTAGGACTGACCCCACTCTGAAGAGTAAAAAGAACTTACAGAAGCAGATAGCGTCCTGCGAGGTTCACACCCCACTCCCCTGTTTTGACTATTCACCCAGGCAGAATATTGAGCTCCACCAAATAACCTACTTAAGAAAAGCAAGATATTTATAAAAAAGGAACCGAGTCCTGGGCTGGAATGGAATCAGTTAGGCTCAATCGAATACTTCACCACCTCAGAAGCAAAGTCTGGCCTTGTGCTTCTCCTGGAAAACCAGCCATTGGAAATCTTGTTGGAGTGCCATTCTAGTCTAATGTATGTGAGGTCACCATGGGTCAAAAGCAACTCTGGGATGACTTTTTTTTTTCCTTTTCTTTTCCTTTTTCACTTAATTTCAGTCATCATCCATGGTCTCACCTGCGTTCTTAGCCAAAAGACCCCCTTCCTTCCAAAACTTAGCACTTATTTATATCAACTTAGCATTTTTCCTTGTTTTTATCAATTTTCCTTGTTATAGAAACAATAGCACTTTATTATAAAATTTGCATACTGCAGCCAAGCATGATGAAAAAAATTAGAAGCACTTGCCATTCACCACCCAGAGGTAATGTTAAGTTAGCATTGTGCATTACAGTTTCTCTCTTTCTCTTTCTCTCTCTCTCCCTCCCTCCCTCTCTCCTTCTCCCCTCTCTCCCTGTCTCTCTGTCTCTCTTTTTTCTCCTCCCCTCTTCCCCCTCTCTTCTTCCTTCTCTCCCTCCCTCTCTCCCTCTCCAAATATGTAGATAAAGATATATCAGAAAAAAATGCTATTTAGAACAATGATCTCTGTGAGAAGTTAAAGTAGCATCTCTTTCTAATAGGTCTGTATCATCTACCTGTATGCAACAAGCACAGGCTGCTTGCCAGTCAGAACCCACAACTGTTCCTAAAAAGGATTGCACCATCTTGTGAACAAAATAGGCTCTGCCTGTGGAATCCTAGAAGCTTTAATTATGCAAGTTTGGATGTTGGCGCCAGGGAGCTCCGCTTGGCTCTGCACAATAGCAGGAGGGGCTTGTAGAATTCCAGGAAATGGACTGAGAAGAGAGGGGGAGGAAGAGAGATGAGGAAAGAAAAGAAGGGAAACCAAGCTGATGGTTCCTTTCTTGCCACTTCTGCCTGCAATCCCTGAATCTTTAAGGAAGTCTCTTGTTGTTGTGAGCTGGGCTTGAGTCCGTTATGACACATAGTAACTTAATAATAGCAACAGATCTGAACCTTGTCTGATTCTGCAGCACCCTCACCATTCTGAGCTGCAAGAACCTGGTGTTACAGTCACTGTGTTGATACATTTGGTTGGCTTATCTCTTTCTCTCTCTGACCTCCTACCTTTCCCAACATGATCTCTTTTTCCCAAGGACTGGCTCCTCCTGAAAACAGTAAGTTTCATCGTCCTTGCCTTAAGGAACACCCTGGCTGCCCTTTCTCCAAGACGTATTTCTTTGTTCTTTTTCCAGTCCATGGGATGCTCAGTATTCTTATCCCACACTGCAATTCAAAGGCATTGGATTCTTAGTCTGTCCTTCTTATTCATTGTCCAATTTTCAGATGTATTTGAAGCAATTGAAAACATATGTTTCCTTTGTAGAAGTTAACTTATTTTATTTGTCTTTTCCTCCAATTTTTATTCATCTTTCCCTCTGCTGCTTATCATCCTCCTCCTTTTTCTTTGCCATCGTCTTTTCTTGGGCTCTGAATGTAGTGCTGTTGCTATGATGTTGCTAGTTGCTAGCAAGTCAGCTCTTACACATGGGCTGTTGTTGTTAGGTGCCTTCAAGTCCAGTACAACTCATAACAACCCTGTGAACAGCAGAGCTGAACCCTGTCCTCTCCTGTGCCATTATCACACTTCCTGACACACTTGAGCCATTGTAGTAGTTAATATGTCAATCTACCTGATCAAGGGTCGTCTTCTCCTTCACCGACCATCCACCGTTCCAAGCTTCATGTCCTTCTCCAATAAATAGCCCCTCCTAGCAACATGCCCAAAGAAAGCAAGGCAAAGCCTCATTATTCTTGCCTCTTGACATAAATGTTCATTCTCTGGGCCATCCATGGGAGTTCAGTGCTCTTCTCCAACACCACAGATCACAGGCATCAGTTCTTTTTCTGTCAACCTTATTCATTGCCTGGGTCTTGGATGCACCAGAAAGACCACGGCCTGAATCAGATGCACCTTAGTCCTCAAACTGACATCACTACTCCTCAATAATTTGGAAAAGTCCCTAACTGCAGATTTTCCTACTGCAGTGTGTCTCCTTATTTCCTACAAGCAAGATGAAGATGTTGACAGTTTCAATCTCCTCTCCATCTGGCATGACAGTGCCTATTGGTCCAGTGGTAAAAATCTTTGTTTTCTTGATATTGAGACACAGTCCATACTGAAAGCTGCATTCCTTGATCTTCTGCAACAAGTGTTTCAAGTTCTCTTCATTTCAGCCAGTAAGGTTGTGCCATCTGCATAATGTAGGTTATTGGTGAGTCTGCCTCCAATCCTGATGTCACATTCCTCTTCATAGAGTCCAGCTTCTTGGATAATTGCTCAGCATATAGATTGAACAGGTGTGAAGACATGTAGCAGTTAGATAGATCTTTAACTATCACAAATTCTTAAGTATACTATGAGTTCAAACTCCAGGGCAGTGGAAAAGCACAAGATACATTGGTTATCAGTCGGGAAACAAAGGCACATGGGTTATCAGTTGAGAAACAATCTCTGCTTGTTTGCTCTGCCCTTCTGCTAGCCATTCTTGAAATACTGTTGCCTTGGATACAGCTGGGTGTGGGGCTCTACCAAGGACAATGGAAAAATTCCTGAGTTTTAACTCGGCTGAGAACTATAGAAACCTGAGTTTAATTCAGCTGAGAACTATAGGGACTATTTTAATTTCAATCTTTTCAGTCACTGTGTCAATTTCATCTCATTGAAAGTCTTCCTGGTTTTGGTTGAACCTCTTAGACACCCCTCAACCTGGAACTGAACTTACCACCTGGGAATCACCTTTCAGCCAAAAGATCGGCTCCATTACCCTGAGGTTGTTAGCAACTCCAGACTCTTCAGAGGCTGGAGATTACAGACTAGAAGATTGCCCATCTTTCTTCCTCAGCACAGATAGTGGATTTGAACCACCAGGGAAAGGCCACCTTGAGTTAGCAGCTCGAGCCCCTAACCACTAGGCCATTAGAAGGAAGGACTATGCTCTTTGGAACAAACCACATGCAAAGAAAAGAACTGTATCTGCCCAAAAACAAAGCTCAGAAGATAGCAATGAAGGACAAATAGAAACTAGGAATCCAGAAAGGAAATGGGTGGAGTTCTTTGAAAATGGAAGAATTTGAAGGTAATGTTACACAAGATGTGTCTAAATTGCCGAAAGGAAATTTTCTGTGTAAACTTTCACACAAACCAAAATTTTAAAAAAAGAGCAAACTCCTGGATGTGTACCAGCTCCCTCCCCCAGCAATTTTCAAGTGTTTCTCTCCTGTTATCTCTCTTTCCCTCATAATAAACCCACAGGTCAACCGTTGTTGTATCTGTATCTTAAACACACACCTGGGATTGCTTCCCTAGGATCAGTTCCTACAAGTAGAAAGGCTTGAATAAAGGTTATGCAAATGTTTAAGCCTTTTGATACACATTGCTAAATTGTCTCTTTGGAAAGGTTAAACCAATTTACACTCTCAACAGTAGTGTTTAAAAGAGACTCTTTCCCTAAATCCCCTTTAGTAATGAAGAGTAGCATTATAAAAAATCTTTTCCAATTGCTAGTTTAGTAAAAATAAATTGACTCTATTTGTTGTTTTACATGTGTTCAGTGACAAGTAAGGTTGGCTGGGTTTTTCTCCCTCATCTGCTTTTTTTTTTTTTTTGACAAGTTGTATGTCTTTTTTTCCCCTTGAAAATTAATTCTTTACTATCCATCTTCTATGAGCTCTTGTAGCTTAGTGGCAAGAAGCTGCGCTGCAATCCCAAAGGCTCGCTGTTCGAGGCCGCCGGCTGCTCCCACAGGAGGAGGATGGGCAGTCTCCTCCCGTGTGATTAACTGCTTCTGAAAACCAGCTAGTGGGTCAGCTGTGGGTCAGTTCTGATTCTACAGTACAACAACAACAAACACCTTCTAAAGAGTCCTGGTAATAGAGTGCATTGGGTGTTGGGCTGTTAACCGAAAGGTCTGAGGTTCAAATCCACCAACTGTTCTGCAGGAGAAAGAGGGGTAATCTCCTCCTGTGAAGACTGATAGCTCTAGAAACCTGATGGGAGGGAGGTGTCACTGTGAGTCAGCATTGACTTGATGGCTCTATATTGGGTCTTGCACATTTTTGAGAGTTGATATCTTTATTATTGTTTTTAAAATTCATTATTATTATATGTATTATGAATTATTCAATAGGAGAGGAAGACCCTCGATGAGATGGATCGATTCTGTGAGTGGAGTGGTGGGAATGAGTGTGTTTGAGATGGCGAGGTTGGCACAGGATAGAGCGGCTTTTAGGGCTCTTGTACATAGGGTCGCTATGAGTCGCAAGTGACTCGATGGCACATAACAACAATAATTATTGTTTAAAAAAATTCAACCATGGTGGCACCGAACCTGCTATTTCATTCAGAGGTATTTGTAAATTCATCCTGGTTGGGCGCTTTCCAGTGGATTCTCACTCACTGTGCCACTGAGTCGCAGAGGAGAACTGACCCGTACAACTTTTCTTGGCTGTGGTGGAAATCTTGATGGAAGCAGCAGGGCAGGCCTTTTTATTTTTTTATTATTTTTATTATCTTTGTGTGCGTGTACCGTCAAATTAGATCTGACTGGTACAGGAGGAGATTGACCCTCCTTCCCCGGCAGAGCATCTGGTGGATTCGAACCGTGTGCCTCTGGGATTGTAGTTGCAGGTCCTTGCCACTAGGCCACCAGAGTGCCTCAGGGCAGGTCTTTTTCTGATGCAGCTACTACCTTTCCACTCCCAGCCAAGTGCTTAACCCTCAGGGCTCCTAGATGAGCTATTATGGTGCAAATCCTCTATGAAGAATTTGGAATGCAGAGCGACAAGTCACTCACTCACACTCATAGCTGACCCTCCATCAGGTTTTCAGGGATTCTAAATTTCTGAGAGGAGATTGCTCTTCTTTCTTCTGAGGGCCTGCTGGGGGACTTGAACTACTAGAGTCTTTGAGTTAGCATTGCAACTCCATGTGGACCACACCACCAGAGAGTAGTTAAAGGAAAGGACTTCTTTTCCAGGTCAGAAAAGCAGGTGAACAGGATGTCAGCAGTTCTGCTTCTTAAATACCCCCAATCCAAAGGAAGAAGCGAACATTCCTTTAAAAGTTGGCTGGTTGCTGCTTTTTTATGCCTTTAATCCTCACCTTTGAAATGTTTTCTTCCAAACATTCTCTCCAACTGCTCTGAAGGAAGTGAAGCTATCACTCATAAAGCACTGGGAAGCACATTTCAATCACCACTCAAGCTTGCTAATTGCAGACTGAGCAAAGAGTATACATTTGGCTGGGACAGAGGTCTCCCATTCACAGCCGATGGGCCTTTTGTGCAAGGTTCCGTGTTGCCTACATAATGCCTTAGAGCTGGCTGAATGAATGAACGAACACAACGTGGCTCATTCATACAGGCGTACCTTGGAGAGTGTGTGGGTTTGGTGCCAGACCACTGCAAGAAAGTGAGTCTCACAGTAAAACCAAGTCTACAATGAACTTGAAGTAAAAAGTTTAATTAAAAAAAAACAACAGATCCTTGCAAGTCCCTACCAGTGGATCAAAGTGAATACATAAAGGAAGAAGTAGATTTGCTCGTCTTAAAGTAGACTATCAGGCCTTATCAAGGGTTGCATTTCTTTATAAGAAAACATAAATAGATCAAAATGTTTCCCTTCACTCTGACTTTTGTAATGATATGTCTGCTCTCTCAATACAGGACTACACTGATCTCAAAATGATGTGCTATATGGAAGTATTCTGGGTTACGTACATAATACTATACCACCATAATAATCTCATTGACATCCAGTCAGTGATGATACTGAAAACAAAGGGTTCTTGAACTGGGGTTTGCAGTTACCTGGAGTTTAGAACTCCTGTGGTTTGTGTTCTTAAAGGCTATACCAAAACTCAGCCAATTTCAGAGGACAAGCATAACTTTACCTCAGATATATTGTGAGTTTGGTTCCAAACCAATTCAGTATATGGCTATAAAATCAGTCAAATAACTTTTTTGATATTCCAGGATATATGAAGCAGTTGGGTTCTGAAGGGTAGGTTCTCCTGATTTGGTTCAAAGTCGGGTGTGAACTATTTGTCCATTTGTTTTGTTTGGGCTTTTTTTCAACTTCACTCACAATTGTGTGTCAACTGATTGTTCACCTGGATTTAGTTAGCAATCAACTGTGGGCTGGAAACCTCTTGTTTAAGTCAATCAGGACCTTGTTGGCAGGTCTTTGTATTTAAAAGTCACCTGGAGGGGAGCTCTGGTGGCCTAGTGGCAAGAAGCTGCACTGCAATCCCAGAGACGCATGGTTCAAATTCACAAGATGCTCTGCCGAGGAAGGAGGGACAATCTCCTCCTGTACCAGTCAGATCTAATTTGACAGTACACACACACAAAAATAATAATTAAAAAAAAAAGTCAACTGGGCTCAAACAAACAAACAAAAAAACACCACCAAAACAGTCAATTGGGCTGAATGCCTGATGTTAATTGTGTTTGGGAAGAACATTGTTCTGAGTGGTACAGCTCTGATCTCAGTTTGCTGTACTGAAGTAACTTGGGGTCACTGTAATACTAAATGCTGCACTATTGATGTGCTAATGCCACAAAGGTTACTCATAGTAGACAGGGTTTCTTAGAGCTCCAAGACTGAGATCAGCTTGGAGCAGGATTGGCATCTACTTGGTAAACAACAGGCCTTTGAAAACTCTATGAAAATAAAAGAAATGATGATGGTTACAGAGGAAGATTCAGACCTTTTGTCCATAGGATCACTTAACAACACAACACAACAACAGCAGTAGATATGATGCTTGGAAAAGTAGAGGGTCACTGAAAGATAGGAAGACCCTCAATGACATCAATGGACAGTGACTGTAACAAGAAGACTTGCACATGGAGACTGTTGTTCGGATGGTATAAGCTTTCAACCTTTTATTCATAATGATGTTATGATTTGTAGTTGCCTTAATTGTGCTGAATAACAACATTGTGTATGAAATTTATCTTTGTGCTAGACTATCAAGTGTGCAATAGCATTACGACAAAGTTTTAAATATTTGGAGAATTACCAAAGTGTGACCCAGAGACACAAAAGGAGCACATGCTGTTGGCATCCACTTTTGTTGTCTCCCATCTTTGAATAAATTAGTAGGAGGGGCCACCCCCTGAAGCTGGAGGGTCAGGGGAGAAGAAGACCCTCAAGGAGATGGATTGACACACACAGTGCCTATAACAATGGGATTAAGCACAGCAGAGATTATGAGAATGACATAGCTTGGGCCAGGGTTTCAATCTTTTGTGCATGGAGTTGTTAAGAGTTGGAGTTGATTGAATAGAACCTAACAACATAGATTTGCTTGACAACCAACCTTCAATTTGTGAAGAATGCAGAATCCGTGAAGCTCAATACAACAAAATATGCCTGTAGAATGGGACATCACTCAGCCATAAAGAGAAATAAAGCCGAGATTCTTGTCACAGCATGAATGGACCTTGAAAATGTTATACGGAACAAAATAAGCTGGTCACAAAAGGACAAATGGCATATGATCCCATTTCTACAAGCTGGTCAGAATACAGTTTTGTTGAGCTGGAAGAGGCAAATGCAGGTAGACTAATGTGTTTGTGGTTATTAAACAAAGATGGATGGGGAGGACTCTAAGGGACACTAAGCTTCTATCTCACATGCTTTGGGCATGTTTTCGAGAAGAAAACGACATCGTGCTGGGAAAGGGAGAAGAAAACCTCAACAATATGGATTGACGCAATGACTATAAGAATGGGCTGAGGAATATCAGAAATTATGAGAATGATCTGTTGTTCACAGGATCACTATGAGTCGTCATCCACTCAAGGGCACCTGCAACAAGCTTCTTTTAAGGGTGGTGGAAAATGTGGAAATGCATAGTGGCGATGGTCGCAGAATGTAATGCCGGCCATGAGCGCAATTTCACTAAATTCCATAGATGAAGAATGTTGAAATGGCAAATTGTGGAGTAGACTTGGGGAGCTTCTTCCCAGAAAAATGAATGGTGACCCACATTGCAAACTCTGGGAAATGAACGTGGCTATTTCAATTCTGGATTCTCATGAAATAGCAGACGATGTGGCAAAACTGGGCAGCTATGCAGCATCACAGCCGTCTCCTGGACTTTGATGGGTGTTATGCTCTTTCAGTGTGGTTTTGTTCCTTTTTATTCTCCACTGGGCTCACTTTACCAACTTGTCCTAGAGAAAAAGGCTTGTCCTCAAGAAGCCTTTCTCTGATTTAAGTTGCATGACAAATGCGTGAGACACTTCCGTTAACAATAAGGAGTTTTTTGGATTATTATCGAGAGGAAGCAGTTGAGAGTGACTATAACAATGGGCTTCCAATTCGAGGCTGTTGTGAGGATGATACAAGACAGGGTAAAGTTTCAAAATGTTGCCATGAATTGTGGTTGTTTTGACTGTGCCTAATAACAACATTGCATATGAAAGACATTATGCATGTGGAAGACTTTATATAGTGGTGGTGGTGGTGGTGGTGATTGTGGTGGTGGCGGTAGTATACCGTCGAGTCATGACCAGCTTATAGGTTACCCTCCACTGGATTTTCAGAGGCAGTAAATTACACATAAGGATGACAGAAGAAGAATTGATGCCTTTGAGCTCAAAGGTAATGGTGGTATTAGAGAAGAGCCCTGAACATCCCATGGACAATCAAAAGAACAAACAAATATGTCTTGGAGAGGGTGCAGCCAGAGTGCTCTTTGGAGGCAAGGATGATGAGGCTTCGCCTCACATGCTTCAGGCATGTTGCTAAGAGGGTCTGGTCCTTGGAAAGGAACATGATACTCGGAAAGGTAGAGGGTCGACAAAGAAGGGGAAGACCCTTGACTTGGTGGATTGACCCAGTGACTGCCACAGTGGGCTTCAATGTGTCAGGAAGTGTGAGAAGGCCACAGGATAGGACAGGGTTCAGATCTGTTGTTCATAGGGTCGGTATGAGTCGTACTTGAGTTGATTGCACCTAAAAACAACAACAAATCGCTTGGGAGTTGATTACCTATTCTCCTCCCGCAGAACAAGAGGTTTTAAACTCTGTGACATGGTGATGTAGAGAGTCAGAAAAAAGGAAGAAGGCCTGGAAAGGGATGGAATGGCACATGGCTACAAAAAGAGCCGCCAGCACAGCAGCCTCTGTGAGGGTGGCAAAAGATAGGGCAGTGCTTGGTTCTGTTGTGTGCAGAGCTGCTGTGTGTCTGAGCCTACTCAATGGCACTCACTAACAAAATAAGGAGTTCTAGAGGGGTAATGGTTAAGCCCTTAGCTACTAACCGAAAGGTTGTTGTGGTTGTTGATTGCCTTCCAGTCAAGCACAACTCACAGCGACCCTATGAACAAATGGCCTGAAGTCCCTCTACAAATAGCAACATTTATAGTTATCGACATTTATCATTATCGACGTTTACAGTTCCAGAGACACATTACTTAGGAAGTGGATGCCATTCCTGTCCAAACCTCCTAGCTTTCTGAAAGAGAAAAGACCTGGTAGTATTCTTGGCTCATAAGTGTTAGTTTGGGCAAAGGGGGCCAAAGAGAAGAATGAAGAATTCAGAATTCAAATGCTGATGGCCTTGCCTGCTGCTGATAAGAAGAGCAAAAGGCCTTGCATGTCTGGCTGAGCTAGCATGTGGCTCCTAAATTAGAGTGGAATGTCCCTCCCTAAAGACTCTGTTTATAAAAATCCTCCCCAGTAAGTTCACAGTGTGACTTCCCATTTTGCCTCTCCAGGATGAGGAACTCACCTGGGAGCTCCCCTTTCCCCCCTTTAATAAAACTACATTAAGCTTTCTCCCATTCTCTCTGATTTCTTTAAGTCCACTAACCTAACAATAAGGATCAAAATCTCAGCCTTTTATGGTCAGTATGATTGGAAATTGACTTGGCAACACACAAGAGCATTGGCAATGATTATCTCCATTTTGTAAGTGAAATCAAGAGACTTGTGCTAAAGTTAAACCATGGGAAAATGTCAGATCTGGACTTTGAAGACCGGTCCTTGACTTCGGAGCAGCCAGTCTGATTTCTTGACTTCAGACCAAGAGTTATTTGACTGTTCTAACTTACCTGTGTTTGGAGTCTCTAATCTTAGAGCGTGTGTGTGTGTGTGTGTGTGTGTGTGTGTGTGTGTGTGTAGACCCATGTGTGCCTGTAAGGAAATACATTTTGTAAATTTGCATGCACACAATGTAAAGGAAGTTCAGCATCTGAAGCCTCTGATAATAAGCCCTTCTGGGTAAATAAGTGTTCTGCGTCTTTCCCCTCTCTTCAGTTTATTCTCTTATAATTACTTCACAAACACTGTGTCCCCGGACTCAGCAAACATATCCAGATCAATCTGTTTGCATTGCGACAGCTCTGTTGAATAAAATCCCTTCTGCACCTCCCCTGTTTATTTGGAAGAAGCAACAACTAGGACCAATGAGAATGTGAGTCACAGGTTTTTTTACCATCCACAGATAAAGTCCCAGGCAATATTGCAGGCCGGGCACCAGGCTGTTACAAGAAAGCAAGTCACCTGAACTGTGACATATAAACACAGTGCACATAAATCTCATACGGATCCTACAGTGTCATCTATTAAGGGTGCAATGTTGTTGTTGCGTGCTGTAGAATGGGGACTGGTCTGTGGCTGATCCTCCAGGGGTTTTTCAGAGGCAATAAATCACATGGAAGGAGACTGCCCATTCTTCTCCCATGAGCAACTGGTGAATTCAAACCCTGTGTCTTGGGATTGCAGCACAGCTTATCACTAGGCTACTAGAGTTCCCTAAGTGTGTGGCGGTTGTGTTTTGGTGTTTTGTAATGTGGGAACTGCCCCATAGCTGACCCTCCAGTGGGTTTTCAGAGGCAGTTAACTGCATGGAAGGAAATTACCCATCCTCTCATGAAGCAGCGGGTGGTCTCAAACCGTGTGCTTTTGGGATTGCCACACAGCTGGCCTATGTACTCCAGAGACACAAAGTGAGCACATGCTGTTGCTAATGAACTTGGTTGGTGGTAGATTGTCACATAAGTCAAATTTTCAAAAGAAAACAAGTCGCTGTATCAGCAAAGTGCAATAAAGTGCGTTATACCTGTGTATTTTTAGGAGTGAAGTGGACACAGCAGCTGGTTTAGTTGTATGGATGTGGTCAGAAGTTCAGTATTGATGTCAATGCTGAGGTTAGAAGTAACCACATTCCATTTCTTTTGTTACTCTAATTTCTCTGCAGGATACTCTGTGGCTAGTACCCTAGTAAGGCACTTCCCCACTCAGGGCAAGCCTGGGTTCGAAAAGGGTCTTCAGGATGAGATTGGACTTCCTTCTGTAATCTGATTCTTCCACCCTCTCCCTTCTAACTCCCAGCAGAGCGTGTTTTCTCCCAAGTCTTTTCTGGAAGTTTCCTAAGTTGAGTCTGCACTCATCTCCTGCCCCTTTCTTTTTCAACCAGCCATTTTTTTTTGCTTGATTAACTTGCCTAGTTTATAATATCATCTTGTCTAGGGAGCTGACTTAATCTAAAGTAATCAAGCTTTATCTGTCTTTAACTCTGTGTTTTCACACTCTCATGCTATTGTGAAAAGTTTGTGTACCATAATGGATAAAAAAAGAAGCTGGTTGCAGAGTGGCTATTATTGTTAGGGACCTTGGAGTTGGTTCTGACTCAAAGCAACCCTGTGTGCTGTAGAATGAACTGCCCAGCCTGTTGTACCATCGTCACAGTCTTTCCTCTTCTCATGCCTGTTGTTTGAGCCACTGTGTCGGTCCATCTCCTTAAGGATCTTCTGCTTTTTTATTTTTTTAATTTATTATTATTTTATGTGTGTGTGTGTGTATGTGTGTGCGCGCGCGCCCGTGCGTGTACCGTCAAATTGGATCTGACTGGTACAGGAGGCGACTGTCCCTCCTTTCCCGGCAGAGCATCTGGTGGTGGATTTGAACCGTGCACCTCTGGAATTGCAGTGCAGCTTCTTGCCACTAGGCCACCAGAGCTCCCCGGATCTTCTGCTTTTTCTCTGACTCTCTTCCAAGCGTCATGTCCTGAGATTGTCCCTTTGGATACTACTGGAGACAAAAGTCTTGCCATCCTTGTTTTTTGAAAGCATTCTGGCTGTAAGTACTTTTTCCAAAACAGGTTTGTTTTTCCTTCTGTCAATACTCTTTGCCAACACCATAATTCAAAGACATCAATTCTTCCTTGGATATTTTTATGCATTGTCTTCTTTCACATGCATATGATGCAATTGGAAAGACCATGGCTGGATTTGGGTACATCTTCCTTCGTGTCTAAAATGAGGTGGTAGCTTTTACCAGTGCAAAGAGATCTCTTGTATCAGAGTGGTAGCTACAGTGAACAATTGTTAAAAATATCTAAGTATCTTTGAGTAGGAGATTGGTGTCATAAATTTGTTACATCCACCTCTCAGAACACTATTTAGCATTTAAACATTTGCTTTAAATGTCACTTAATATAGATTGCCATGGAAAACGGTCCAACATATTGATAGAAATGCAATTACAAGTGTGGGTGTGAGTGCTCGTGTGAAAGTCAGACCACGGATGTCTAAAAGGCATTTGTCAATTTAAATTTTCCTGAGTCACATTTTTTTAAAGATTTTATTATTATTTTGTGTGTGTGTACCATCAAATCAGATCCGACTGGTACAGGAGGAGATTGTCCCTCCTTTCCCAGCAGAGCACCTGGTGGATTTGAACCATAAGCCTCTGGGATTGCAGTGCAGCTTCTTGCCACTACAGAGTCACATTTTTAAAAAGTAGAAATGTTGTTGTTGTTGATTGCCATCGAATCGAGCACAACTCATGGCGACCCTATGAACAAAAGGCCTGAAGCCTTTCTAGAACTATCATCGTTTCTCCAAGTTCATAGAGTTTGCAGAGGCATGTTGTTCAGGAAGTGGATGCCACTCCTGCTTCCAAACCTGTCTTAAACTGGGAGCTCCACCAAACACTGTCCACCATGGGCATTCGTTAATTTAAATTTGTCAATTTAAATTTTCCAGAGTCACATTTTTAAAAAGTAGAAATAGATTGGTTTTACACCAATCTGGAAAGGGTTAAACCGGGTGGCTCCTTGGAAGCAAGGATTCTGAGGCTCCGTCTAACATACCTTGGACATGTTGTGAGGAGAGACTGTTCCTTCGAGAAGGACATCATGCTTGGGAGGGTGGAGGGACAGCGCAGGAGGGGAAGGCCCTCTATGAGGTGGATTGATTCAGTGACTGGGATAATCGGGATGGCAGTGTCAGAGACAGTGCAATTGGCACAGGACAGAGCAGAGTTTAGGGCTGTTGTACATAGGGTCGCTATGAGTCACAAGCGACTTGACGGCACATAACAACAACAGAAATAGATTATATTAATTTTAGTTGTTTTACTTAACACAATATATTTCATAGATGATAATTTCAACACCTGTACATCTTTTCAACATATTTTTTTCTATGCACCTGAAAATTGGGTAATGAACAAGGATGACTGAAGAAGAATCAATGCCCTTGAATTGTGATGTGGAAGAATAGTACTGAATATCTCACAGACCTCCAGAAGAACGAATAAGTCTATCTTGGAGGAAGTATAACCAGGGTGCCCCTTAGAGGAAAGGTGAAAGTTGATCTCACATATTTGGGGCGTGCTGTCAGGACCGGCCAGCCTTTGGGAAAAGATGTCCTGCTGGGACAGTTGGAGGGTCAGAGAAAGAGAGGAGGGCCCTCAACAAAGTGACTTGACACAGTAACGGTGACAGTAGACAGGTCAGAGATTATGAGAGATATATTATGTATAATACAGAACAGGGCCAGGTTCAGATCTGTCATTCATAGGGTGGCAATCAATCATAATCAATGGCACATAACAATAACTAACAGCAATGCATTTCTCTCTCTCTCTCTCTCCCCCTTAATGGCTTAATGGTGATTTCTTTTAACCTTTTTATACTAAGTATTCAAAACACTGGGAGCATTTTACACTTGTAGCACATCTCACTGCAGATTTCGCCACATTTCAGAAGTGCAGTATCCAAATGTTAGCCTTTTAGCTAGCATGATCTAGAAGACATAGAAAGAGCTCTGTTGGTGCAGTGATTACCTGCTCAGCTGCAGCTTCAGAAGCTGGCAGTTCAAACCCACCTACGCAGCTCTGCTGGAGGAAGACGCAGTGACAGGGGCTCCTGTAATGAGTACACCTTAGAATACTCTATGTCACATGGAGTTACAAAATCAACTTGAAGACAAAGCAACAAGAGAAGGAAAATATAAAAACCATGAAGCCTTCACTCTGACAGTGAGATTGTGCCTAGGGTATCTATTTATTATCTTTTTTTCTTTTTTCTAATAATAATTCATTTTAATGAAAACTTACAGAGACTTTGGATTTCCATTCATTCATTGTTGCACTTTTCTCCCTGCCCACCCCTCCCCTCCAGTTCATACTTCTCTTTGAAAAGTAAAAGAAAAATTCTTTCACTGTTATACAATCCTTCCCTCCCAGGTCCATTCCACTATGCAGCCTTCATTCTGGACTCATGTCATGACAATAATACCTAATCATATATACCTTTTAAGCAGTTCTCTCCCTCATCTGTTTCAATGAAGTATAAATAATTTATCCCGTCTTTCTCAGTCTCCCCCCCAACCCCAATGTCAGTCCCATTTTACAACAGTGGCAGTATGCAGTATTTGTCCTTTTGTGACTGAGATATTTCACTCAGAATAATGTCCTCCAGGCTCATCCATTCTGAATAATATTTCATGAGTTCCTTGTTTTTCAGTGCGGTGTAGTATTCCACTGTGTCAACAATGTTGGACACTTAGGTTGTTTCCGACTCTTTGCTATTGTGAACAAAGTCGCGATAAACATGGCTGTGCATATATCTGCTTGGGTGGTGGTTTTGGTTTCTTTGGAATATATTCCAAGTAGTGGAATTGCTGGGTCAAATGGTATTTCTATTTGTAACTTTTTGACAAAGCGCCATGCTGCCTTCCATAGTGGTTGCACCATTTTATACTCCCACCAACAGTGAATAAGGGTTCCAGTTTCTCCACAACCTCGCCAGCATTTGTTGTTTGCTGTTCTGTTAAATTGTGCTATTTTATGGGGGTGAGATGATATCTCATAGTTGCTTTGGTTTGCATCTCTCTCAGAGCTAAGGATTTTGAACATTTCTTGATGTGTTTGTTGGCCGTCTGAATTTCTTCTTTGGTGAAATGTCTTTTCATATCCTGTGCCCATTTTCCAGTTGGGTTGTTTACCTTTATCTTGTGGTGCTCTATATTTTCTTCTTTGGTTTTCTATGCTCTATCCCAATTTCTGTAATGAACATACATTATTGCTTTTGTAATCTAGAATTAAGATAAACTATTAAAGGCATCATCCATTTTTAATAAGGAGTGAAGAGTTTCTAAAATCTGCTCTCAAAAAGAAGTACATAATAAGTACACAGAGTGTAAATCAGTGACCTATTTTCTATTCAGTTGAAGAGAGAAGCTGCATGTGGGATGTTGATGGCTTTCTTCTGGACTCCTTCTTTCCTGCTTTGCTTTGCAGCCCCTTCTCCCCTCACAGCCAGGGCTGGAGAGAAAGGTGGGGGTCTTGGATCCATGGTGGAGGATGCAGCTCTTGGTGAAACGGTCATGCCAGCCAGAGGTCTAGGATTCTGCCTCAAGTTTATTTTCCATGGAAAGCTCTCCACCGCTATTTGAAAATTCAGCGATTCTAATCTGCAGGCTGCTCCAAGGAACAGAGAAGAAGCAGTCTGCATCCATAAAGATGGAGCCTTGGAAACCTTAGAGACAATTCTATTCTGTCCTCTTAGGTGCTATGAGTCGAAATCAACTCAATGACTGTGGGGTTGGGTTTGGTTTGATTTCATCCTTACTGCTACCTTATGAAGAAGCCTTTTTAGACACTTTTCTCCTAATTATCCTCCCAATACATTTTAATATGAGAGATACATGGAGTATCTCTTTGTGTGCTATAGCTTTCTAGAGGACCCTAGACCATTGCACTATCTAAAATTGAGCCTTCAACCCTAAAAACATACTTTAAAACCTACTCAGAGCAAGGTAGCCACTCCTGTATGGAGAATGCACGAACTAGACCCATGGGATTCCTGGGTGTAAACACTGTTAACTCTAGAAAGCTAAGCAAAATGTTGGGAATTCAGTACATCTAGAAGCACCTGGGAAGAATGTCTCATAATTGCTTGTAGTCATAGGAAAAACTATGGAATATAGATTTTCCTGTATTGCTATGGAATACATGGAATATAGTTGTGTTCTGACACACTTGATTTGAATCAAGTCAATATGATTTGAGTCAGGTCAGTATGATTTGAGTCAGGCTCAAAGGTAACTGGCCAATTTGGTCAGACTTGAGGGTAACTGGTCAATTGATCAATCACTGGTCCTAAATGTTGCTGGTGGGGTCACTTGTGACTTAGGCTTAACACTTGGTGTCTTGGGTCAGGGTCATCCCTCCTCCCCACCTGAATTTTCTACCCCTATAACTTTACCCTTGAAATGAAGTGATCCATCACAAAGGTCATGCCCATCTGGGAAGGTCACGCAAGGTTATCTCCCTTTCTCCCCAGTGCCATGGGAGAAGCCATCACAAAGTTGATACACATCTGGTAACTTCATTCCTCTCCTTCTCTCCAGTCTCTGAGGATGTTCCATCAAAAAGTTCACACACATCTGGGAACCTCACCTTGCATGCCTTTCTCTCACCTAGGCTCACCTTGACCCAGGGCCCCTTTCTGTCACCAAGGCTAACCTTGAACTAGGGCCCCTTTTACCAAGGTTCACTTTGACCTAGGGCCCTTTCTCTCATCAAGGCTCACCTTGACCTAGGGCTCCTTCAGTCTTGCCTCTCCTCCCTGGGTTCTCACCCCCCCTTGAGGACAGGGTGCTAGTCATAATTTGGTCCCCTGTGATGTTGAGAGGCTCTCCTATTCCTGTCCCTCTGCAAATCATTGAGCAAGGGAATGAAATTGCCTTCAGAAACCCCTTTCCAGTCTGACTGTTTCTCTATCAGAAAATCTCATTAAGACTTAATCACTAACAGCTTCCCCTCCCAGGGGTCAGGCTGCAATCACAGAAGGAGAGGAAGTGAGAGCATTCTTCTCTATTCCCTCGACCCACACACTTCCTGAGTCAGTCTGTTTCTCTGTTTTATTTCTCTCTTACACACACACACTCCTCATACACACACATCCACCACCTAGGTGTAAGATGGCACAGCTCCTCCACTCCCTCCCTCTACTTCTCGAATCCCTGTGTGGACAGTGGTCGGTGAACTGACTGGAAGCTGTGAAAAAGCAGTCGCTGTGAGCTACGCATGTACATCTGTGGACAAGTCCAGCCTCCTGCTTCCACCTGCTCACCGAGCCAGTCCTCCATGCTGCTCCCACCAATAATAGATGCAAATCAGCACTGCTGCCTGGGCCACCCTGTGCATTCATTCCGTTTAAGCATTGGAGCCCCAGGGGCCTGGTGTGTTGGTAGTTCAAATGGTGACACGTTCAAAACCACTGGATGTTTGTGAAAGAAAAGTAGGCAAACTCCTATGATCAAGATTTAGAGCCTCAGAAATCCAGTGGAAAATCTATACAAATCAGTTCCCCCAGCAGCTGTTTTGGGTTCCTGGGTCGCACAGTGGTTGAGAACTCACCTACTAACCAATGAGTCAGCAGTGTGAACCCACCAGCCAATCTACAAGGGAGCTCTGGTGGTTTAGTGGTAAGAAGCCATGCTGTCAACCCAAAGGCACAAGGTTTGAATCCGGCAGCTGCTCTGTGCGAGAAAGATGGAACAGATTCCTGCCGGCTGCTTCACCGCCTCTGAAAACCTGCTGGACGGTCAGCTGTGGGCTGGATCTGACTCAGTGGTCAATAACAACAAGGCATTCCACAGGCAGTGAGTCCATCAGGCAGTCTGCTTCTGTTAAGACGTACAAACTTGGAAACCCAGTGGGTACTTAGACTCTGTACTGCTCTGCCCATTGCGTCAACATCAGCTCAATGGCGGTGGGCTTGCTGGCTTGTCTCCCAAGAGGAGTTTGCAGTAGACAGAGAAGAGGACAATCCCGCACACGATGGATCAACGCAGTGGCTGAGCCGTGGGCTCATGCATGGCAGTGACGTGAGGCTGATACAGGACCAGACAGTAGGTCGCTCGATGTACATGCAGGGTCTCTGTATCAGCGCCAGCTTGATGGCACCTGACAACAACAATCCCGAGCTCTCATCCAGACCCATCCTTCTATGACGGGGTGGCGGGGGGGCGTGTTCTGCAGTCAGGAAATCCCCCCTTTTGTCTGGCCTGCAGTGCTGTCTCGCTCATCAGAATTCCACTAGCAGTCTGCAGATCTGAACGCGAGATTCCCGGACTGGCAGGGCTATTGCTGTTGAAAGCAAGCATTTAGCTAAGGAAATTAAATTCAAAGGGCCCCGCATTCGAACCCGATTCTGTGCCTCTTTGGGCTGGAGCGATTTGGTTACAAGGAGATTCCATCTCTGTAGTTGCTGCTTTCAAGAGAGCAGAGGACAGAAAGCTAAGCAGTGGATGATGAAGAAATTCTGTATCGGCAAAACTTGACATTTGAGACGTTCAGTGTAATCAGCAGGACTTGTAGCTTTAGGCAAACATCACTGCACTGAAAAATAAAATGCATCTGGTCAAATTCTCCTCATGAAAATACCTTTAAAAAAAAAAATTCCCCAGGTTCCACAGATACCAGCATGATTTCTTGCCTATTTTCTTCCAGAGGACTTTAGGGATTATTTTTTTTAAAAAACTGCAACGTATAGAAATTGAGGCAGGTATACCATAGAGAGCTTAATTGCATTTTTCCATCCAGTCTACATCTTATTAATTATTCTACTCTATTATTTTTTTCTAGTCTATTTTAATTTATAGTGTCTCCATGTTTGGGATATTTAAAAGGAGCAAACCTGATACGAAGAGATATTCAAGGCAGTAATTATTGACCAGAGAGTTGAGATTCAGATTCACCTACCACTCAGTTCAGGAAGGTTGGATATGTTCTTTTACTTAAATATTTAAAGATACTTAAATCTTTCCCCTTTTCATTCTCCACCTCTCTCCCACCCCCCACTCTCCCTGCCCCCCCCCATCAAGGAGGAGCATTACTGCAAGTGGGCTATGAAATATTGTATTACGTGGACGTAAAAATAGATCAGAGTTGGCACATCTGTACTTTACTTGTAAGTAGGAGATTCATACTCAAGATCTATATATCAAATTAGCAAAATAGTATCCATCTTGGACTGTATTATTTTACTAAGATGATGGCTGAATTTCAAATGCGATGCAAAGGTCACGCTTGCTATTCTGTGAGGGCCCCTTAATCTCATTTGTCTCCCCATTATGGACCTCATCCTTGTTAGTAGCTGAGACTACTGCTGGTTTGGAGCCGAATGGAAAAACGAAAGGCTTTTGCGCTTGATCCCTTTGCAGCCTTTGGATTTCTAAGCCAGGACCCTGATTTGAATTACCCAGCCCCCTCTTCCCCAAATGGAGCAAATTATAAGTCTATGATCACTCCCAGTTTTCTTCTTAGGTGCGGTTTTTCCATACAAGAAAATTGGACCCTCTGTTCCCTGTGACATCTTGTCTACCTGTTCACATACTCCTATGGCCCCGCATCTTTAAAGCAGTGATCACCTACAACTTTTCAAAAACTAGCAGCTAAGAGGACGTAGATAATTTTTTAGGAAAAATGCCTGAGAAGAATATTAGCCTAGTTGTGACCATGTCCTGGGGAGAAATCTGTCACCCGGAGAGAAAGGTGTGGATACCCAGAAACCTCTTCCCCAGCATCATACACCACAGCCTACCACGTTTGTTCAGATCACATTTCACATCTAAAGTATCCCGGGGACAAGGTTTTAAAACTGCCAGGTAGACCCCTCAGGAAGTTGATGACATTGCGTAAAATAGTGTGTCTGGGAGCTTAGGGGATAGGACGTTTTACTGCCAATTCAAAGGCAAGTTCAAATCCACCAGCTGCTCTGAGGGAGAAGGTTGGACAGTCTCCTCCCAGGCGATGTACAGCCTCTGAGAACCCACTGGAGGGTCCGTAAGGAGTTCTTGTGGTTCTATTTGTAGCATCGGGAGCACTGTTTAGGAAAGGAAAAAGGCGTGATCAGTGCACATACACAATGTTGTTGTTAGATGCCATGGAGTCAAATGTAACTCATAGTGATCCAATGAGCGACAGCTTACACCCTTGCCCTGCCATCCTCACAATCTCTGCCCTGTTCAAATCCATTCTCGCAGCCACTGCATTACCTATAATAAGAGGAAAGGGAAAGACAACGAGACATTTCAAGTCCAGCAATCAATCACTCTCCCACCCTCCCTCTCTCCCCTATCTCTCTGTCTATTTCCCTCTGTGTGTATGTGTGTGTCTCTCTCTCTAACAAATAAGACCATGCCTTCTGAAAATGTTTTAGTTACTTGTGAGGGAGTTATTTCCTATGGTTTTATGCATCACTCTCTGAATAGCTGTATTAATATTTCTATCCAGTTCCAAATCGTAACACGTCATCTCTTGGCAAGCATGGCGCCACCTTGTACTAAAACCGCCTGATTTGTCATTAGCTGGTGAGTTAATATCAGCTTTTCCCGGAAGGATGATGATGATGATGATGGGGGTGGGGATGTGTGTGTGTGACTTTAAGAGTCTGGCGTAGGTAAGGGTCAGAGATACGGTAGATGGTAGATACTGCACCGAAGAGCAATGATGTCAGTTTGAAGACTAAGGTGCCCCTGGTTCAAGCCATGGTCTTTTTAGTCGCCAGCCGTGCACCAGAGACCTGTACGATGAATAAGGATGACAGAAGAAGAATTGATGCCTCTCAGTTGTGGTTGTAGAAAAGAGGACTGAATATCCCATATGCCGCCAAAAGAACAAACAAGGTATTTCTTGGAGAAAGTGCAGCCTGGGCTGCTCCCTGAAGGCAAAGATGGTGAAGCTTCATTCACCTCTCGTACTTTGGGTTCATTGCTAGGACAGTCTGTTCCTTGGAAAGGGATATCATGTTTGAGAAGATAAAGGATTATCAAAGGAGAGGAAGACACACACACACACACACACACACACACACACACACCACACACACACCCTTCTCCTGCCATCGAGATGCATTGACACAGTGACTTCAGCGTTAAACTCTAATGTATGAAAGATGGGAACTTGACACAGCATAGGGCAGGGCTCAGGGCTGTTATTCATAAGGTCAGTATGAGCTGTACACTACTCAACGGCACCTAACAAGAATCACTTGATGAATTTTCCGGGATAAAATTGGTTTTTATTGTTAAGTGCTATAGGACGTGGAGTGACCTGTGTTCAATAGAGTTATACCTATCCAATCCTGTTGCATCCTGATGCTTCAGGCTTTGTTTGATCCTATTGTTACATCCACTGTGTCAGACCATCTCATTGAGGGTATCCCTCTCTATTGCTCTGTACTTTTCCAAGCACGATGCCTGCCAGTCTCCACTGGTTCGATCCATTCCTTTTAGAACATTAATATTTAGTAAAGGCTTAGAATCTCTAGGTTCACTCAACCCATTGCCTTGAAGTTGATTTCATGTTATCCTGGCCTTGGCGACATAGTCCACGGGGAGGTGCCCTGCTAACTCAAAGTTTTCTCTAGTGGTTCGGATCCACCTGCAACTCCGCAGGGGAAAGATGGGCAGTCTCCTCCCATGGGTGATTTACAGCGTCAGAAACTGGGTGGAGGGTCAGCTCTGAGTCAAGTGCAGCTCAGCAGGAGTGAATGAATGATCGTAAGAGAGAGTAGAACTTCCTCAAAGGGTTTCCAAGGCTGCTGTCTTCACAGGAACAGGCTATCACATTTTTTTCTTCTGTTGCAGCACCCAGTGAGGTGAGAACAGTGTATCTTTTAGTTGACTGCTGAGTACTCTAACCACTGCCACACGAAGACTCCTTCAGACTCCTCTAGGTGTTCCCAGTACTTTGTGTGTTCAGTAGCTCACCCTTTATGAAAGTTCATGACTGCCATAAGGCCATGGCGTCAACTCTGACACATAGCAACCTTTTCAAGGGCTTGAGCAAAACTGTATCCTGTTGGGTTTTCAAGCCTGATTTTTTTTCCAGAAGTAGATCATCAGACCTTTCTTCAAGGCACCTCTGAGTGGACTTGAACGACCAACATTTCTGTCAGCAGCTTAAGCTCACTAGTTGTTTGTACCACCTAGGGATGTCTCCATATCACCCTTTGGATCCTTGGAGAGCCCAAATAGAGACTGTCTATTTAGTATTTTGCTTCTGTAAGTATGTAACCACACACCATGTGCATAGATCCTCCAAAATTATGGCTTGAAGGAACTAATGAATAATAATCTTATCCAAAAATCAAACTAAGGCTCTTTTGGAATCCCTGTGGAATGGCATGCTGTTAGCCTAATTAAATTTGCTGTATATACTACAAATAGGACAGTGTTTCTCTCTCACTGTTAATTCAGCCTTCTCAGTAATTCAGACATGCTTCGCCCCCAGTCTGAGTGAATCAGTAAAATAATGCAGTGTGTGCATTATTGAAATTCCATTAACCTTTAGAACAGGAGCCCTGGTGGCATAGTGTATTTGGACTGGCAACTGCGAGGTAGGTGGTTTGAATCCACCAACAACTCTTTGAGAGAAAAATGAGACCGTCTGATTCCCTAAAGATGTCAAGCCTCAGATTATTGGCAGGAATTGGAATTGACTCAATGACAGTGGGATTTTTAGAAAGTGTATTTCTTTTGCAACAAAAGGAAAAAACAAATAATCCCAGTCACCCTGAAATCACCCATAAAAAAACACCAGCCAGTCATGGCTTTAGAAATAAAGTGACCCGTGACCACTTTTCATGCTCAGGGGTATACAATAAAACCTGTGAAAGCAGGAACGTCTGTAAAGTGAAACCTGTCAGAGAAGGAAAACATAAATGTTGTTCACTCCTCTAAGCGATGTTGTTGTTGTGAGGTGCTGTCAAGTTGACTACAACTAATAGCAATACTATGTGCAGTAAATCAAAACCTTGCCCTATCCTGTGCCATCTTCCCACGTTCTGCCACGTTATTGTTATTGTTATATGTTGTCAAGTCACCTGTGACTCATAGTGACCCTGTGTATAATAGTTCAGAACCCTGCCCCATCCTAAGCCAATCTCATCGTCTCCGACAGATCTAGTCTCATTTCTCCAGTCACTGAGTCAATCCATCTCATCCTAGGTCTTCCTCTCCTGTGCTGTTCCTCCACCCTTCAAAGTATGATGTCCTTCTCCAAGGACTTGTATCTAGCCATGTATCTAAAATTTGTGAGACGGAGCTTCAAACTCGTTGCCTCCAGGGAGCAGCTTGGTTTCACCCTCTCCAGGACAGACCTGTTTGTTCTCCTGGTAGTCCATGCTATTTTCAGCTCTCTTCTCCAGCACCACAATGCAAAGGCATAATCTCTCTCCTATCATCCTTAGTCATTGCCCAGCTTTCTGGTGCACAGAAAGCAATTGCAAAGACCATGGCCTGTATCAGGTTGACCTTTGTTTCTACAATGCCATCACTGCTCGTCAGTCCTCTAGAGAGGCCCCTGACAGCAAATTTTCCCAATCCAACTTGTCTTTTAATTTCCTGACTGCTGGAGGTAAGACTGTTGATCGTACAATCAAGTAAGCTGAAGTTGTTAACAATCTCAGTCTCTTCTCCATCCATCATGAAGCTGCCAATTGGCCTAGTGGTGGGAATCTTTGTTCTCTTGATGTTGAGCTTCAATCCATCTTGAAGACTACATTCCTTGACTTTCTGTAGCAAATGTCTCATGTCCTCCGTTTCAGCAAGCAAGGTTGTGCCATCTGCATAGCGCAGGCTGTTGTTGGGTCTTCCTCCAATCCTGATGCCACATTCCTCCTCATAAAGTCCAGCCTTCTGAGTGATCTGTCTATCATATAGAATGAAAAGGCTTAAAGATAAGATACATCCCTGACACACACCTTTTCTGATCCTGAACCATGCAGTGTTTCCCTGCTCTGTTCTGACTCCTGCTTCCTTGTCCAAGGATAGGCTTCAAATGAGCACAATCAAGTGTTCTGGGATTCTCGTTCTTCTCATGGTTAGCTGCAATGTGTTGTGATCCACACGGAGTCAATGAAACACAGAGAGACATTCCCCTGGTACGCTCTGCTTTCAGCCAAGGACTGTCTAGCATTGGCTATGATGTCCTTAGTGCCAAGTCCTTTGCTGTAGTTCATCCTCTTGAAGATCTTTCTTTCACTGATTTTCTACCTTACCATGCATGATGTCTTTTTTTCCAAGGACTGGTGCCTCTTAACAGCCTGGCCAAAACACGTTAGATGAAGCCTTCCCATCCTTGCCTCTAAGGAGCTCCAGGGTTACACTTACGTATGGACAGATTTTGTTCTTTTTTTGCAGTCTTTATGGGGTAGTTAGTATTCTTTGCCAGCTCTACAATTTATGGGCACCACTTCTTCTCTGGTCTTCACTGACTATGTTCCACATGCATGTGTTGTTGTTGCATGTCTTCAAGTTGAAACTGACTCATACCTGACCCTCCAGTGAGCTTTTAGAGGCAGTTTAATTGCATGGGAGGAGATTGCCCATCCTACTTGCACGGAGCAGCGGATGAATTTGAACCACGTACCTTTGGGATTACAGTGCTACTTGAGTCAGATACATCTTACTCTTGAAGCAGACAGTAGCAGACTCTTTAGCACATTGAAAAGGTGTTTGACAGATTTGCCCAACCCCCCTGAATATTTGCCCAATGCAAATGTCCTTTGATTTCTTGACCATATGAGTATGAGAAAGCAGTAAGCCTGCACAGTCAATGGCAGGAAATTTGGGAAAACCAGAAGAACAAGGTGATCTCCTGAGTTCCAAGCATTCTTGTTTAATCTTCCCTTCTAACTGTTACTCATCCCCTGGGCCCTACAGCCTGCATTTGGGGCGATGACTTAGCCCAGCTGTATCTGTGGCATTCGAGGTTGTATATGGCTGAGGCGACTGAGTCTGACTGAAAGACTGGCTCCTTGTTACATCCCATTACTACTTCATTGATTTCTTCCCCCTCCCCAAGTCCCTCTAATGTTATAACGAGAATATTTTCTACTCAATCCTGAAG
This sequence comes from Elephantulus edwardii, assembly GCF_000299155.1. Taxonomy (NCBI): domain Eukaryota; kingdom Metazoa; phylum Chordata; class Mammalia; order Macroscelidea; family Macroscelididae; genus Elephantulus; species Elephantulus edwardii. Next base: position 4,540,248 of record NW_006399912.1, on the reverse strand, counting down.
GATTCTAAAGCTTTTTCACTGACCTCAGGGCACACCACACGAAGGGGCTGCTTCCCCAGGCTGACCAAATGCAGGATCCTTGGAGAGTCCAAATGGAAAAATTGCTTTTATATCGACCCCATGCACAAGAGTTATGGAGCTCTATCTAATTTAAGATCCAGCGGGAATTTCCATACAGTCACTGGAGTTGGCTCCATGATGAGGGGCAGTGCTAGGCTCTAGTTAAGTGGCTCGCTGGTCCTCCAAGGTTCAACAAAGTTCACAGACGAGGATTTGAGTCTCTTAGGCAGTGGTAGAACTTTCCTGCCAAGTCCTCCTTGGTCTGCGCCACACAACCTGAAGAACAGCCTTGAAATGAGATGTTGGCTGTTGTTAGGTATCATTGAGTCAGTCCTGATGCTAAGTGACTCAGCAGACAACAGAATGAAGCACTTCCCAGCCCCGCACCATCCACCCAGTCATTGCTGTGTTTGGGCCCATCGTTCCAGCCCCTGTGCCAATTCAAGTCCTTGAGGGTCTTCGACCTTATTATTGAGCCTCAGGAGACTTTCCCCAGTACATCTCTAGGGACTGTTGTTATTGTTGATTGTCCTCCAGCACTCCAAGCCAGGTTTTCCTTTCTTTTATCTCTTTTTATCTGAGTAGGAATTGTCGTGATGACAGTGACTTTTTAAGATAAAAAGTAACACAGGTCACACCCCAGGGAGACTCCCCTTGCATGTGATAAGAGGTGTTACATCTCACTCTAACCTCCTTACAACTGATGGACTCATCTCTTCAGGCTACATTGTGGAATGTGATTACATCATAACACAGCTGCCAAATGGCTTCATTACCTAATTACCAAACCAATGAGAGTCACAGCCAAGATGACAGGCATTTTTTGGTAGTAAAATGCAGTCCCTAATAAGGAAATAACTCATCACTTGGCTCTGAGATACTGCTCCTTCTAAAGGCACATGCTTAAAGGCAGTTCAGAAGCACACAGAGCAGTATAGTACTTTAATGAGCCATAGACTGGTCCTTGTGAGGTACAAACGGCTTGCCCTTAGCCATTAACCTAAAGATAGTTTGTTCAAATCCACTCATCGGTGCTGCATATGATGTATTTATTGTATATTAATTATGTTGTTGTTATATTAATGAGGAGAGGGAAATATTTCTTTTGAAGGCCTCTTTTGTGGAGTTGTTTGAGGGGGAATTATAGCACAAAATATCATTGATGTTGTGTGATAACCCCACTGATGTTGTGTGACAATGCCTGAAGGAATAAAATGGTGCCAGTTTCTCCATCATCTCCATGATCATATGTGGGCTGGGCCATTCTAATCAGTGATTTCTATTGGATGATTTTTTTTTTCTGAAGTATATTGCCAGGCCTTTCTCTCTAGTCCTTCTTAGTGCAGAAGGTCTGTGGAAACCTGTTCATCATCAAAGCAGCATGCAGACTTCCCCCTTCAACAGGTGAGTGGTGACTGTAGGTGAGGTACACTGACCAGGAATCAAACCCAGTCTCTCAAGTATTTTAGTTCTTAGGCAGCATAGGAACGCCATCCACAAGAGAACAAACTGCCTGCTCCTGCCTCACCCTTACACTTGTTGCCATGTTCCAGCCCATTGTTACAGCCACTCTGTCAACTCATTGCATTGAAAGTTTCCTCTTCTTCACAGTTGCTGTTGTTGTTGTTATGTGTCGTCGCGTTGCCTGCGACTCATAGTGACCCTATGTACAACAGCCCTAAACCCTGCTCTATCCCTTGACAATCTTATTGTCTCCAACACACCTATCCACATTACCCCAGTGGCTGAATCAAACCATCTCACCGAGGGTCGTCTTCTCCTGCGCTGTCCCTCCACCCTCCCAAGCATGACATCCCTCTCCAAGGACTGATCCTTCCTTGAAACATGTCCAAAATTATGTCAGATGAAGATTCAGAATTCTTGGCTCCAGTCTCACCCTCTATAGGATGAATTTGTTTGTTCTCCTGTAGTCCATGGTATATTCAGTACTGTAGGTCATATAACCCTGGTGTATCCACTTGCCATACAGAGGTGACTTGTGGTTGCTGTGAAGCTGAACGCTGTGACACTGATGTGTTAAATGTGTTAATGGTTACCCATGGCAGACAGTGTTTGGTGGCGCTCTCCGATTAAAACAAGCTTGGAAGCAGGAGTGGCATCCACTTCTGTAATAGCTTGCCTCTGGAAACCCTATAAGAGAGAGGATGAAAGTCACACAAGTGTTGAGGAATGAGTTGTCTAACGACTCGACGGCACTTAACAATAACAACCAGCACCACAGCTCAAAGGCATCAATTCTCTTTCTGTCATCCTTAGTCATTGTGCAGCTCCATGTATAAACCAAACCAAGCTCCACTGCCATCAAGCCAGTCACTTAATGATTCTCCACCAGGTTTCTGAGTCTGTACATCTTGATGGGAAGAGATTGTCCAGTAGGGGTAAACTTGGACTGCAGGTCTTTCGGTTCACAGCCTGATACATTGCACACTGTGCCACCAGGGCTCCTTGGATGGTGAGTTTTCTACCAACAAGCTACCATTGTCTCTCCTGCATAAAACACGTGCATATTGAGTGTCGTTGTTGTTCTTGTTGTACATGAGAGTCAGAGCCGACCCATAGCTGACCCTCTGGTGGGTTTTCAGAGTCTATTAATTGCACAGGAGGAGATTGCCCCTCCTTCTCCCATAGAGCAGCTGGTGGACTCGAACAGCATGCTTGCAGGACTGTAGTGCAGCTTCTTGCCACTAGGCTTCCAGACCTCTCCGGTGTTAAATAAGTGAATGGATGTTGTTATGGCAACCCAGAGCCAAACTATGATAGGAGCCGCATTTGCATGCACCATGGTCCATCCTCTGAGTGACCACTGTACCCCAACATGCATCAGGCTCTTATCCTTCATGGGCATTGCTATCTTGACTGTTATTTGCAGCTTCAATGACCGGTTCCCAGCACTGAGGGGCCTGGAGGCCTCCCATGTAATCAGAGGTGTCTTGGTCATCACTGGAGATGGGCCGCCTTGCCTGTGTGCACGGAGGGCAGGAGGGCTGTTACAGAGGTAATCGCAGCCTTGGAAATCCAATTCTCTTTCTAAATTAGTGCTGACCACGAGGATGAAAAAGGTGTTCTGTAGCGGAGACGGGGCAGGAGAGACAGAGAGAAATTGCATTCTTATTTGATGGCAAGAGCTTTCCTGGAAGGGTCAGTGGGTGGGTGGCATCATGCTAGAGTAGCTGGGGCCTCAGTTTACTCTTTTGCCAAGAGTGAGATGAGAAGGTGACAGAGGTGTCTGTGGAAACTTCCAGAACTTTGGCAGATAAACTAATGCATTCTCTCCCCTTTAAAAACAAACAAACCTTGTTGCCATTTTTTTACTTAAAGTGCACCATATGTTACAGAGTAGAACTGATCCATAGATTAATTTGAGGGGTAATCTTTACAGAAGGAGCCCTACTGGTTCAGTGGGCTAATCCTTAGCCTGCTGACCTAAAATTTCAGTGGTTCGAATCCACCACGCACCATTTCATGTAAAAAAGATGAGGCAATCTGTTCTTGTAACAACTTATCATTTTGGAAATCCTGAAGGGTAATTCTGTTATAAATGTTTGGTACGAGTCAGCATTGACTCAATAGCTGTGGGTTACTTTTTTTTTTTTCAATCTGTTCTGAATTTTTTCTTTACTCTTTGAGTGAAATCTTACTCAGTGATTTGGACTTTCACTTGATCATTCATACACATGTTGTTTTATTGCACTAGTTGCAAAAGACGAATATGATTAAAGAATGAAAATGTGTGACCAACCCTTTATTGTGTATCATCTTTTCCTTCACCCAACGTACCCATTGATTGATTTTTACGCCCCTCTCATTCCTTTCCCATCCTTGGTAACCATCCAAGAAAGACTCTATGTGCAAACCTTTTCTCCATCTTTTGTATTGTTGTTATAGATCATCCAGTTGGAACCAACTCGTAGCTGACCCTCCTGCTGGTTTTCAGAGCTGGTAAAACACGTGACGGGAGATTGCCCATCTTTCTTTTATGGACTAGCTGGTGAATTCAAACAATGTGCCTTTGGGGTGGGCAGCGCAATTTCTTACCACAAAGCCACCAGAGCTCCCTGTCTTTTCTAACAGTAGTTTGATACTGGAGGAGTCCTTTATGGATGCAAATCAGCAGTTCTCCTTAGCACCACTAGGTGGTTTTGAACCACCAACTTTTTTTTTTTTCAAGCAGAGAGCACCCTGAGTTGCAGCGTTTCTCGGGCTCTTTATCACATCCCCGTGAGCACGGACAGGGAGCACGGGCAGGGACCGTGTTAGCAGGCTTGGCTTGCAGGTACAGAGCGTGGAGAAGGAGCGACAGCAAGAAGAATCTGCGAGCTTTGTGGGCGCGGAGCGGGCGTGCCCTCCCCAACCCCCCAGGAAACAGCATGTGGTGGCCAGGTACCCAGGCCCATGCCGCCACATAAATAGAATATAAGTTAGTATAACTTTTTATACTTTTTGTACAAATATACATGCTTTTTTGTTTTTTTCCCCCTTTTTATCATTTTTTTTTTAGCATTGAGATTCAGCAGAGATTAAACACTTTATATAAATGGCTCTTAAAGCTTTACAACCTGGGACCAGTGTACTATCGTGCAGAATACATTTCGATCAAAGGGCTCTAACACATTGCACAGTCTTCCAACTTTAGATACAAAACCGAACGCTCCGCGGTGGCCACCGCAGTTCGCTGCTACGTGGACGGTCCCAGCCGAGGCCCTAGGAACCACCAAGCAAGCTAGGAAATCCACTGCTGTCAAGTTAGAGCTGACTTAGATCTGGCCCGCCAGCAGGTTCCTGAAGCCGTAAATGTTAGTTTGTGTCACAGGCCATTCCTGGCTCTCTAGTGGGTTTTTGAGGCTGTAAATCACATAGGAGGAGACTTCTCAACGTTCTCTCACAGAGCAGCTGGTGGATTCGAACTACCAAACAGGCATGGTCTTCGGGTTATCAGCGCAGCTCCCTTTAGACGACATCACGAGAGCACGTTAGGCTGATAGCCAGGCACAACCCAGGGACCTCTTCGCACTCCAGGAGTCTCATAGCATCTGCCGAAGGCATCACGCTGTTAGCTAACTCACTGCCATCTGATTGCCACTAAAGCCTAGCGAAATTCCATTGATTCTGACTCCTGACAAGCCTAGAGGACAGAGAGGAACAGCCTCATGGAGCGTCAGAATCTGTAAGTGTCACAAAGGCAGACTGCATCACCTTTTTCCCAAGGAGCAGATGATGGTAGGACCTGCTGCTTAACCCCGTGCACCACCACCAAAGCTGCTCTATGTTGTTGTTGTTCGGTGTTGTAGACTCTAGGGAGTGGCTCTAGGGAGCTCTGGGGCCCTAGTCGTAAGGAGTTATGCTGCCAACCCAAAGGCAGGCCGTTCAGATCCTCCAGCTGCTCCACCAGGAAACACGTGGGCCGTCTTCTCCCATGTAGTTTACAGCCTCTGAAAGCCAGCTGGAGGGCCAGCTAGGAGTCAGTTCTAATTCATTGGTGCAGAACAATGACAGGCTTGGCTGGACTCATAGACGCAGCCCTGCCCAGTCCAGCACTGGTCTCCCTGTTTGTGCTGTGCTCACGCCAGTGTTGAATCACTGTGTTGCATCATCTTCTTCAGCGGCTCCTTCGCTTTTGCTCATCCTCTGCGTCTCCAACGTGACAACATGCCTAAAGCCAGCGGCAAAGAGCTCCCCGTGCTTCTAAGGAGCACTCTGGCCACGCGTCTTCCAAGGCAAATGTGTTTGTCCTGTTGACAGTCCGTGGGGTGTTCAGCATTCGTCGCCAGCCCCACGATGAAAAGGCATCCATTTTTCTTGGAAGGTAAATAAGTGAATCAATAAAGCAGTAATTGTTTTAGGTAGGGTGGACGGACAGCGCAGGAGAGGAAGACCCCAGAGGAGATGGACTGATACAGTGACTGGGGCAATGGTGTGTTGGAATTAGTGAGACTGGCTCAGGACAGGGAAGGGTCCAGAGCTGCTGTACAGAGGGTCGCTATGGGTTGCAGGCGACTCGATGGCACATAACAACAACAACCTTCAACAGAGAGAAACAAAGCCTGACAAGAGGATAGAAAGTAACTGGCATAGGCATTAATCCTCTGGGAAGAACTTTAGGAGAAGTCTCAGTTGAATAAGTGAAGGTGTCTTCTGGCTGTCTCATGGATGGTGAGAAAAATCCCAGCCCTGAAAAGAGCTTAGGTATGGGGGGAGGCGGGGGGGGGGGAGAGGCAATGGTTAGTGCTCAGCTTCTACTGAAAGAGAGGTGGTTTGAACCCCCCCCCCATCAGCTGCCTGGGAGGAGACTGATGAACGTCTTCAGTAATGATTGCTATTGTTGTTACATGTTGTCAGGTCAGTAGTGACTCTAGCTAGCCCTCCAGTGGGTTTGAGAGGCTGTCAATCACACAGGAAACGTGTGTCCATTTTTCTCTCTCAGAGCCACCGGTGGGCTTGAACCATGTGTCTTTGTGTTGGCAGCACAGCTCCTTACTCACCAGCCCACCTGAGCTCCCTTCAGTAATGATTATAGGCTCGGAACCCGCATGGGGCAGTTCTACATGGGATCTCTGTGGGTCAGATTTGCAATACCCCTCAGTAACAGAGAAGAGCTGGGTGGAGACCGGTGCCAGAGAAGAAAGCAAGTTCAAAGGGCTGGAGCCAGAGAAACGATGCACTGAGTAGCAGAGACAGGACCAATGTTGCTGGAGAGAGCAAGACAGTCCACCGGCATCCATGAGAAGGAGTTTGATTTCGTCCTCAATTCAACCTGAAGGTTTAGACATTTTCAAGCGCTGAAGTAATTGGAATTTTCAGAAGACTTTGGGTGCTATCTGCAGAACGGACAGTAGGGGGCAACTGTGGACGTGGGGGAGAACCAACAAAGAAGCTGGTGATGACGTCCTAGAAGCCTTGACCAGTGGCCAGTTTAGCCATTTGCCCCGAGCCAGACCTGACCCGTGCGTGTCCGTGTAGAACTCCGCTCCCCAGGTTTTCAGCGGCTGGTTCTTCAAAGCAGGTGGCCAGAGCCTTTCTTCCGAGGGGCCTCTGGGTAGATTTGAGCTGCCTGTTGTTAGATTGTCACCTCATATGGCTTGATCACTTGTATCATGCTCTCTGCTCCCCACGACCAGGTTTTGTGTCCCTTCACTTGGCTCACCTTTAGGCATCAGGATGAGATCTCCAACAAGCAAGATAAGCACTGCCCTACCGAAGCTTACTTCCAAGGAGCTCTGGTGGCATAGACCTAGGGGAGAAAGCATGTGGGAGAAAAATGGGCAATCTTCTCTCGTGCCCTTTACAGCTTCAGAAACCCAGTGGAGGGTCAGCTATGACTCTGTCCCGACGTGAAGACTAAGAGTTTGAGTTTTGGAGTTTGATGTCTGACCTGTAGTGCACAATTTCACACATGTTGCACCACATGCAAATATGGAAAAAAAAAAGAGACTGCTTACCGCAAATTAGTGAGAAAAACACAAATAAGGCTACGCTTACCTTTCCTACTGGGTACTCTGTCCGTTTCAGGGATTGTAATTTGAAGAGGCCTTGATCCAGTGAGCTGGTGCTGTGGCAGGAAGTGAGGGGACGGGGAGACACACACAAGGCATACCTAGAAGCAGAAGCTTGGATGTAGTTAAAACCCAAGACATTTTTTCACTATAGATAGTTGTTGTTATCGTGGACTGTTGACTCGGAATCAACTCATAGCAGACCCTCCAGGGGGTTTCAGAGGCAATAATAAATCACACAGAGGAGATTGCCCGTCTTTCTCCAGTGGGGCAACTGGTGTATCTGAACCGGGTGCCTTTGTGTTGGCAGCGCAACTCCTTACCGCTCAGCCACCACCCATAAACCCATCTTGGTCTGGCTTACTGATAGTCCAACATTGACTCCTGAGCTCTTGCAGGTCCTCTCCTTAGCGGGCTTGCTGCCTCTCCATCAACTCCTCACATTCCTTTCCAGAAACCCTCTGTGGTAATGTGTCCTAATGAGGAGTGTGAATTGTCAATTGCCTTGTACTTTGCAGCTAATAACGAACAGATTATGTCTCAATGGTCTGGTGTTGGTCGCCAAGTTGTCTTGTGATTACAGTAAATTCTTTTAATTGAGCTTGTGGAATGATAATTCAACCCTGTCCACATTTCACATGGAAATAAATACCCTCCAACTCCTCCTGCTCAGGCTTTATTCCTCCCCCCGCCCCCAAAGTGCAGGGAACGGGTCAGCTTACTATCTACGGTGTGTTGCCGTCTTCCCAAGCAGGAGAAATTGTAGAGACTCTAAACCTTTTAATGACCTAGTTCTTTTCAAAAAGTAACATGTCTTTTTCATCTTACAGTGATGTCTAGCAGGTTCCCAAGGCTATAAATCTCAAGAGACTGCACACCTCTCCCCTTCAGAGCTCCGGATGGGTTCGAATCCACACACACCCTCAGCCTCTGAGTAAGCAAACAGCTAGATGAGGACCCTACGACCAGGACTCCCCTTTCAGCAATGTCGGCTCAAACAAATGCTAATTACCATCAAGCCTGTTTCTGATGGTGGTAATCACAGGGGAGGAGATGGCCCGTCCTCCTCCCACAGAAAAGCTGATGGAGTTAAATCATCAGAATAACACAGCTCTTGGGCTAGGAGCACAACCCAAATAAAAGGGCAGTTTTCCTTTTGATGTAAAAAGCATTTTGAGTCAACTCTTTGGAACTCATATATCCCAAATGGACTTAGGCCATAGATAGGACCCGGCTGGTGGAGAAGTCTTTTTATCGGAGTCTTGCAGTTACACAGATCTCCGCCAGGGGGCACTACATACTAGAGCTGGTATAGCAATTCAACTCCTTGCCATCAAATCAAATCTACTCATAGCATACCCTCCAGTGGGGTTTCAGAGGCTACAAATTGCACAGGAGGAGATTACCCATCTTTCTTGCATGGACCAGCTGATGACACCTGCTTTGGGGATGTCAGCACAACTCCTTTTCACTAGGTACCAGAGCTGCCTAAAAACAACAACCACCAAACAAACCCCAAGAGACCGAAAATTCTGGTAGGCAATTACAATTACATATTACCACAACAGTGGTAAACCAGGGGCAACTTCCCAGTTAGTCCAGGAAGTCCAGCCCTGGAGTCACGTACTTCCCATTTTCTTGCTTTCTTTCACAGTATCCCCTACCCCCTACAAGAATGTTTTGATGAATTTTTAATAATTCTCTGTTCATAAAAGCAAAACATCATTTGGGAGGAAAAAAAATGAGAAGTGCATGAAAACAAGGCAAAATCACTTTTTATCACTCTAAAATGATCGCTCTTCGTATTTCTTAACATTTTGCTGTTTAGATTATCAGCATAGTATTCATGCGTAGGAGTTGTGTGTGTGAGAGTGTTGTGTGTGTGAATGTTTGTACGTGTGGCTTTCTCTCTATTTGTATTCACAATACTAGACTTGGATTATTTTCAGAATTTAGCCTACATTTTATGGTTGGTATTAAACATGAACATTTTACTATATGTCATTAATCATTTTTCAGAATTATATTTTATGATCCCATAACAGTTTCTTGTGTCATAATCTGTTACCCCTGTTGGCATTTAAACCATTTTCGTGAGGTAACCCTTAGAGTGTTACATTGCTAACCCAAAGACTGCAAGTCTTCAGCAGTTTGAATCCCCCAGCAACTCCTTGGGAGACAGAGGGTCCGTTTCCCCTGTAAAGACTGTTTCTGATACTTGATGGAGGGTCCCTGAGTCAGCACGGACTCAGCAGCAGTGGGCTTGGGTTTGGGGTTGACATTTAAGAATGTTTTTGGTTGTGGATTACTTTCTCTCTTATTATGAACACGTAATACAGAGAGCATGCTTCAATGTCTATGTTTTTGCATGTTTCCTCGGATTTGATTCCAAAAAGTATTACTTTGAAGTCAAAAGATGAGCATGGTTACAACTCTTGAATGGATTTTAGGCAATCAAGTCTGCATTGGAGGAGGTGGGACCAGGGTGCTGCTTCGAGGCAAGGATGGTGAGACTTCATCTCACGTGCTTTGAGCGTGCTGTCAGGAGGGCCCAGCCCTTGGAAAAAGACATTCTGATGGGAAAGGTGGAGGGTGGGCAAAAGAGAGGAAGACCCTCAATGAGATACATTAACACAGAGACTGTAGCAATGGGCTCTCGCGTATCAGAGAATTCGACTGTTAGATATAAAAAAGGAGTACGAGGGCGCAAGGGAGAGAAAGAAAGAAAGGAACTGGTCCCAAGAAACGGACAGGCCTTTAATGTGTGGTCTGAGAGGGACACCGAGTGACCCAGCCACATGGCATACAGATAGGATCCAAATGGTGTGTGGGCAGTTTGGGGGGTTTCCTTTTTATAAGGGTCCCAGGGAGGGCTAAGATGGTACTTTTTAGAATTTGGCATTTTAATTTTGTTAGGTTTTAGCTTTGTTTGTTTGTTTTCTCAAGCTCAGACTCTTATCAGGATCCATTGTCTGGTCTGGTCCTTGACGTGACCAGCTCAGATGTTATTAAGTTTCTCAGAAAGTGGTCAAGCTTGGGGGTAGTGGGGCAACTGCCATATTCTTCCTTCAATGACAATGGAGCAGGGTGGGGGACCATTAAGTGCCATTGAGACTGAATTGACCCCCAGCTGACTCTCCATTGGATTTTCAGCGGCAGTAATTACATGGGAAGAGAATGTCTACCTTCTCCCCCCCACCCCCCCAGAGCAGAAGCTAGTGGATTCAAACTGCCAGCTTGTGGGTTGACAACACAACTCCCGACCCACTAGGCCACCAGATTTTTATTAGGTGCCATGAGTCGAGTATGACTCATAGCGACCCTGTGGACAAAAGATCTGAACCCCGTCCTACCCTGCGCCATCCTCACACTTCCTGACACACAAGAGCCCATTGCAGCAGTCACCGTGTCAATCCACCTGGTTGAAGGTCTTCATCTCCTTCATCAACCCCCCATCTTTCCCAACATCACAATTCATAATTCTTGCCTCCAAAGGGCACTCCAGCTGCACCATCTTCAAGACATATCTATTTGTTCTCTTGGCCATCCGTGGGATGTTCAGTGCTCTTCTCCAACACCACAGCTCAAAGGTATCAATTCTTTTTCTGTCATCCTTATTCAATGTCCAGGTCTTGGATGCATAGCTAGTAATTAGAAAGACTATGGCCTGAATCAGACTCACCTTAGTCCTCAAACTGACATCATTATTCCTCAATAATTTGGGAAGGTCCCTAACTGAAGATTTTCTAGTGCAATACATCTCTTTGTTTCCTTACTACTAATATCAAGCTAGTACCACTGCTAGTAATTGTGGATCCAACCACCAGATTGGTTAAAGCCAAGCAGTAAGAAGTGAGGCTCAGATAGGAATCTGGTCAGAGCAGTAAAGCCTTAGAGCTGAGCTCTTGTCACAGCTGATTCTGCTCCCAGGCCCTAGAGGTAGGAGAGCTGAAAGGAAGCTGGCTCTCTGCTGTGTCCCTGGGGAAAGCTTCATAGCTTTGTGATTAAGGCAGTTCACACCAAAGTGTGAGTTACCAACAGCTGCCCCCCCACACCTGATTTTTAGTCAAATGAACAGACATACAAAAGAAGTTCTCCCTCCCCCTTTTTCTTTTTCCCCATCCCCAGGGATCTCTGTACTATGGAAGTAAATTTAAATTGAATAGAAAAGTTCTAAGGGCAAATGTGTGTGATCAGAATCCTAGCTCCCTTCAATTTTGGGCTTGTTCCCTGCTGGCACTGACCCAAAGACAGATTTTTGTCAACAAAAGAATATTGTTGTTAAGTCAACTCTGACTCATAGAGACCCAATGAACAACAGGTCAGAAACAAACATGGCTAGCCCAGGTTGTTCTTGTAATCCCTGCCATGTTCAAGTTCATTGTCAGTCTGGCTCTATGAGGGTCTTCCTCTCTTTCATTGACCTGCATTTCCAAGCATGATGTCAGGGGTGCAATCATTAAATCCTGGGGTGCTAACTCTGAATCAGAGGCTTGAACTGACCCAGTGGCTCTACATGGAAATCAAAGAATTACGACCTTTAAAAATGGTGTTGACAAAAAGCATTGCGTATGCCATGGACTGCCAAATGTTTTTGGAAAAGGAGAGGGTTAGTGAAAGAGAGGATGACCTTTAATGAGATGGGTTGACATAGTGACTTCCACAGGGACCTGAGTATGGTGGAGATTGTGTGGCTGGCCCAGGACAGGAAGAGGTTTCCATCTGTTGCACACGGGAGCACTCTGAGCTGGAGTTCACTGAGTGGTACATACAACAACAGTGGCTCTGTAGGAGGCTGGCTGACTTACCCCCTATAAACCAAGACACCTGTGTTCTAGTCTGTCCTATACAATTGCTGTGCATCAGAATTGATTCAACACAACACAGTGCATTGTATTAAGTGGATATAGAATGAGGAGGCCTGTTGGTTCAATAGCTAAGTGCTCCACTGCTCACAGAAAGGTGGTTGTTATTGATTGTCATAGAGTTGAGATCAAATCGCGACTCATAGCAACTCTATGAACAAAAGACCTAATGCCTTTCCAAAGCTATCTTTGTTTCTCCAAGTTCATAGTTTCCAGAGGCATGTGGTTTAGGAAGTGGATGCCACTCCTGCTTCCCAACCTGTTTTACAACTGGGAACTCCACCAAACACTGTCCACAATGGGAAACCATTATGGTATTTGATATCCTCATGGCACAAGGTTCGGCATCATAACAAACCCAGGTAACCTCATATAGTACATTTGAGAAAGAGCGATGTGAATGTTCCTCAACGATAGAACCTAACTAGTTATGTTGATAGCCGAAACCACCACTGAGATATAACTAGTCTCATTTAGCACAGAAAGGCAGGAGCTTCCAACCTGCTCAGTGACTCCATTCGTTATCTGCTTCTGGAAAGGTCACAGCCCAGGAAATCCTATGGGGTTGGTTGTGTTCCGTCACATGGGCTGACAGTCATCTCCATGGCAGCCAGCAAGCAACACCAGTGTGGAAAAGAGTCAGTCAGTTGCTATTACAAAAAACCCTGAAATCCCAACTTCTCTTTAAAAAGAAATGGAAGAATGATCTGGAATGTTCGACAATTTACAGTATTTACCTGACATCACTTGTAGTGAGTTGACATCTATTATTAGTTTGCTGTCTGGCTTCTTCCTTCCTTCCCAACTCCTCCTCATTTTCCTCTTCGGAACCTACTTTCTAGAACCTTCTTTTCCAGATGACCCTGTCTATATTCTTGAACCCAGACCCCTCTCACCGCAGGGACTCTTTCCTATCCTCGTTAGGAGGAGGGGGAGGGGGCCTCGAGGGTCACAGCTGGCCTCGGCCAGGAGCCATTTGGACCGCACAGCTGTTTGCAAGTCAAGGCTTGTGTCTTTATGACCCAGCTTAAATTGCCTGGTAATTTAAGCTTCCCTTCTCTTTGCTGCATTGCGTCATCGTTCTAAAGGAGCCCTGAAATAGAGTGTGTCACATCGTGCATAGTTTTGAAGGATCATGAGTGGAGGCTAAATATAAAATTCAAGTCCATATGCATATCGTGCTTTCCCCCTAAGCAGAAATGGGGTGCACTCGGGCACTCTCCTCCATGCCGGTCTCTCTGGTCTATAAATCTTTGTGGCATCACACTGACATCGCTTTTGTGCATGAAAGCACTCGCAGCCATGGGCTCAGCTTTGGAGAGGAAAGGATGGGCTGGGGCTATAGGACTTCATTCATTATTCTGTAGGTGGAAACCAGTTGCTGTTTTGTTGATCCTAAATTGTGGTGATTCTGTGTGTGTCGAGGAGAACTGCAGCCTGGGACGTTTTCAGTGGCTGATTTCTCAGGTTGCCAAGCCTTTCTTCCGTGGTACCTGTGGGTAGACTTGAACCTCTAACCCTTTGGTTAGATCCAAGTATGTTCACCATTTGTACCACTCAGGGTTGCCCTGGTGCATATAAGCCTATTTCTACAAGCGCTCCCCTACGAGCCCAACGACACACCGTTCAAATTCACATTCCAGGTGAGCGAAAGACGGACAGTCTTCTTCTGTATAATTTACTGCCTCTGAAAACCCACTGGACGTTTGGCGGTGAGTCTGTTCCAACTGGACAGGACACAGTAACAACATGCAAGGGACTATCAGTTGCTGCTGAAACGGCCCAAGACACCCCACATTTCCTGTCTCCACGGTTCTAACTCTTCACTTCCCTGACCAGATCTTCTTGTGAAGAGAGAAAACCACTTCCCAAAGGGAGGTACCTGTGCTGACAGCCTCTACTTTCCTCGTGTTGGGGAATGTCTGTAAGCACCCTGGAAACCTCTCCAAAGCATCTTTTCCACCTGCGTTCTCATCAGAGGTGGACTCAAGATTTTCTTCCTCTGGTATTTCTCTGGCTGCTTCTTTGTCATCTTCCTCTCATCATTCCTCTCCTTCCTTCCTCTCTCCTTAGTCTCCAGTCTTCCTCTCCCCCCCTTTTTTCCTTCCCTTTTAAAATCCATCCTTCCATCTCTCCCTGCTCCCGTTACCTTCTTCTCAGCAGCCTCTCTTTCCCGCCATGTCCTCCCCTCCAGCCTCCCTTCTATCTCTTCTCCCTCCTCTTTTCCTTCTCGTTTCCCTCTCCCCTACTCTTCCTCTCCTCCCGGTCTCGGTCTCTCCCCTCTGACTCTCCACTGCCCCTGCTATCCATTCTCCCTTCCCCTCCTTCTCTGCCTTCCTCACCATCCTTTACCTCCTCAGCCACCCGGAAGACTGCAGCCTTCAGCAGCTTCGCTTCCCCTCGGGGCTTCCAGATACTGATTCTGTAAGCCCTGGCCACATATCAAACTGCACACAAAGTCTAGATAATGCCTGGTCATTCCCAAACTTGAACCTTAACAGAAATGGGTTCAAATATGGCTTCTTTGAGGAGTCTCAAGAGTCATTAGGATTTGATCTTGATTTATATGCAAATTCCAGTAGGTGCTGCCAACCCAAAGGCTGAAGGTTTGAATCCACCAGCTGCTCTGCAGGAAAAAGACGGACAGTCTCATCCTGTGTGGTTTACTGTCTCTAAAAAAACCTGCTGATGGTACATGCAATCACTGTGGAAGGCGGTACGGCGCTTTCTCAAAAAGTTGCAAATAGAGATACCATTCGACCCAGCAACTCCACTACTGGGAATATACCCC
The DNA here is from genome assembly GCF_000299155.1 of Elephantulus edwardii. Classification (NCBI taxonomy): domain Eukaryota; kingdom Metazoa; phylum Chordata; class Mammalia; order Macroscelidea; family Macroscelididae; genus Elephantulus; species Elephantulus edwardii. Next base: position 4,525,021 of record NW_006399912.1, on the reverse strand, counting down.
AAAGAGACCATAACTGACACCCACGCAGATATATGCACACCCATTTCATCGCAGCATTGCTCACAATAGCAAGGAGTTGGAAAAAACCTAAGTGCCCATCAACAAATGAATGGATAGAGAAGCTGTGGTATATTCACACAATGGAATACTACACTGCATTGAAAAGCAAGGGACTGATGCAATATTATTAAAAATGGGTGACCCTGGAGGACATTATGATGAGTGAAGTATCTCGGTCACAAAAGGACAAATACTGTGTGATGCCACTGTTGTAAAGCAGGACTGACCTTGGGGTTGGGAGGAGACCGAGAATGATGGGTTCAATAATATATACTGCATTGAAACAGATGAGGGAGAAACTGTTTAAGAGGGAAAATTATTAGGGATATTTGTCATGACAGGAGTCCAGAGCGAAGGCTACATAGTGGAGTGGACCTGGGTGGGAGGGACTGTAAAACAATGAAAGAATTTTTCTTTTAGGGGGGAGGGTTGAGAGGGGAGATAACTGCAACAATGAAT
>NW_006399912.1:4504581-4524402 GCF_000299155.1 Elephantulus edwardii | reverse complement strand
CCACTCTGCAACCCTCATTGCGTACTCCTACGATAAAAATAATGCCCTAAAATAGAATGCTTTTAGACTATTAATTAATTTTTTTAAAGAGAAAAGCAAACTGGGGCAGAGTATGGAGGAAAAATGTGCAAAAATGAATTAACGGAAATTGAAGTTTTCTGTAAATTTTCATTAAAATTACAAAAAAAATATTTTTTAAAAAAGTGAGAAAGCAAGGGAGCTCTAGTGGCCTAGTGTCAAGCTGCACTGCAATCCCAGAGATACAGAGGTTGAATCCACCAGATACTCTGCCTGAGAAGGAGGGACAATTTCCTCCAGTACAAGTTAAATCCGATTTGACGGGACACACACAAAAAATAATAAAATTTTATGGAGCTCTAGTAGCCTAGTGGCAAGAAGCTGTTCTGCAATTGCAGAGGCACACGGTTCAAATCCACCAGATGCTCTGCTGGAGAAGGAGGGACAATCTCCTCCCGTACCAGTCAGATCTGATTTGACGGTACACACACACACACACAATAATAATAAAAAATTTTTTAAAAAATAATAAATTTTTAAAAAAAGAATAGCACCGGATTAAAAAAAAAAACACAACACAACCTTCTGGGTGGTTGGCCAAGAGCCAGTTCCTACTTAACCCTACACCCCTAGTTAACTGGGTGAGCCTGGGCAAGCTTCTTCCTGCCTCTCTATACACTGGTTTCCGCAAATGAAACACTAACACTGGGGCAAACCTGCCTCTCTTCCAGATACTTCCTAAGGACAAAAAGAAAAATTTAAGAGAAACTACTTCCGGGATCAGGAAGCTTTGTTCTGCTGAAGAGTGGGTATTATTTTTAAATATGAGATTCCTGATAATCTTATCTAGATCCAATTAGGTAACACTGCAATTCAGAAGCCTTTTGCCACATCCATTTCATTGTGTTGTTCATAAAACCGTTTATTTTCCCCAAGCTGCATTTGCTTTCCCGGCCTCTCTCTTCGCGATGGCATAATTTCATTATCTGCTGTACATAAATGTATTATGTAATTCCCTCCATATGTCATCGATTGTTTCTGTTTTTCTCTCGTATTACTTAAATCCATAATACTTTTTATTAAATCCCCAAGGAATATTACAGAGCAATGGTTGAAGGACATTTCTTTCCACCGAGTAAAGCTCATCACTTTAATATTTGAAATGACACTGAGCACTAGAGAGAAACCCAAGTGTGGAATTTTCCCACTGGCTTTATGAAACCCAGGAAACAAACAGAGAAATGGTTTCTAACACGTTTGTCTACTCAGGAGATTTCTATACTGGTATAATACCAACAGTGGGTATAATAACTGGTATAATAACATCAGTGCATAATACCAAACTATTATTGTTATGGGGTGTAAGGTTCATTCTGACTCACCCTGACCCCACGTCCCAGAGGAGAACTGTCCCAGAGGGTTTTCTTGGCTGTCATCTTGATGGGAGCAGTTGGGTTTTTTTTTTTGTTTGTTTTGTTGTTGTTTTTTTGTTTGTTTGTTTTTTTTTTTTTGTGTGTGTGTGTGTGTGTACCGTCAAATCAGATCTGACTGGTACAGGAGGAGATTGTCCCTCCTTCCCCAGCAGAGCATCTGGTGGATTCGGATGGGAGCAGTTTTCTGCAGAGCATCTGGGTAGGTTTGAGAAGCCGTGCCTCTGGTTTGTAGTTGAATGCTTACACACCATTTGCTGATGTTTATTGAGTATTTATTATGTTCCAGGCACAAGTTTAAACACTATTTGACTGAAATTATTTAAATCATTACCAGAACTTTATAATGGAAAGCTGTTTTGTTTTCTTTGTAAATCTCCACTTGATGCTTGAGGGAGCTCAACTTATTGGTTGTGCTGCCAACCCAAAGTCCAGCTGTTCAAATCCACCAGCTGCTCTTGGATAAAAAGTTGGGGAGTCTCCTTCCGTGTGCACCCCAGCCTCTGAAAACCCCCTGGAGGGTCAGCTGTGCTCCAGTACTGACTCGATAGCAATGTACACAGCAACAACTTGATGGTAGTTGTTGTTAGGTGGGATCGAACCAAGTGTGACTCTTAGCAGCCCATGAACTTCCCGCATCATCTTCACAATCCCTGTCATGCTCAAGTTCATTGCTGCAGTCAATGTTAGTCTATCTTGTAAGGGTCTTCCTCTTTTTCTTTGATCCTCTTGTGATCCCAGCATGATGGCTTTCTCCAAGGATTGGTCCCTCCTGAGAATATGCGCAAAGCAAGTGATGAAGTTTCACCCTCCTTGCCTTGGTGGTAGAGGAAACAGAAATTTGGAAGGCGTAGATGTTCTTCTTGAGATACAGTGCAGCACACATACACATACACACACACACACACACACACACACACACACACACACACACATGCCCCCATACCCACCCCACGCAGGCATACCTGCTCACATACTGTTCTGTAAACTTAACAAGCTCCGTTTCCTCCTTGACTTGAAGGAGAGATACCCATACTAATCCTCCAGTAACTTGGGCAATGCTGTTTGTGTTAGAATATCAGGATAAATTATGGGATAGGTGGGAGGAAGGAAGAGAGGAAGAAAAGAGAACTAGGAATCAGTTTAACATTTTATTTGTAAATTTATGGTCTATCACCAGAGGGGGAAATAGTTCATACTCAGAGAATTCTGGGATGTCTTTAAAATCCTTTAGCAAAGCCCCGTGTTGTGCACAAGGACACTGTGAGTTAGACCTGACCTGAGGGCACCTAGCAACCACACAGTGCTGTCCAGGTGTATGTCACTAATGATGATGATGATGGAGCCAAATCCATCTTGAGTTGTTTGCATCCTTTACCTCTTTCTCTTTAAACATAAATCCTAACTATTGGGAAAGTCCACTGTCAGGGACCTTTCAAAATTATTGGAGCAATGATGTCAATTTGAAGACTAAGGTGCACCCGATCCAGGTCTTGATCTTTTCAGTCACTTGCTGAGTTGTCTGAGAACTGGACAAGGAGTTAGGATGACAGAAGAATTATTCATGTCTTTGAGTTGTGATGTTGGAAAAGTGCACTGTATATTCCATGGACTGCCAAAAGAACAAACAGATGTGTCTTGCAGAAGGCACAACCATTCTTGGGGGCAAGGATGATGAAACTTCATCTCACATACTTTGAGCATATTGTTAGACAAGGCTATTCAATGTAGAGGCTATCGTGCTAGGAAAGATGGAGGGAGGAGAAAGAAAAGGGAGAACTTCAATGGGATGGACTGACATGGTGACTGTAGCAATGAGCTCGAGTGGGTCAGAAATGATGAGGATGGCACAGGAGAGGGCAGAGCTCAGGTCCATTTTTTTAAGGGTCACTGTGAGTCCTACTTGACTTGACAGAACCTAACAACAATCATTATAAGGTCAACTTTAAAAAATTGCCAAAGAAGTGAGAGGGGAGAGGTAATATGGCTGAGTTTGTTCTTTTATATTTTTTCTCTTTTATGTAATTCATTCTCCCTTCCCATCCTCACTTCTGCTTTCTCTGTGTCTCACTCTTTTTCTCTGAACACACACACACACACACGGAGACAGAGACACAGAGACAGTGAGAGACAGAGAGAGAGAGAAACAGAGAGAGACAGGCATATGCAGAGAAACAAAGAGACACACACAGAGACAGAGAGAGAGAGAGAGAGACAGACAGACAGACACAGAGAGAGAGAGAGACACACACACACAAATGAGATCATCTGATACATTATGAACCCATTAAAAAATCCGGTTGCGCCATCCTCATTTTAGATATATACCATTACTTGTTCCTTGAAAGTGTAATTTCTGATGGCTGCATAATATTCAAACATATGGATAGATTACAATTTACTTAACTATTCCTCTGTTTTAGCACATATGTTGCTTCTGATTCATCATCATATATGCACCCATCCATCCATTCACTGATCAGTACTTGGTGGAATATATCATTTACCCGGCATCGTTAAGGAGAAGAGAAACATGCGTGTTCTTATCCATATTGTTACATGAACTGAAAAATACAACCTGCTGCCTCTGAGCTGATTCTGACTCATAGGGGGACCCTCCACTGGGTTTCCAAGGCTGTATCTTAAACAAACAGATGAGTGACATAGTGATTGCAGCAATGGACTGGAGTATGTCAGAGAAGCTGGGGACGGCACAGGATAAAACAGTGTTCCGATTCTGTTGTCTGTAGGATCACTTTGAGTTTCACTTGACTCAATGATACCAAACAACAACAAAGTTTTAAACTTCTTTACAGGAGATTACCCATCTTTCGCCTGTGGAGCAGCTGGTAGATTCAAACCACTGGGCTTTGGGTTAACAGCCCAACCCACAATGCACTGAGCCACCAGAGCTCCTTAGAAACACCCCCCACCGCGAATCTATTCACTTCCATACTGAGGTGAAGACTATTTTTGGTTTTAGTTGCCTTTCTCCAGTGCAGGAGAACCCTGTCTGCATTTGGCTGAGATACAGAGGCGAAAGCTGGACAAATGTTGAGCTGAGCCGACAAAGGGAGCATGATTGGTATTCTGGACTCCTTGTCTCCCAAGATCGTCCTTATAAAATTAGTAAATGTTGTTTTGAATGTGGGGACCTCACGCATTAGCATCTCCCCCGGTGAACTGCAGCCTCAAAAGGACCGTTTGCAAGTGCTGGCTCCGTGGGTTGCCTATTTTGGAGTTCTAGGAGGCAAGGAGGCTGTGAGAGAGTGGCCGGGCCAACCTGTCCAGGAGACAAGGATCTGAGCAGCAGCGTCCAGGGATTCCTATGAAGTTCAGTCTTAGTGACTCCTGTTTGCAAATCATTTGGAACCAAGAACAGCTAGTCCTTCATGCTATAAAACCTGACTTGTAGCTATTATAAACTGCTCCCATCTCGTGCATAAGCGCATAAAAGGCAAGATCACTTCTGGTGAAAAGTTAAGAGAGACCACGAGCCCTGTTCCTTTGTCCATCCTTGAAAATCAGACTGCTCAAACAGGGAGATTCAAAGAGACCTTGCAAGGGAGCAGTTTTGAAATACCCCCTTGGAGGCCACGTGCCATGTCTGAAGTGCTGCTTCTGAGCCAGGCAGCATCTAGGGACCGAGCTATTTCTGTCTGCAGCCTTTGTGTTGTGCAATGGTAACACTCCCCCTATCCCCTTGGTGCTCCTCTCCTCCCTGATGGCTCTGTATCTTTGAGTGATGGCCTCTGTTTGGAGACTGCTGGCTGAGTCTCCTGTACCAGGGATTTGTTTGTGTCTTAGGACAGGAGATATCTAGAAGCAATGAGACCAGACCCCCGCAGGGCACAGGCATCCTTGGAAAGGAAAGAGGGACTCCACAGATGGAAAATACCCTCAATTTTCTTTTCTTTCTTTAGCTCTTCTCTGTCTCTTCCCCTGATCACCAGCAAAGGATAGGGAAATCTAAGTGGGAGGCTTCTATCCTTGGCTCAGTTCTTTTCTATTTTTCTCAGCTTCCTAAGGGAGCACTTTATTTCATTTTATACCTCTAGAAAAAAAAAAAGAATAAGAAGAAGAGGGACAGGGGAGAGAAAGAGAGACCAGAATTTCCCAATTCCTCCAAATACCTGGCCAGGTTACCTCTCCCAACCTCAGCTCATCATTATTCGGTGCCGAGTTATGTAATGATTTGATCTTACCGAGGAGTAATTCACCTCTGTTCCCACCTACGTGAAGACTGATTACAAATCCTCATAAAATACTCATTATGCTCCCCAAAATGTTCTTAAGAATAGTCTGCCAGTGAGGCAGTAATGCTGTTGTTCCTCATAAGTGTGGGCTTCTGTCTAATTATGTGTAAATTATCTGAGTGGAATCGCAAATGTTTAGTGATAAACAGCTTTATGCTTCTCGTTTGCAAGACAATATCTTCAAACGCAGCTTGTGTGCCACGCGCAGGAGATCCTGGAGCTTCCACTTCTTTCTCAAGTTCTTCTTGTGGAAAGAAACAGAGCCAAGTCCACAGCCCTTTTGGAAAAGCAAATGTTATATTCTGCTAATTTTTCTCTCCTCTCTCTCTCTTCTAAAGAGATAATTGATTCTTTGATCAATACACTGCCGTTCTGTTCTCAGAAGAAACATTAAAATGTTGGATTTCTTAAGAAATGCAATTAACCAACTTTTACTTAATGATTTTTTTTTCACCCCTCCAGTCATTCGTCCTAGAAGGATGATACCTGTTGGCTATTAACAAAGATGAAGATAGATGATTAAGAAGCAAAGGGTCATAACAGCCAACTAGAGTGTAGACATAGCTGCTCAGAGAAAAGTCGCGTGTGTGTTCACAGATGACTTCTAATCTAGGAGACCAATTTTGTTATCTTTGGTGAAAATACACATAACAGAGCATAGATCACTGCAAAGTGATCCGCACAGACAGTTCCGTAGCATCACGCCCATTCTTCAGGTTGTACTGCCTTTCTCAGAAGTCTTTCACCCTCAACACAAAAGCACTCTCCCCTTAAGTTTCTCATCTGTCTATGAGGCCATTTTTAAAAAAATTAATTATAATGAAAGTTTACAGAGACTTTGGATCTCCATTCATTCATTGTTGCACTTTTCTCCCTGCCCACCCCTCCCTCCCAATTTGCTCTTCTTTTTGAAAAGTAAAAGAAAAACCCTTTTGTTGTTATACAATCCCTCCCCGCAAGTCCACTCCACTATGCAACCTTTATTCTGGACTCCTGTCATGACAAAACCTAATCACGTATCCCTTTTAAACAGTTCTCTCCCTGATCGGTTTCAATGCAGTAGACATAATTTATCCCATCTTTCTTAGTCTCCCCCCAACTCTGATGTTAGTTCTCTTTTTAACAACAGCATTATGCCATATTTGTCTTTTTGTGACTGAGATATTTCACTCAGCATAATGTCCTCCAGGTCACCCATTTTTTTATGTAATATTTCATGAGTTCCTTGTTTTTCAATGTATGAGGCCATTCTTGACAGTTTCTCTCCATCTGTATGCACGATGGCTACACCCTCTCTGAGCTTCCTGAACAACAAACTCTTTGGCATCGAGTTGGAACGGATGCATAGCTGATATTCTTGTTTCCAAGATTGGAAATCGCACAGAAAGGGATTGTCTGTCTTTCCGTCATGGACCTACTGGTGGATTTGAACCACATGGGGAGGTGTCACCTTCAGACTGGCAGCACAACTCCCCATGTACCACACCACCAGAGGTCAGTTATCAAAGCAACCTGGACATCAAGCAGGCCATTGGAGTCAGTCAACATAGTTAATGTGAAAAAAAAAAAACCAAACAAAAACAAACAAACAAAAAAAACAACAACAACATAGTTAATGTGACCCTTGCCCTTGATTTGCTTGGTTAGAAAAAAATAGAGAAGTATTTAAATTTCATTTGATAAGGTACATGCAATTATAAGATCATCATTCCCCCCCCCCCCCCGCCCCCGTGTTAAGCTGTTGTGGTTTTATTTTCATTTTAGTGAAAAGATACATATTTAAATACCATTTCAGCAATCCCTGTATGTACAGCTGGTTACATTCTTCAGGCTATACTAACATTCTTACCGCCTTCCACCACAATTAACTTAAACTCATTGACCCCTCTGAATCTCCTCTAACCTACTGAGTTCCCCTGAGATAATCTTTTAACATTAAGCTTTAATGCAGTATTATCCCATGAAGTTTTCTTTGAACGTAAACAACAAAATATAGTAATAAGCAAAGTGTATTTGTCTTGAGCATTGTGCTGTTTAAAAAAAATATATATATATATTTGTTGTTGTTGTTCATTGCCTTCGAGTTGAACACGACTCATAGTGACCCTATGAACAAAAGGCCTGAAGCCTTTCCATAACTACTGACATTTATCAAAGTTCACAGAGTTTCCAGAGGCATGGTGTTTATGAAGTGGATGCCACTCCTGCTTCCAATCAACTGAAGACTCAGTCCAAAATATATATAAAAGCAAAAGGTTATTACTTCCTGACCTTACGGTTAACAGTGGTTAGCTTGAAGTTCCAAGTAGCTTGACTGGTGTCTGCTGGAGTGGGCACCCACTGGAAAATCATTGCCAATGATTAGAATTATCAAACTCTTTAATTCATCAACCAGAAGGAACCTAATTCTAGTTCAGGAAACAAACACAGATCTATCTGTTAAGATAAAACTGAAACATCAATTAAGATAAAAATCTTCAACTGTTTTAAAACGGAATTAACTGCAGTATAGAAAGGGTTTGTGAATCCTTCACAGCTGTTACATTTCTAGAAGCATATCTATTACCAAAAGAAGAGGACTGACTTGGGAAAGGGGGGAGGATACTTGATAGGTTGGGAAGAGAAAATAGTATAAAGGGAGAAAATAATTAAGATTAGCACTGAGGCTAAGAATTTAATGGCAAGGGATGCACCCTCCTAACAGTAGGTTCATATAAGGTAAAATGAAGCTTTGCCCTCCTTACATCCAAGAGCACTTTCATTGTACTTTCTCCCAGACCTTGGTGACCATTCATAAGCTTGGTCTCTAACCTCTATTTCATGTAGGTGGGGTCCTATTTGTCCTTTCATGACTGACTAATTTCCTTCACCGTGGTGTTTTCCAGGACGCATTCATGTTGTGGCAACCATCACGACTTGGGTTCTCTTTATGGTTGGATGTATCCATTGCATGTGTATGCCACCACCTTTTGTTGATCTATTTGATGGCCATTTTCACTACTTCCACCTTTTGGCTATTGTGAAGAGTACTGTAGTGGATGTGTGTGTACTTTGTACATGATTTTAACTGGAAAATGATTGTTATGGTTTCTGTTGGTTTATTAATTAAACCACTTACCCAAGAGTGGAATGTGTGTCTAAGCACACATTTTTCTGTTGTTGTTATTGTTTACTACTTTGGTTTGGGGGCTTTTTCTCCCCCCCTCTTCATCTTCTTTTGTTGACTTGTGATATGAGTTAAACTCTAAGATGTACATTGGTTTTTCACACAAGCATTTGTACGCATCTTGTTGTATTACATTTTTCACTGTAATGCATGATGTCCTCACCCATGCCCCACTTCCTCCTTGTGGTTCTCAGGTCAGTCAGTCCTTCTATCCTACCTCTGCTTGCTCCCTGGACTTTATTTAACCATGGGCAAATGCTGCTCTTTCAACCCTGGGTGGCTGGTTGGTCTAAGGAGTTCCTCCCTCCCTGGTTTCATTTTCCACCTTGTCAGCCTTGAGTGCAAGTTGACCCATGATGGTCAGTTCCATGTGTTTTCTTCCAGCTTGTCACACAAGCTCCAAGATGCATCGTCACACAACTTTTGATTGAATTAGCAAATCCAGCCGCTGAAGAGACAGGCGTTTGCAATTAATCCTCAAAGAATTATTGAGCTTGTGTCAGTGTCTCTGGATGGCTAAGCCTTAAATCTACCCAAGATCAAAATATCTGTGTGAAGACTCCTATATATATGCGCTTGACATTTACAAGCCACGGGTTGTTGGAATTTTTGGGAATTTTTGAAGACAACCCATTTAAATGATTGACTAAATATATCCCTTTTACATCACGTAGATCTGTCCCATATTATTAGCATATCCTTTATATGGAAGTTCATCCACACTCGTAGAGTTCATTAAAAGTTTATGGTGACTGTGTATTAAGTCTGTTTGTTTCTTGTCGACATCTGTGTGTCTGTCTCCCTTTCGGTCCTACCTTGTCTATTCTCGGTGACATCAGTTAACATTCTTCCTGCGATTCCTATCAGAAAGTCTGAAGAAATTTTATTTTGATTTCCTTTTTAGTTAAAAAAAAAATCCAACATGTTACAAAGTGCCAACCCGTGATAGATTCCCTTTGAACTTAAAGTATCATTTGTTGTGTTTTTTAAAAGTGTAATAAAACCTGCACTAATATTCATCCTGAAGATTAAAGCTGCCGATGAATTAGGCAGCACAGTCAAGTCAGTCTTGTTCTTAAACTAAATTTATCTCACCCAAAGATAATTCTTCCAGCTGGGGTTAGAGAATGAAGATACTGTTTGATTGCTCCTGACTTTGTGTCTTGCTTTCTTAATGGTTATGATTTCCTTGCTGTGGTTGGATGCATCTAATGAATTCTAACGCACAGTGACTCCATGTGACAGAACTGCTTCATAGGGTTTTCTAAATGGTCAGCTTTCTGGCAACTGGTTACCAGGTCTTTATCCCATGGAGACCCCACCCCATTTGCCTGTGAGATATTTTCAGGGCTACTCCTGTTCCAGTTTCTGAGACTGTATATTTTTGTGAGAGGAGACTAGGCAACTGCCCCATTTTATCCTTTCAGAGTGGCTGGGGGTTTGAACGGAAGACCTTTCAGTTAGCAGCCCAACACTTATTAACCCACTACATCACCAGGATTCATTGGGTGGGTTCAAACCATCAACCTTTTAGTGGCCAAATGTATAAACATTGTGCAAGTGGAGCTCTTTATTATGTTACAAAAACCTTTTTAAAAAATGCAAATACTTAAAAGATGGATTTTTAAAAATTTCCTGTGCTCTTTTTCATTATAAAAATGTCATAGGTTCATGAATACTCTTCCCTTCTCCCTTTTTATTTTAAATACATATTTTTCTTTCTTTTTTTTTTTTTTAAATAAAAAGCATGAGGCTTTGGGCATGTAGATCCCATGCTGAGCACTAACCTCTCTGACTTATACAGGGCAAGCCTCTGTGTAATAGAAATAAATGTTGCACTTTCTCTGTATATAACATGTCACTTGGGCAAAGTGCTACAGTATCTCTTTGGTAAAGCTGAAATGTGGATTTCTCAGAAATGTCTTGTTTCCAGTTAATGATATTTTCTGCTTTCCACCAGGTGGTCTCTTTGGGGGTTTGTTCTTGAATTCATTTCTCTGTGCGGGCAGCAGGCTTTCCATTATTCGTTTATTCAGCAAACATTTACTGAGCTGTTACAGCACGCCAGCCTGAGCTGAGAGTTCATGTTAACGGTGGCCAACAAAACGGACCCTGTCCTGTGGTGCTCACCATCTTAGTGTAAAAGGACACTCCACAAACAAGGGACGACATGATGATGGGGTGTGATGATTAGGAGGACATCACTGGAGAGAAAGAGCGAGGATGTTGGCTTAGAGATCTGTGTCAGATCCAAGCCGTGGTGTTTTCAATTGCTTCTTGGCCAGTGGAAGTTGGACAATGAATAAAGAAGACTGAAGAAGAATCAGAGTCTTTGAATTGTTGGTGAGAAGTGTAAATATACCATGGGCTGCTGGGATAACTCTGCTCTATTGTTTAAGGAAGTTGGAATCCAGTAAATGACGTTGGGCTCAGGGACTCCTAGTGATACAGAGAGCTGGTGAAAATAAGGAAAATGTTCTCTGAGATGGGCGGGTACAATAGCTCCAGTGCCCGACTCAAACGCACAGCTCAGTTCATTGCAGCTGAGTTGGAACCAACTCATAACTAGCTGTTCATCGGATTTCCAAGGCTGTAGATGGCAATAGAGGAGATGGCCTGTCTTTCTAACTTAGAACCACTGGTAGAGTTGAACTGCCAGAAGGATATAGGCTTTAGGCGAGCAGTGCAACTGGCCCTGAGCCTGGCAACACATTTTTTTTTTCTGTAATGTATAACATCACCACGAGTTGGAACCAACTGAGAGGCATCTAACAACAATGAAGGCCATAGAAACAAAGTGTTAACAACAATGAAATGTGTTACCGGGGAAAGAGAAGAGAGGTGGCTCAGTTCAGAGGAGGGGTCAGCTCCACTCACTGAAGCTTGCTGACCAGTACTAATGCCGGTTCATCCCACCAGCTCTGAATCTCAACAGGCTATGCCCAGGAGATGGCTCGGAGTCTGCCTTTGGGGAACGTGAACTCTCACAAGGCAAGGCAGCTGCCCTTCCGGAGATGGCTATGCTTTCTAACTCCGAGGCAGCCCTAATGACTCACAACAGCTGGAGGGAAAATTGATCATCAACTCATTACGATCCCCATGGGGCAGGAGCTTTGAGCAGCCAGCGGGGCTGCAGGGAGCGAATCCCAGACTGGAAGGAGAAGGACGTATTGGCAGCTCAAGGTTTGCTTAGTTGGCCTTTGGTCTGAGAACCTGCTTGGAATCACCTCTCTGCTTTGGCTGCCCCCAGGCCCCAGTCTGGCTTCTCTCAGGTAACATAATGAGCTTGACATCCATCTGTGTCATCTCATGTCCCAATAGTTACACCACCCCCTTTTTTTATTGCTGAGTCGTCTTCTGTTATGGGAAAGCTCCACAGTCAATGAACCCATTCACTGGCAGAAGGACATTTGGGTTGTTTCTCATTTTCTGAGTCTAGAAAGTGGCTATAAACTTGTACGTAGAGGTATGACAGTGAGCAGACATTTCTGGATTCTCTTGGGAAGAAAGACTCAGGAGTGATCCTGAGTGATCCTGATTTCTGGATCCTGAAGTAAAAATATTTTTAAACTTGAAAAAAAAAAAGTAGATGTAACTTATTGCCATCAAGTCAGAACTAAATCATAACATAACCTCCAACAGGTTTTCAGAGGCTGTAAATTGCACAGGAGGAGATCACCTCGCTTTTCTCCCTTGAGGCAGTGGATGGATTTGAACTGTTGGCCTTGGGCACGGTCCTAGGCCTGGCTGCTGCATCATGTATTTCCTGGAGCAGTCACGTTCTCTGCCCTTCCCCTCCACCACGTGTTCCTTTCCTGAACACTTCACTTCTCTTTCTCCTCACCACCTCCCCTCATCCTTCAGGAGCCCACTGGCGTGCGTCTTCCACACTTGATGGAACGAAACTTCATCTGAAGACCCTTTCCTTGCTTTGGGCCTAAATCAGTCATCTGCTTCAGTCATCTGATGTTATTTTTATTAGTATCTTATACTTTTCCTTTCTAGCATTTACTGTTCTTCTAAAAGGAACTCTTTAATTTAATCTTTATAGCTGACATTTTTATTGGGATAATGGTAGATTCACAAGCAATTCCAAGAAATAATGGCAAAGAAAGTCCCATGGAGCTTTGGACTTAGTTTCTCCAAAGGGGTGATATTTAGCAAAACCATCGTCAAGTACCATTACTAGCTATTGACATTGATGCAACCACAGATCTTATTCACATCTGTCAGATTTTACTTGAATTCATATGTTTGTGTGTATGTGTGTGTTTTAGTTCTATAAGGTCTTATTGCTGCTATATAGGTTCACGTATCTAAGTAAAAACACAAATTGTCTTCATCACCACAAGAACTCCAGTGTTTGACTTGTAAAACCTCACTTCTCTTTCCTCCTAACCCTATTTCCTGCAAATCACTGCTACAGTCTCCATTTTTATTCTGACATTTTACAAATATTACATAAGTGAAATCACACCGTATACTGTCTTATTAGTTAGCATTATCCCTTTGCAACTCATTTATGCTGTTTGTCTATCAAAAGTTCTTCCCAACTCTTTTTAAATTGCTGGGTTGTATTCCACAGAAACTCTTGGTGGTTTAGTGGTTGAAGATCGTAGCAAAGTACTCAAAATACCAATGGTTTGAACACAAGTAACATTGCAGAAAATCTAACAGTCTGCTCCTATAAAGACTACAGCTTTAGAAACCATATGGGGGAGTTTTACTTTGTCCTCTAGGGTCACTAAGCGTCAGAAGAGACTCGAGTACTGTGTGTTAGTATTCTATAGTAAAGACATGCCACATTTGTTTAATGATTCATCTATTGACAAAACCTGGATGAATCCTGGGTTTTGTCTACCATGACTAAAACTTGGATGAATGCTGGTTTATAGAATTTTGCACAAACAGAACTTTTCATTCCTCTAGGATAAAACTGCACCATAGTGCAATTTCTGGACCCTGTGATGAGTGCACATTTAGTTGTATAAGAAACTGCCTGTAATTTGATTTTTAAATCCATCTTTGCTGGTAAACTCTCCATGAGGAGAGTACCCAGATTTTTGTTTGTTTATTTATTTAACAATTGTCTACTGGGAACATGGCACAATCTTTGGGCAACACATTTTTTGCCACTGTATAAATATTTACATGGGGGTTAAATAAGAAATGCGTGAGTGAATACATGAGTGAAAGTTTGGGCATAGAGATTAAGTCCAGTAATTGTGTGTGTGTGTGTGTGTGTGTGTGTGTGTATGTGAGAGAGAGAGAGAGAGAGAGAGAACCCAGCTTGAAGTAAACTCTGCTATAACGACCCCATGAACAAAAGACCTGAACACTTGTGTAACTTTCATCCTTTCTCCAAGTTCATAGAGTTTCAGAGGCAAGCTATTTCAGAAGTGGATGCCACTCCTGCTTCTGAGCTTGTTTTAATTAGGAAACTCCAGCAAACACTGTCCACCATGGGTAACCATTATCACATTTGACTCATCAGTGTCACAGTGCTCAGCATCACAGAAACCACAAGTTACCTCTGTACAGCGAATGGACAGACAAGTGCTATGCCACTTAGAAGAATGTTTGACCAAAACCAATTAAAACCAGGGCTGAGGATTAGTGAGTTTGAGTCTATGCAGAAGCTGGCTGGTCCATTTTTCTCCTGTGAAAAAACTGGTGAGTTAGAGCCTCTAACCTTCTGGTTAGCACCCAATGACCTCAACTACTGTGCCACCAACTCTCTTCATTTGCTTGGTTGTTGTTGTTATGTGCCAGCAACGAGGAACCAAGTCATAGCTGACCGCCTAGTGAGTTTTCTTGCTTTGAGAGGCTGTAGATTGGTAGGAAGGAAATTGTCCATCTTTCCTCTTTGGAGCAGCTGGTGGATTTGAACCTCCTGCCTTTTGGGTTGACAGCACATCTTCTTAGGATAAGGTAACCTGAGCTCCCTTTTCAGGTAGTAGACCAATGCAAGTGGCTTTTGTGACTTTACAGCACTTCCAGGGGATGAGTTCTTGCTCCTTCTCTTCATTGCTTTCAGGAAAAAACAGCTCCTACACGTGAGCAAAGGTGTCAGTGTGAGAATTTGGGCTTTACTTTTTAAACATAGTCTGATGTCCACAGGTCAAGGGGGAAAAAATCACCTGCCTACTTTTTTTCTCTGTTGACCCTCCGTGCCATGGATGCTGAAGACGTGAGAGTTTGCAGATGAGTGGTGCTCAAGGGGTTAACTTTGTCCCTAGATCCACCGTGGTCTCCAAGTAGGGAATAACTATTGGCAAAGCCCGTGGAGATAGCACAGTACTTAATAGAGAGAGAAAATTAGCAATTCTCATTTGCCTGAGGAAAGTGCAGGTCTTCCTAATGTCTTGATCTTTGCACAAGGAGCTAGTAAAGAAAAGCAGTCCTAATAATAAAAATAGAAATGAGGTTTTCCCGACAAAAATGCCACTGGAGTGATGAGCTGTCACTTGGGACCTGGAGAGAAGAGTGGGGAAAAAAAGTCTTTGGTGACTATAATTAGGCTTCCGCAGAGCTCAGAGGTGCTCAGGAACTGCACACGGATTCTCTCTGTCTCTTTCTAGAATCTTCATCAAAGTATCTCCAAAAGCCTGGAATTGAGGAGATCAGAGCTGATTCTGGTAGACCAAGACCCCCCCCACTCATTCCATCTGTCCTGTGATTGGATGGAGAAGAAGGGTCTATAATGGCTGCCATGCACCACTTAAACGGGAAGAATATGTTTTACCCTTAGTGTGGAAGCGTCCTATGATAGAAAACTTAGTGAATACAGGTTAGCACCAAAAGAATAGTCACCAGCAATCTCAAGACCACAATTTGGACATTTCCTATGTACATTAGATATATTCAAGAGGTAGGTACCTACCACTAACCATGAAAATGACATAGAGCTGGATAGTGTTTTGGTCTGTGGCACATAAAGTGAACATGAGTTAGAGCTGACTTGGCAACAAACAGCACATGACAACTTTGTGATTGTTAAGTGCCCTATGAGTTGAGAGTAGATTGAAGCCCTGTCTCTGTCACCCTCAGGTCTGCTGTTGTAATCACCGTTTCAACAGTGAAAGCCCTCTTCCCCTTTACTGACTCTCACCACCAACAGCAAACTCAAATCCATTTTCAGACATACATTATGCAATAGGGCAAAAGTAGATCCTTGGCTTTCCAGAACAATGAACGGGTCTGTCTTGGAGGCCATACAGTCAGAGTGTATCTTAGAAGTAGGGGTAGCAAGACGTCATGTCACTTTGGGCATCTGTTCAGGAAGGACGAGTCGCTGGAGAAGGGCATAATGCCTGGTAAAGTGGATGGTCAGCCAAAAAAAGAAGACCTTCCAGAAACGGATTGACCCAGTGGCTGCAGCATTGGGCTCAAATACAGCAAGGGTCATGAGGACGGTACAGGACTGGGAGGTGTTTCATTCTGTTTGTCGAGTGGAATGAACAGGGTTGCTTTGAGCTGGAAACTGGCTCAATGGCATGTCACAACAAGAGATCGGAGGAACGGAAAGACGCTGATTCATATTAAGGCCTGGAATTGAAAAAATATAAAATAGAAAACTTGCTATAGGGCTGGTGCTGCCTCCTGGGGAGTCTGAATAAAACTGAATTCCAAAGTCTTCAATGAATGTGATCTTTTGGAATCGGGTCATAAGGGTTTTTCTTCAGAAGTTCATCTTTTGGTGAGTAGCTTAACTGTTACCACTAGCCAGCGCTGAGGGCCTGGGCGTATGAATTTAAAGAAAGTATTTCCTCCCACCCTCAATTTCCTTGTCTGTAACATGGGAGGGATCATTTTACCTTCCTTCTTGGATTGCTGGGAAGATGAACTAAGATAATGCAGAGCAAATACTTGGCATGGCATAGAGCACACAATAAATGCGCCATATAGCCTTGCTTATTATTTTTATGATATTTCTTGGAATTGTAGGGCTCTTGGTAGGACAATGGCTATGCAAAAAAAAAAAAAAGAAAGAAAGAAAATATAAATGGGCCTGGCCAGGCTGGTGGGAGGCCAGAGTTGGAAAAAGGGAGGGTGGAAGCCTGCTGAGAAGCTGAGCGATATTAGAGGAAGTATCAGCACCCTGGGGTTGGTGTTCTCACTAAAGAGGTCATAAAATATTAACATCCCCCAGAGTTACCCAGAAGAACACTGGTGTCAGCTACCACCCGCTGCTGAACATCAGAGCCTCCTTGGAGATGTCTGTGGCCCAGTTAGGAGGAGGGATCATGGGGGGTTGGGAGGACAGGACAGTGTCAGGGATTCCAATTGCTTGCTGCCTTCATTGGGTACTCTGCAGTTAAAAAAAAGGGGGAGAATGGGGAGCTAGGAAGGGGCTGTCCTTCAAAATACAAGGATGGCTTCTCAATTTGCCAGTGCCTCTGCAACTGAAGTATCATAAGGAAGTGGTTTTAATGCACAGAATTTTGTTTTCTCACATTTTTATTCATAGCTCTTAAGTCAACCCCAACTCAAACACACAGTGTGGAGCAGAACAGCACTGTCCTATTTGGTTTCCAAGCCTGTGATCAGGATAGAAGTAGACTGCCACATATTTCTCCTCTGGGGCTGCTGGTGGGCTTGAACTGTTGGCCTTTTCATTAGCAGGCAAGCTCTTAACTACTGTGCTGTCGTTCCTCATAGTTGAAGAGGTCAGAAGTCTCTGAATTTAGAGCACAGGCTGCAAAGGGAAGGCTCCCTTGTCGTTGGCTCTTTGGGCTGGTAGACTACTCTGAGGGCATCGTGTCTGGACTTCCCCTGAGTAGCTCTGTTACCTACACTGATATAACCTTGTTAGTGATCAGAAAATAATCATACTTACAAATGAGATTGCATTCACAAATATAGAGGTTTGAATTTGAACATGTATTTGGTGGGACACACAGTTCAGTTTCTAAGAGATGACTTCCTTCACCCCCATCAGAGAGGAGGGGACTACACTTCAGTGTCCATTGCTGGCTTTGTATTCATAATGGACAGCAATTAGATGACTCCCACTAATATCAGTCCTGCTGCCATCATTGTCATCATTTCATCCCCATGGTCATCACTATTGCCATCATCACCATCTTCATCAAACCACCATTCTCACCATCATCATCACCTTTGTCATTATCACCATCTTCATCAACTTCATCAACATCACCATCATCATCATCACCATTGTCATCATCACCATCATCATCATCACCATTACTGTCATCACCATCTTCATCATCAACACCTTTATCACCATCATCATCACCATCTTCATCATCATCACCATTATCACCACCATTATCACCGTCATCGTCACCATTGCCATCATTACCATCTTCACCATCAAAGCCATTATCACCATCATAGCCATTATCACCATCATCACCATTATCACCATCATCATCACCATCTTCATCATCACCAACTTCATCAATATCACCATCATCCGCACCATCAACACCATTGTCATTATCACCATCTTTTTTTCCCTTTTTAAAAAAATTTTATCATATTAATTTTAATGAACATTTACAGAGATTTTGGATTTCCATTCATTCATTGTTGCATTATTTTCTCTACCCCCCCCACACCCCCAGTTCATTCCTCTCTCTTTTTTTTTTACTTGAAAGTCTGTTTTAATTGTCCCATTGCCACAGTGCTTCTCAAAACCAGTTCTGATTAATCTCCTTTGTCAGTGTGCCCTTTGCCATATGCTGTCACTCCTCGTGGAGAGAGATTTCACCCTGATTCATAAGGAAAAGGGGACGGTGTATTCTCTTAGCTACTTCCTGCTGAAAAGGGAGGCTGTAGGTTTCAGGGTGAAGATTGTCTCTCACTACTCTAAAGGGCTCCTTTGGCAATAGGAAACACGTAGACTCTTGTGGAGATTGATTTTGGAATTTAGATGCACTGTTATCAGTTGTGCTTAGCCATACATGTTCATATCCTTGAAGACGTATCATGGAACTGTTGCAGCCTAGAAGACACAAATTTAACAAGTTAAAAGTACATGAGTCAAAATTTAAAAGCAATAATATTCCAAGTAGAGGTTCTAACAGTGGCACAAATCAAGTTACAGAGGGAAGGTAGTTCTTAAAATAAAAGGCATATTGGCTAACACTTTGTCTATTATAGTATAAAGGTTAGCAACCACAAGATGTAGAGGCTCAGCTATGTCATTTATTGTTCTTAAGTCCTGGACCAAATTCCATCTACCACTGGGTTGTTTTACAGCTTGGAAGTCTGCATGCAAGGCAGAGGTGAAGTAAGGAGGTTTTCTGTCAATTGCAACAACTAAGAAAGAGTGAGAAGAGTTGGGACCTCAGAAGGCTTTTAGGACCAAATAATAGGCTCTTGTGTCCAGGAGTAAATGAATATACTTACCAGTAATGTTAATGCTCACCCACAGCTCTTCTGGGAGGATCTGATTCGCATCATCACCATCTTCTTTGTCAACATCACCATTACCACCATCATCATCACCTTTGTCATAATCACCATCATCAGCATCAGCATCACTGTCACCTTTGTCATCATTATCACCATCATCTTTGATGCTAACATGCATTGTGAACTCACTAGATACAGTAGATTGCACTGAGGAACTAACGTGTATCGTTTTCTGTTATTCAGATCTAGGCTCTGACAAATACACTCATGTTTAAATTGAGGGTCTTGAGTCTTAGAAAGTAATGGGAACTTGCCAAAAGTCAGCCAACTTGTGTGTTAGAGAATTATGACTCAGAAACAGGTGGTGTGTCTCCTCAATAATCATTGTTCTCAAAAGTTAGGTTGACACTTAGCAGTCCAGAGGGGAGCAAATGACAGGAAAATATCTTCTAACAGAACAAGAAGGTAAGCAGCTTTAACCCAAGACCACCAGTAAGGTGATAAAGCATCCTGCCTTCCCCCCTTTACATCTACACCCCTGTTCAGCATGAAGAAGCCAGAGAGT
>NW_006399912.1:4463069-4504466 GCF_000299155.1 Elephantulus edwardii | reverse complement strand
CCTACTGACCAAACTGTGCAGCTCTGCAACTGCAACCCTGCCCATCCTCACCCTTCTGCCCCCAACCCTCACCTCCTTGTACCCCCAATATCTTTTTCCCAATTAAAAAAAAAAGGAGTTAGGTTGAATCCTGTGCCTAGAAACATGCCTTTTGGGTTCTTATAATTTTCCCCCTGGAAGGTTAAAGTCTGAGTTTCACTATATCATGTGACAAAACTGTTGCCTATTAGCAGTGATAGAGTCAAATTGCGACTCATGGCAGTCCGATATACAACATTAGATCCTTGTAGTCTACAGACATTCATGGGCTGGTTTTCAGAAGCAGATCACCCATTGTTTCTTCTTTGTCTCTCTTAAGACCAAATCTCTGCTGAGACTTGTTCAATGCCATAGGAACAAAGAAGCCATCAGTGACAGAGGGTGCTTCTCAAATACATAAGTACCTTTTACGCCACAGAAACTTTCGGTAATATGTGGAACTCTGTGTAAGCGAACCTGGAAAGATCAAGACTCTTACAAATTTTATACACTTATAAATTCAATTTTATAAAATAAAATTGGAACCATTTCTCATAAGCCAAATCAGTGAGAAAACAAAGCTATTTTGATGAACATTAACATTGGAAATTGAGAGTGTTGATAACTGAGATTCCTTTAAATTAGCCTTATACTTCACCTCAATACTTTAGAGTTGCCATACAGTGTTGGGAAAATATACATCTGCAGGTAAATACAGGGTTTAAGAGGGATTTTTATTAACTGGATGGTCTCAAAACATGGTTAACCTAGAATACAGATTGGAGAAAGTTCTACCAGGGTGCTCCTTACAGGCAAGGGTGATGAAACTTCATCTTCCATACTTTGAACATATGGATGGGGGCAGAGGGGGAAGGTCGGAGTGGCAAGTCCTTGAAAAAAGACGTCACAGTGGATAAGTATAGGTTCAGTGAAAGAGAGGAAGACCCTCAATGAGATGGATTGACATGGTGATTGTGCCAGTGGGCACGTGTGTATCAGAGATGAGGAAGAGGGCACAGGACATGGCAGGACATAGATCTGCTCTTCATTGAGTCATTGTGGGTAATAGTTGACTCAGTGGCACCTAACAACAACTAGACTATACGTTTCATCTCCTGGTTTTGCTTACTTGCTTGTTTTCCTGTGCTCTTGCAAAACTAAAATTTAAATTTGTTAATGATTGCATCTCCATGGGCAGCACCATGCCAGCATGGAGAATACATCTAAGAACTAGGAACTAATGAGAAGGGAAATAAAAAGAAAGGATCGATTAATGAGATGATATTTGATCTCAGAGGCATAGAGGTGGGAACCCAAACCAAAACCCAAATGCATTGCTGCCCATTTGATCCCATCTCATAGCAGCCCTGAAGGACAGAGTAGAGCTGATTCAAGAGTAGAAGGTATTCAAGGACATCAATCTGTACAGAAGCAGGCTGCTTGGCCTTTCTCCCACAGAGCAGCTGGTGAGTTCGAACTGCTGACTTTCTGACTGTTGTTGTTCTTGTTGTTAGGTGCTGTCGAGTTGCTTGCAACTTATAGCGTCCCCTATGCACAACAGCTCTGAACCCTGCTCTATCCTGAGCCAACTTTATTGTCTCTGACGCACCTACCGTCTTGATCCCAGTCACTGAGTCAATCCATCTCATCCATGATCTTCATTTTAACCAATGTGCTCCTTCACAGAAGTGAAGAAGGGCTTATATTATTGTTTCCTAGTTTTTCATTCATTCAATTAAGATTTAACCTGCGTCCCATTAGAATTAGCCAGGGATTATTCTTGGGTGGTAGGAAAGCAGAATCAAGGGAGAAAATGAAGTTCTTGGGTATATGTGCATGCTTGGGTGTGAGGGATGGGGCAGCAGGAGACCCAGAGTCCCATACTTTTGTATAGAAATCATCTACATGTTTAAGACACATAGCAAACACAGCAAACGAGCACACAAGGTAGGGCGTAGTTTATATGATATGATATAACATGGGCTTTATTTGGGTAAAATATTGTGCACAAAGATATAGGTCCTGGACAGTGCTGGCTGCACCATTTATAAGATGCTCGAATGGGGGGGGGGTCCATTGTCAGTTCCTTGCCAGCACAGAATGTGTGCAGCGTAGACTCAATGGCATGCAGAGATCCTCAGACCCTCACCAACATCTCAATATTTTGCAACAGAGATGCAAGTTTCACTCGGTAGGGTGTTTTTGGTTTTGTTTTTTAATTAAGCATTGGATACTCTGAGCTCTGCACACCCTGATCATTAAAGCCATTGCAACAGAAGAAAATAGAATGCATTTGGAGATGGATTAATATGCATAAAGCATGAGCCAATACAACACAACTCGTGAAAGGACCAGGACCTGGAGAGAGAGTGTGGTGCATACAGGAAGCTGTGAGGATCTTCTCATGTGTCATGTAAGAGAGGTTGTTTCAAGCACATGCTCAGTCCTTAGGGGCCTGGGCAGGGCTGGGATGTGGGAAGATCTCATCAGGTCTTTCAGAGTGTCAAATGCATCCAGTGTAGTTGTTTTCAATGGGTGCTGCAGATACGTCACGGGTGTGAAGAGCATGGCGTCAATGTCATATAGTCAATGTGCTCTGCTAATAAGGGGGGGTGGGGAGCTCCTTGGAAGAAAGGCCTGGCAATCTATTAAAAAAATACCCAGCCACTGAAATCTGTATGGAACACCATTTGACTCTGACCCACAAGGGGGAGCCGTGACTTATCAACTTGATGACGACTTGTAACTGGTAACTGAGCTTATATTCCAGAGAAATGAGTCAGTCAAGACAACGATGACTGTGGAGAATGAGAGAGGTATGGCTTGAGAAAACAAAGCCCTACAAAGTGAATTCCTGGCAGGAGAACTCAGCCTTGCACATATTTCAGAGGCCAGCCATGCATATGTAGAATTTTTATTGTGCAGGAAGCATGTGATAGTATAGCAGAGACAGAAGGGTATGCTGTTCACTCATTATTGGGTGTCACCTTATGGAGAGCCCTGTTTGGATTTGGAAAACACTGCTGTTGATGTTAGTAACTGATGCCATTGTTGTGAGTTGCGTTCATGTTGATCCCAACTCCTAGAGACCTT
This sequence comes from Elephantulus edwardii, assembly GCF_000299155.1. Classification (NCBI taxonomy): domain Eukaryota; kingdom Metazoa; phylum Chordata; class Mammalia; order Macroscelidea; family Macroscelididae; genus Elephantulus; species Elephantulus edwardii. Next base: position 4,501,355 of record NW_006399912.1, on the reverse strand, counting down.
TTGTCCAACAAACTGAAACACTGCTTCCCCCTGTGCCATCTCTAATCATTGCAATTCTTGCTGTTGTCACAGTGTCAGTCCATCTCATACAGAACCCATTTTTTGGCTGACCCTTTACCTTAAAGGCCATCTCGAAGTACTGTCTCCTCCTGAAAACAAGTCCCAAATGCATGAGATGAAGTCCCAGAATCTTCGCTTCTAAGCAGCATTCTGACTACACTTCTTCTTAGACAGATTTGACTTGATGCAAACTTGGGTTTACATTCGAAAGAAAGTTACATCCTCAGGAGAAATGAAGGAATACTGGCAAGTTTCACAGGAGAGGCTACAGAACACTGTGGGCATGAGAATTTGTTCTCTGGGTCCCAGTGGGAGGAGGTGAGAAGAAAGAAAAATGGTGGAGAATATCTGGAATCAGGAGATGCTATTCAGCACATCTCACATGTTGCTAGGAGAAGCTGTTCCTTGGAGAGGGACATCGTGCTTGGGAAGATGAAGGATGACTGAAAGAGAGGAAGACTTCTAAGGAGATATACTGGCCCAGTGACTGCAGCAATGGGCTAGAGGACGTCCAAGATGATGCAGATGGCACAGAACAGGGCAGGGTTCGGATCTGTTGTTCATAGTGTTGCTATGAATCATTCTCAACTCGATAGCACATAACAAAATTCATCAGTTCTGTAGCAATAGAGTGTCTGAAGGCCAGCTTCAAAAATGTGATGTTCATCAATCTTCTAGAATCATTTTTCTAAGAACCAGTTCTACTACCTACCATTTACCATTTCCATATCTACTACCACCACATGTGAATGGTTGGATTTGGGAAATATAATAAGGCTGTGGATCCTTGTGCTAGAATCCACAGGTGGGAAATATAACAACGTGAGCTAGAGCTTATCAGAGTAGGAGGGGTCTGGCTTTTGGAATTGTAGTATGGAGACTAGACTTGGAATTCTAGATAATTTGATGAGGTGAGATATTGAGATTCTGGGCTTCTGCTCAGTAGCAATATAACTTTCTATTTTTCACAGATTCATCTCATTTCCTTATTTGAAAATTATGATTTGAGTGAAAGTTTATCAGTAAACCGGTTTTTCATTCACCTATTCATGTGCATGTTATTCTATAATATTAATTACAGTACCCACAATGTGGTCACACTTGACCCACTTCTCCCTTGTGATTCTCATTTCCATTAATCCTTTTGACCTACCCCTTCCTGCTGTCTGGACTATCTTCTTGGGGAAATGCTGCTGCTTTGGTTTTCTATAGTGGTTATCCCAAAGACTGAGTGCCTAATTTAGTTTTGAATCCTGACATCCTTATTAGCTCACCACCAGTTATCTCCAGCAACAGAAAATTAAAAACGGAAAAAAACTCAATTGCCGTCAAATTGAATCTATTCTTAGCTGACCTTCCTTTGGCTATCTGAGGCTGTAAATAGCATGGGAGGTGATTGTCTATCTTTCTTGCTCAGAGTTGCGAATGGTTTAGAATCGCCAGAGAGGCCTGATCTTTGGGTTAGCAGCACAGCTCTGTAAGGACTGTACTGCCAGAGCCTTCTCCAGCGTTTGAAAGGGGGCTCCAAACACCAGTGACCAGTGCAGACAGTCCCCAGGCTGTGCCTCCCCTGTGTGCCTGGACAGGACTCGGGATGTTGAGATCGGAGAGGGTTCTTTCCAGGCTTGCAATATTGGAGGTGAAGTCACTTCTCAGAGACTGATGCTGACTGATGGCTGCATTACAATAAGTACTTATGAGCCTTTAGAAGGGGCCAGGGGATCCTGCAGCCAAGCTCGATCCTGGAGGAAAAGTAGAATCTTCTGTGCAGGCTTTGCTTGCCTTCAGATTCCCTCCAGTTCGATCCAGAAAGTCGAAACACAGCAAGTGGGTGGGGTGTGGAGGCTTTCCCAAAGTAGACCTCCCTACCCACTTGTTCATTAGAAGAAATCACCACTTAGCTGTTTCTGTCTCTGCCGCCTACCCCACCTTGTCCCACGCGCTTACATTCTGTCCTCTGTGCCTGGAGCTAACTCCCACCCTCATGAAGAGTCAAATATCACACTCTCCCCCATCCCCAGCCCATTGTCTCAGGCAGGCTCCCATGGGCCCTTGAGTTATTTCCTTGCTCCAGGTATTTTTAACCTGAGGTTCTTCCAGGTGAGGCTTGGTTCTCTGTTGGCAGATGCCAGTTGGCTTCTCTGATAGAACGCGGGCTCCATCCCTCCCTCTGTTGCCCGGGGTGGTGATGTGATATGAGATGATAGGAGGGTGTTTGCAAAGGAGAGAGGAGGCTGGGTCTGTTCTTTTGAATAGCTTAGGGTAGGGTGTGGGTGGGATGGGATTCACTCCTTCTGTAAGTGCCAAGGACTAGAAAGCTAGAAAAGTGCCATGCTATAAAATTAGGGAGCCTGGACCAGTGATGCAGATTCTTGGAAAAGGAATGCTTGCAGCTAAGCTGATGCATTCATTGTCTCAGAGAAGGGCTCGCTAGGCTTAGCTGTTTGCAAAAATGTTGAGTAAGGTGATGATGATGAAGATGATGATGATGATGAGTTTTTGAACAGCATCTTTCCTGCTATACAGCATGCTTAAGGAAAGAATGTGTCCTGGCTTGGTTCTTCAACAGACAGGAGTCAAATCCCATCTCCCATCCATGCGAGACAGAACAAACTGCATATTTATGGTGGCCTCAATTTCTCCTTCTGCAAATTGGGGCTATGAAAACCTACCTTACAGGTTGTTGTTGTTGTTAAGTGCCATTGACTCATAGGTGACTCATAGCAACCCTATGAATGAAAGACCTGAATACTTGTATAACTTCTATCCTCTCTCCAGGTTCATAGGGTTTCCAGAGGCAAACTATTAAGGAAGTGGATGCCATTCCTGCTTCCAAGCTTGTTTTAATCGGGGAGCTCCACCAAACACTGTCCACCATGGGTAACCATTCTCACATTTGACACATCAGTGTTACAGTGTTCAGTTTCACAGCAACCATGAGCTACCTCTGTGCAGTAAGTGGGCAGACCAGAGCTATATGACCTAGAAGAATGACCAAAAACAATTAAAAACGGGCCTGAGGGCCGTGGATTAGAGTCACCCACCTTTGGCTTGGTAGCATCACTTTCTGTCCACTAGGTCAACTAATCTTTCTCTATGTTGTTGTTGTTAAGTGCCATCAAATTGTAGGCCATTCATAGTGACACTATGAACGAAAGACCTGGACACTTGTATAACTTTCATCCTCTCTCCAGGTTCATAGGGTTTCCGGAGGCAAGCTATTTTGGAAGTGGATGCCACTCCTAAATATGTGTGTATATATAGACCCTAAAATTTGCTTACTGTCATCATTGTTGACATTGTTGTTTTTATTCTACCCTGCTGCGGCTGCTGTTTTTATCCTGTGGTTTTTATTTTGGCTATTAGAACTATTACAATTCCCCTGCTAGCCAGAGGGAGTTTCCTCATGTACATCTCTTGCGCTGGTCTCCAAAAGTGAGTAAGGGACTTGACCTGACATTTGGGGAGATAGAGCTGGTGAAGAATTTAGTTGACAAGGACTAATGTATGGGTTTGTGTTCATTCAATTTATTAGGAAGGTTAAATACATTGTTACGTACTTGGGGCAGAAAGGTGGTGTCTACACATTTTATTGTATAAGGCCATGTCATTTGGGAACAAATTTGAGGGAGGGAAAATGGCATTTAGGGTTAGCTGTGGCACAAATGTATAGGCCTGCACTTGGTTTGTCTTGTTTATGGGATTTTTAGCAAGAAAGCTGGAATGTCATCATTTTATCAGAGGCTGAGATGAAACATAATTCATAGTAATCATGCAGAGCGTATTTTGAGAGGAGCGATCCAAGCTCTCAGAATGTCTAAGCTCTCTGGTTGTTCACCAAAAGTCTGCGGTTCAAACCCAGCTGCTCCTTTTGCAAGATGTAACGGTCGGCTTCCACAACGTCCGTTGTCTTTGCAATCAGACAGCACCTTTCCCCCTCTGTCTTGTAGAGACACTCCGAGTCAGAATCGACTTGACAGCCACGGGTTAACATGAATTGACAGGTTACTATGGAGCAGATACCAATCCTGGGACTTACATGCAGTGTCATCTTTCATATTTTCACAACGCAATTAGGAATTCAAAATTATCATCATACCCATGAGGGAGAAAGAAACTGAGATGGTAAAAGCTTAAACTCAATAGAAATTTAATAGCAGCTATAGAAGTATAAAGGGAGAATTGAGACGTCTAATGCAAACAGGGAGACTGCAGAGGTTGCATTTCTAAGCACACCATGCCCTGCACGCCCTCCTATAAATCAGAAACTCAAGCCTCACTGTCATTGAGTTGGTTTGACTCAGGAGGTTGTAAATTGCAATGGGAGGAGGCTGCCCATCTTCCCCCGCAGCCCCAGCCCCATTTTTCTTCTGTGGCGCTTCTGCTGGATTTGAACTTTGAGCAGCCATTGAGTTCCCAGCTCAGCTTGCTATAGGCTAGACCATCAGCGCTCCCTGTCAATCAGAAAGCATTTCAAATAGCCCATCACACACACCTGTTGTGTTCCAAGAGGTCTGGTATGACTTACGACCACTGACCACCACACATATACTGCAGCAGCTGGGATGTTGCTGTGGTCCTGGAAGATAGCTACACCACCAGCATTTCAGATACTGCAGAGCCACCCGTGATGACCAGGTTTCGGTGAAGCTTCTAGATTAAGACAGACCAGGAAGAAAAGCCTGGCTATCTACTTTTTTAAAATCAGTGACGGTATGAAAACCATATGGATCACAAGAGAACATTGCTGGAGAGAGTGTTGGACATATAAGCCCCCTTGACTGGGAGGTACTCAAAATACCCAGTAAGTCCCACAGCAGATCTGTGCCTGCTGATGGAGCGTGAGGAGGGCACAGGGCCAAGCAGCCTGTCATTGTGTGTGGTGCACAGGTTTCACGAGGCCAAGCCAACTTGACACCAGCTAACCACCACCTCACCAAGGTGTCATTGAGAAAGGTTAGTAAACTCTGGCAAGCTAACAAATTCAACTCAAATGAACTTAGTGAAGCCTTTTCTTACGTGAAAAGACTGCCACTCAGTGGACCAGGGATCTCGGAACTGAGAAGGACCCTTGGCTGGTCTACTCGTGGTGAGTCTGTGGGTCGGATGAGTTGAGATGCAGACAGCGCGTGGCTGGTACTTTCCAAGTCTCCCTCCGTGATGCCTTTGGGCACTCCTGTGATCAGTCCTATGGAGCTCCTACGTGTGACAGGGTCCTATTTGCTCCACACAGTTTTCTTGGCTTCCCTGGAGGAATGCCGATGGTACATTGATTTGATCAGCTGCTAATAAAAACACCGACCCTTTGAACTCACCCAGAGTTTCTGTGATTCTCGAAAACACTTGACTTCCATAAAGGTGTCTAGCAAACCCTAGGGGGCATCTCTGCTTCATCACATGAGGTGGCAATGAGTTGGAATTTTCTCCATGGAAGCCTACAATGTTAACCTTTCTAGAAATAGATCACCAGGCCTTTTCTCTGCAGCGTAACTGAGCGGGTTCCAAATGCCAACGTTTCTTTTAGCAGCTGGATTGCAATCCACATGAACCTCTCAGGCCCCCCAACCCCCACCTCCTCGTGGACCAGCGTGGTGAATTCTTGGTGTGCTGGGCACGGTGCTGAGAGCACTTTGCATTCATCGTCTCTGTGTCTCCCTGATCCGCAGACTCGCCTGATTCCGTAATGACATTTTCAACAGACTGCAGCTAAATGAGAAAATTAAGGGCAATTTAGTGAAAATTTTAATAGACCTAAATTTAATCAATTTGAAGGGCTGTCCTTTGTTTTGAGATTATGTCCTTCCTGCTTTTTTTTTCACAGTTTGGTATAAAATGCCCTTTCCTTTATGAGGTGATGATGAGTGCAGGTGGTGTGTGCGTGTGTGTAGTCAATAGGCAAAAACTTGATAAGTTGCTAATTTCATACAATTCTGCCATTGTTTTTAAACTTTAACTTAATGGCTCTTGACTTTAATAAAAGGGAGAGAAATCTGAGAGCTGTTGTCATTCTCTGTTTATTCCTATATTAAAGTTTCTTTTACAAATAAAGCAACAGAGGGTCAGAGTGGTTAAGTCATATGTCCCCATTCAGGTGTGTGTGTATATGTGACTGTTTACAAAATGAGTTATCCATGTGTGTGCTTTGAGTGAATGTTTACAGAACAAATAGGTTTTTTTTTTTAATTTTACAGCACATATTTTATGACATTAATTGCAATTCCCACAATGCAATACCCACTCACCCTTCCCACTTGTTTGCCTCTTCATATCTTCCCTTTATGGAGTGATATTGTGCCTTGATGTCTGTTGCTTTCCCCTTTCCCCATTCTCATAGGTGTCTATTATCTATATGTGGATTTTTCTCTGCGGGCCTAGTAGTAAGGAATTACTACTGTCAACCCAAAGGCTTGGATTTGAATCCATCAGCTGCTCTGCAGAAGAAAGATAGGCAATCAACTCCTAGTGCAATTCAGTGCCCCTGAAAACCTGCTGTCAGCTTTAAGTCAGTCTGGCTTGATAGTACACAATAACAACAACAACAACTCCCCTTGGTAATCATCAAAGAATAGTTTCTATGTGTAAACCTTTCTTTAGTGTTCCTAAGAGAGGGCTTATATAGTATTTAACCTTTTGTTATTGATTTGTTTCACTCAGCATAATGTCCTCATGATTCATCCATGCTACACAATGTTTTGGGGTTCTTCCTTATTCTTTAGTGTTGCATACTATTCCACTGTTTGTGTGTGCACATGGGCCATAATCGGTGTATTCATTCATCTCTTTATAGGCACTTGTGTTGTGAATGTACCTTGCAAGCACTGTGATTTGGGTTTAAACATAGGTTTTGTCATTTTTTAGAACCTGAACACCTGCATCGTGGTCACAATGCCTCTTTTGCAATAATGAACTTCCTATTCTACTCTTGGTGGCTCCAAACTTAAGCACTCAGATGCTAATGGGTAGGTTGGCAGTTCAGACATAGCTAGCATCTCTCCAGGACAAAGACCTACCAATCAGCTCCTTCGAAGATAGCAGCTTAGGAAACTCAATAAGGAAGTCCTACACCGTCACATGAGGTTGCTATGAGTCAGAATCAACTCATTGGAACTCAACAACAACCACACCTCTGGCTAAGTGTGCAAGCCAACCAGATATTTTCAGAGTCCTGGGATTTTGTGGGTTTTCCTTGGATAGTGCAGATGGTTAAGCATTGAGCTACTTGCTGAAAGGTTGGCAGTTTTAACCCACCCAAAGCCCCTTGGAAGAAATGCTTGGTGATTTGCTTCTAAGAAACCACAACTATTGAAAATGCTATAGAGCATAATTCTCTCCAGCATGAGGTCATCATGGGTTGTAATCAACTCAACCAAAACTGATCACTTTTTTTTGGGGCAGTGGTTTTTGAGGAACTCAATGAGTCTTTCCTTGGAATGCAGGCCAGCGTTTATAGCATTGGGAGGTCCTGGTGTTGCCTGGGTCTCTCAAGGGACCTGGGAGAGCCGTCACTGGCTCTACTCTTGCGGGAATGCGGGAGATGAGAAGATCCTTGTCACACACCCCTCCCTCTATTCTGTGTCTGCACAGCCTTATATCTTTAGCCAGTGAACATGCTTTCAGAGGAAAATGCTACTATCCTGATGGCTCTTATGTAGCAAGCCTGCCTGGGGAGAGGGACTTGCTTCCTTCAGAAGCAGGTATCAGGCATTTTATCTGTCTTCAGTGGAGCTCATAACCAGTGACCAGTGAGTTAACTACAGATATGTCTCATTGTACTGTGCTTCAAGACATTGTGTGTTTTTATAACCAATTAAAGGTTGTGACAACATTGTATGAAGTACGGGAGCTCTGATGTTGTTGAGTATCACTGAGTTTGAATCTACTCATAGCTAACCCTCTAGCATGTTTCCAGAGGCAGTAAATTGTATCACAGGAGATTGCACATCCATCTCCTATGGAGCAGCTGGTGGATTTGAACTGCGTGCCTTTTGGATTGCAGTGCAGCTCTTTCTTTACCAGTAAGCTACCAGAGCCCCCTTATGGTGGTTTAGTCCATTGTTAATTCTGCTGCGAACCCAAAGGTCCCTATACTGGTTCATATCCACCAGCTATTCCTGCAATAAAGGCTAGGCAATCTGCTGTACAGGTTACAGTCTCAGGAAATCTGAAACTTTATCTGGAGGATTGCTGTGAGCAAGTCAGAATCGTGTGTGTGCGCGTGTATTTGTGTGTGTGCATTTGTGTGTGTCTCTGTCAATACATGTGAAAGCCAGAAAACAGTACAATGAGTTAACTTTCACTCCCCCAAGTCTCGGAGTAGAACTGCGCTTCTTGGGAGTTTGGGTGTAGCTACTTTAAAAGTGGATTGCCAGGCCTTTCTTCTGCCAGGCCTGGGGGCCGACTCAAACAGCCATTCTTCTAGGTAGCAGAAGACACTTAACTGTGCCACTCAAGGTTTCCTTCACACAGAAAGAGGGAAAGAGAGAGGAGTAGATAGTGGGGTTTCAAGATTATTATCTCTCACCCTTGATGTGTTTGCACACAGGAAGTTTTATGACGTCAAGCGCCAAGATTTCTTAGAGATCTTCCCTCATCTTCTTTCCGGTGGACAGCACCTAGAAGTGCCTTGTTCTTTTTCAGGGCTGCGGTGTGTGTGCACTTGCTATCTGATTTGTTCTAGTATTCCCCTATCACTCCCGAGTGTTTGCTCTTACAAATAGCGCTGAGAGGACATCGTGGTGTGTGTATCAGTGCATGTATCTCTGTGTACATCTCACATGTATGTGCAGGATATGCGTCTAGAACTAGAACCACCTGGGAGGGGGAAGATATGCAAATGTTAAATTTTAATAATAAGCCCCAAACTCTCATCTCCAGAAAGGTACCCATCTTGACTCTCCTCATCTGTTTGAAAGCACCGTTTCACCCAGGGCCACGTCAATCCTGGCTATTACTGGCATGCATCTTTATTTAATTAACTAGTTGCCTTTATTGATTGATGGATGTCAGCCCTGTGGGAGAAACATGGCAGCGTCTAGTTCCTTCTCAATAGCCCAAATGATTCTCAGAAGCGCTCTCACTGCAGGATGGTCCTTGCAGACCAGGTATTATTACCTGCACTTGTGTTTCTGCATTTGCAAGTGCAGCTGGTTTTAAGGCCTGGCGTTGCTGATAGTCCACACCAGGCAAGAGGCTGAGGGAATTTTGAGGGTCCTGTACAAAGATGTGCCTCTCATCTAGAGTATCAATGCTGTTGTTTCATGCAAAGCAGTTGCCCTGAAAGTCTAAAATCACCTCTGCCTGAGACACAGGCTTTGATTCTAGAAGAGGGTTGCTGAGCTTGGTGATCTGTCTTGCAGTTCCGTGTTGCAGAGTATGCACAGCTTTGCCAGGAGGGCTGGGTCTACCCAGTGGAGCTTCGACAGCATTTGACAGGGACCTTCGGGGACTGAGGCCTCAGTCAAGAAGCCAAGGGAACATCCTCCATGTTCGGCTTTTTCCCCACACAGAGGGCTGAAAACAACTAGAAAAACAAACTCAGAATCCTTGCGTTCTTAGAGCTGCAGGAGACAGAAGGAATTTGATCCAAATATCTGTTGTATTTAGCTATTCACGGAGGATTTCCCAGCAGCCAACTCTGTGTCAGAATGTGGGTGGTACAAATGATTAGCACACAAATGGAAGGCTAGAGGATCGAATCCACCCATTGGTGCCTCAGAAGTAAACTTAGTTTTTGTTTTTGTTGTTGTTATGTGCCGTTGAGTCACTCACGACTCATAGTGACCCTATGTACAACAGCCCTAAACTCTGCTCTGTCCTGTGACCAAGGAGGATAGAAGGAGAATTGATGCCTTTGAGCTGTGGTACTAGAGAAGAGTATTGAATATACCATGGACTGCTAGGAAAACAAACAGATTCATCCTGGAAAGGGTTAAACTGGGTGGCTCCTTGGAGGCAAAGATTCTGAGGCTCCATCTAACATACTTTGGACATGTTGTAAGGAGAGATCAGTCCTTGGAGAAGGACATCATGTTTGGTAGGCTCGAGGGACAGCACAGGAGGGGAAGGCCCTCTATGAGGTGGATTGAACTTAGTTTTTAGTATCTGAAAAAGACAGCGTCTGAAAACCCTGCATAGCCCAGTTCTACTGTGATACACACAGGGTCACCATGAGACAGAGCCAGCAGCTTGATGCTTGTTTACCGTGTGCTAGCCACTGTCACACCCAGCACCGCCAGAGGCCAGGCTCGCGGCTGAAAGTGTTTCCAGTTTTTGATCACTCCAGACCTGGACCTTCTGCTGTCTGGTCAACCCTAGCTCAATGATGATTCTCTAGGACAGAAGACAACTTACCCGTAGGGTTTTCAAGGTTGTAGATCTTCATGGAAGCTGACTGAAACACCTGGAGAAGATGGTAGATTTGAACCATTGACCTTTAGGCCAACTGCCCAAACTGACCCCCAGTGCCATCGGTGCTCCTTTTTAATCACTGTTGTTATGTGCTTTGGTGTTGGGACCAACTCACAGTGACCCTCCTGCAGCTTTTTATGTAAATCACATATAAATCACATGGGAGATTATTTCATCTTTGTCCCTGAGAGCAGCTTGTGGTTTTGAACTGGCTGCCTCTGGGTTGGCAGTGCAACTCCTTGTTCCCTAGGCACCAGAGCCCCCTTGTTGATAATTTTATTGTTGGTGTGTACCTTAGATTCTGAACTGACTCATCGCTGCCCCTCCAGTGGGTTTTCAGAGGCAGTAAATAGCACAGGAGGAGATTTCCCATCGTTCTCCCTTGGAGCGGCTGGTGGATTTGAACCATGTGACTTCAGATTGCCAACGTGACTCCCCATAGATTTCCAGTCAGCCCATTAAATAAGTCTGGAATGTAGCAATCGAGATTCAAAGTGATTCTTCTAGAAACTGAAGCTGGGTTTTTGGAGCAAGCATGAGTTTTTAAAAAGTGTTTGCTGCAAACTTTCCCTTATGTCCCAAATCCCCTGACAATCGGTGTTCCAAATTTGGGGTTTTCGTCCCCACAGCACTTATCACTTCTTATTATGTTGCAGACTTAAGTCTCCTCTTTATTTGCTTAGTTTCTGCTTCTCTTCTAGAAGGCAAACTCTGTGGTGTCACTAAACATAGCTTATGACCTCTTTCCTCCACATGGCCTTGGCGCCTAGAACAACACCTGGAATGCAGTCAATGCTGAACACCAGTCATTCGAGTGACCGAACAAATAAGCATGTCCAAGTGCTTCTTATCCAGATCAAAACTTAGGAAAAGAGTCTACAAAATATTTTCCTTCTCACTTGACTCCTGATTGAAAAAATTTGTTTTAAAATTCAGAATTGAAAGTAAAACTCTGCCAAGTCATCTCTTGGTACTTCCATTCCACTAGTCCCACTATGTTGTTGTTGTTGTTATATACCGTCAAGTCACCCGAGACCCATAGCGACCTTATGTACAGCAGCTCTGAACCCTGCCCTGTCCTGAGACAGTCTTACCAATTCTGACACACCATCCCCATTGCCCAGTTACTGTATCAGTCTATCGCATCTGGGGTCTCTCTCTCCTATGCTTTCCTTCCACCCTTCTAAGCATGATGTCTTTCTCCAAGGATAATTATATTGACAATTGGAAAGTCCTGCCTTTTGTCTGACTCAAATCTTTCTTGCTTTGAGGTTTGCCAATCATACTAGGTCTCCTTTAGCTAAATGCTTTTTTTAACACACTTAAGAAAAATTATAGCATAGAATTAAGAGAGAGCAAAAGGAAAGGGGTGAAACCCCCTTAATTTCTTTAAATAGCTGGCAAATTTGGGAAAAGGAAAAAGTTACAAATACTATGATGTTGGTTGGATTAAAACTGGAGCAGTTACCTCAACTTTAGGATTGTTTTATTTGAGGATGAAGATGGTAAGATGGTCTTGTTCCTTTCTGGTTTTCATCTTTTCTTTCCAGCTGATTTCTACTCATTGAAAGTTCTAGGTCAGAACAGAGCTGTCCCGTAGGGTTTCTCCAGGATGGAAAAGAGTCTCCCAAGAAGAAATCTTTCCAGAAACAGAAAGCCACATCTTTTGCCTACATTAGTTTTCTACAAGGCATGTGCAATTATTAGTTAAGGGTCCCTGTACCTGAGACTCTCACAAGGAGGTCTTTAAGCATACAGTATGGACAGCAAGTGATACTGGACGTCCAGGGACTCTTCATAGAGAAAGAAGAGATAACTTCCTCTCTCTACTTCTCCCAGTTATTGATGTAGAAGAATCGCATGGGAGCCAGTAGTATTGCTGTGACTCTTTCCAGGTCCCCATAGAAATTGAATGAGAAGCCAGCAGCCCCGAGGCTGGTCAAAAGTTGTAAAAGTGGTGCAGTTTGGTTCAGCATTATGGATATTCGGATGTTCTGTGGCTGATTCACATGCATTGATGTCAGCAAGGGTAAAAATCTGTCCTGCCTGTTCCCTTAGGCAACTAGTGAGTGTCTGGGTGTGCCATTGGCTCTGTACACAACAGAGTATACCTGTCCTCCTATGAGCTCTTGGTGCAGAGCATGGATCAGGGCTGGGGATCACCAGGAGACAGACATAGGGATCCTACGTCCCCTCGTTTCACTTTGCAGACTTCCAATCTGTCCAGACTTGTAAGGTCTAAGTTTAAAGGGAGATCTGGGCCATTATTGCCAAAAGAACTTGCTTAAAAAACAAAAAAGAAAGAAAAAAAAATCTAATCCTCATGAAAGGTTTTCAACTTTGGGGGAGAAAATGGACTGGCAGCATCACTATTGGCTCAGTGCAGCAGAGAGCAGTTATTATTGGTTCCTTACATAATGTATTTGTTTTTCATTAAACCATTCAGATAAGGTCTTATTAAAGTGCCATGTATTATTTATCGGGTTTCTTATGAAAATGAGCTGATGGGAGAATTCTCTCCCCTTCTTGGGGCACTTCTTGTGGGCTTTGCTGGAAGAGAGGGAAGGGAAAAAAAGATGAATGGAAGCTGGCAGACCCCATCATCGAGCAGATTGCTGGGGGTGGGGGGAGAGGCGAAGACGGGAAAGGAGGAAGAGAACTAGGCGGGCAGACTCCTTGGCCTGGTATCGCATGTGTGCTTTGTTCAATGACTGGCTTTTGTGAATTGGGGTTGGGGGGGGGGAACGACAGACATGAAAGAAGGTAGGAAGCAAATGAAATGAAAGGGAGAAAAAGAATTTTATTTGTGAATCAAAACTTGTCTGCTGTACCTCATGGCAGAAACATCCTGGAGTGAGGCCAGTGTTCCGCAAAAGTGGGGGCGGGGTGGACAGAGGGACAAGGAAAGAAAGGCAGCTACCAGACAGACATCATCCCAGGCCCACCTCACTCCCCACGGCAACTTCGGTCTAGGATTAAAACATGCTGCATACGTGGTTTGCTTTTGAGTCCATTTCAACTCATGTGAACTGTCCCACCGAGCTCCTCACTGTGTCATCTTCAGGAGGAACAGATTTGCCAGGCCTTTTCTCGCCCTCAAGCCGCTGGGTGGTGACCTTTCAGTTAGCTTGGTGTCTCTGGGGTGGATGGGATTTGTGAAGTGCAGTGTGGCTGAACAAACTGGTTTGGCAAATTGAAGGAGAAAAAAGAAAAAAACAAACCCAAAACATAACACAAAACCCAGAAAGAAAAAGCAGCAGTCTGGTTTAGGCCTTGTGCTTGGCAGGGAAAGAATCTTCCTGTTATTGATAGCTTTTCAAAAACACAACAACAACAAATGGAGACATGCAAGAATTCATTTCCTTTCCTCTACAAAGGATTTCGACTCACTTCTACAGCTGCTGATGGATTAGTTCAGGGGAAGTCTGGAAGCCCAGAGGGTTTGAGTGGGTGACTGGGGAGAGGGCCCCTGGTGGCCAGTCCCCTGGGCCCTGCCCTGAACCCTCTTTATTGGGAATCCTTGGTCCCCTTCAAGGTGTGACTGATGTCCAGTGGGACACCAGCAAACCTTCTGCAAGGTCTCTTGTGGGAAAACCCACAAGGCCTAAACGATTCTGTTCAGAGCCCTGAAAGAAAATCCAATCATTGGGTCGAAAATCCATATCATCAAAATGATGGTGACCGTTCTGCGTGATCGATATTCCGCAGGCACCCAAAACGCGGATCTCTGCGTGAGGAGCAAGGGTAAGTTAGAGACTTCATCTTCTCTCCTGAGTTGCAGATCGCATCCCGTTTTATCGAGGAAAGGCTAACACAATCCACTAATGAATAATTATTACTTCATAAAATACAGGGGAGGGGGGAACCCCATCTGCAAGCACAGAATACTAATTTGGCCAAAGGGGGCTGTCCAGGCAAGACAAAAATAAAAAAAGAAACTGCTGTAATGTGCCCTGGGTGCAGCCAGACAGAATAAGCCCTTATCAGACAAGATACCACCCCCTTCCCAGCCTGTGATTTTATAATTTGAGAAGAGCTAGGATTTGAGGTCTTCTTCCCTGGCACCCTACCCTCAAGCCCCCAGCCTCTGTGTGAGCCCAGCAGGCTTGATTCAGGAGCCTGTCCAGCCGGCTACCCCCGTTCCCAGAGGTTCTGCTTGGGGCTGCTTCACTGAGCTAGCCTCCGCCTGCCCAGGAGAGACAGTGGGCAGGAGCTGTGCGCTCCAGGGCCTCGGGTGGTGCCTAGCTTCCTTCGCTCCTGGGGGCGAAGACACCGCCCATCCTCTGCTGAGGCCTCTCTACAACCCCAGCTATTCCTTAGCCTTTCGCCCAAGGACCCCTACAGCTCCCCACCACCTGCTTTTTAAAAAAGGAGGGCAAAGCCGAGTTCCGCGTTTATTTGTTAAGGAGCCAGGCAGACCCACTGCCATCAAAAGCTGGGTCCCAGCTGAGGGAGCGCAGACACTCCAGTCTTAGATGCGGACGAGGTGGGGCGCTCGCTGGCTGGCTTCCTGGGCCACCCCGTGGAGATTTTTAGCAGATACAATTTGAATTTTGGTGAGTCGTTTAAAAAAAAAAAAAAAGAAAGCAAAAGGCGGGCGCGGGGGAAGGGGGGGGGACCCAAACCAACCGCACACACCCCAACCCTGTCCCTGGACCCATTTGACAAATGAGAAGACACGCAGCATCAGGACCAACGGAGTGAGTCTTCAGTGAGTCAAAAATCTCTCTCTCCTCTCCCCCCCCATCTCTCTCTCTCTGTCTCTCTCTTTCCCTCCGCCCCTCCCCTCCCCTCCTACTCAGCATTACCTGAAAGTATCTATCTAAACCCTTCTTTACCATCCAACTTCCCTGTGCGTGATCTTGTCATCTTCACTGGCTGGAGGGGTGGAGGGGTGGGGGGAAACGCTTTCCTTTTGGGGGGGCGGGCAAGAAAAAAACCCCCACCTTAACCAAAACAAAACAGCAGGACCAATCACCCGGGGTGGGGGTGGGGGATCTAACCGGGAAGACAGCAACATAGTTTGGTGGCAGTTCTTGCAAGTGTTTTAGCTCCGAGGCAAAGCGAGGCAGGGATCTAGCAAACCCAGAGAGAAGGAACCAGGGAGGAGGGCCCGCTCGGGGTGCAGGGGGAGGGAGGGAGACAGAGAGAGGGAGGGAGGCAGAGAGAAGAGACAGAGACAGAGACAGCTACCGTGTTTGACTTAGATAATCAGCGAGAGAGAGAGAGAGAGAGAGAGAGAGAGAGAGAGAGAGAGAGAGAGAGAGAAATTGTCACGGCCAGGCAGCGAACAACGTGATTGCATGCGAGCGTCCCCACTCTCGCTCGCCGGGCGCCACAGACACACGATGCAGCACCCTCTGACGGGGGCCACCTGCGTGGCGCTCCCCAACGTGGGCATGTGTCCCCAGCTCTCCTGTGCCTTGACATTCATGTACTTACAGCAGGTAAGGTGCGCCTCTTCCCTCCGCGGCCGCCGCGTCCCCGGAGGGCTCCGCCACTGGGTACCGCATCCCTAAGGCTGCGCTTCTGTGCCTTGGAGAGGTTTGGGGAGGGGGCTCGCGCGCAGGAACTGGAAGGCTAGATTTGAGCCCTCCGTTCTCCCAGGAGCCCCAAAACCCCTTGTCGAGTGGGGTTTACACCTCTCTGAACACTTTGCTTGCTTGCTTTCCAGCCTGGGTACCGGGAGTTTGAAATTGAAAACTGCATTTCTCGCCGCCGCCCCCCACCCCCCCCTTCTCACTGCCTTCACCTCTCTGTGCATCCAGTGGCGAGCTGAAAAGCAAATCCCTTTGATGCTAAGAGTTTAAGAATCAGTTGTGGAGGCATTCAAGGGGCGCCAGCATAGTTTTCATTAAGCTGGTGGAACGGGAAAGACAAATCATATATGTATGGTATGCGTGTGTTAAGTTTTGGTGGTTTTTGTATTCTCCCCCCCCCCCCTTTAAGTTTGCCTGCCTTGCATGTAGAACTATGCTGTTCTTTTATGGGATCGGAGTGTTTCAATTTCTCCAAGCTGACAGCCTTAACATTTTGCCTCCAAGCTCCCAGGCAATGCTGTGAGGTTTAGGATGCTGTCTTTGTTAGCGCTCCAAAGACATTTGTGATTTTGTTACTGTTTTCTCCCACTGCCCCCTTCATTGAGATCCGGCCCTGGGATCTTGTATTTGTCTCTTTTTGCTTTATGTTCTGTGTCTCTGTCGTTCTTTCTCTGTGTGTCTGTCTCTGGGTGTTTTCCCTAGACCGGCTCTTCCCCTGCCTTGCTCTTTATTTTGAAGGGCTGATGCTGGAGTTGGAAGCTGGCCTTTGAGAATCAGCTCAGCCTTGCTTTACTTGGGGAGGGGGTGCTGTGCAGTTCTCTATCGTCTGTCTGTCACTGGGGCAGTGAGACACCTCGGGCGGGGGGGCGGGGGGAACAGGCAGGGTCAGAGGATTTGTCATTCAGATGAGAAATCCTTCCCGTTTTCCATCCTGCTCCGTGAAGAATTTGCAGGGATTGTGGAAGTCTTCTTTCTTTTCTATAGACTCACTTCTAGAACGCCATTTGTTAACCTGTGTGTGTGTTTGTATGTTGACACAACTTCCCTTGAAAGAGTTGAAAAGGGGCCCAGCTCTCCCCACAGGAGATTCCAGATTGAATCCTATTTCAGTCTGAATCATGGCCATCGATGTATTTATAAAATGTCACGATTGTTTGGAACATGTGGGCAATTTGTTATCAAGTTGGTTGCCTCCAGACAACATCTTTGAAGCATAATTTTTGGTTGCAAATCATTCTGAGGACAGCCTGTTTGGTTTGGTGGGGATGTGTGTGTGTGTGTTGTTTTTTTCCCCCCCTTCTTTTTAATATCTTGAGAACAAATTGGTTTATCCTTTTAAATATCGTTTGATTCCCTTTCTCATTAAGTAAATTGTGCCAGGAATCATTTCCCAAGAGCGTACGGGTAACATATTACATGATTCATCTGCTCGTACCATTTCTTTGCTCTGTGTGTGTGTGTGTGTGTGTGTGTGTTTGTGTAAGAGTGTGTCTTACACTAGTAAACCACCAGAAGAGCATTCGAATGAGTGTTTCTGCAGATGCCAAGGCTCAGTTAGACTTAATCAAATTACTAATACGGGTTGATCTTTTGCCTCTTACATCCACTCCTCATCAGTTATTTATTAAACAAATGGAACAGCGTTACCTACGTTACCTAATGAAAAGAGGGCTATAGGTATCAATGCCCTCACAGCTGCTTTTGGGCTTTCTCCCCTTTTTTATTTTAATCAAATCAGTGCTACTCCCCTCTAAATTGTGAAATCAGTTTGCTCATTTAGCTACAACTTGGGGAAGTAGACAGTGGCTTTGAGGGAGAGGTGCTTGTTCTTGCCATGAGAAAGAGAAGCTTTGAGGATAGGCATGAGAGGGCTTGATCATCCCTTCTGCTGGCCCTGTGTGGAGGGAGGACGTCCCTTTTCTGTGATGGGGAGGCTCCCAGGGAACACTGAAGTGACTCCATAAGTCTTATGTTTCCACAGAAAGATGCATGAAGGGTGGATTTTGCATTTTGCTTGGGAATGCCTCCTCTTGAAAAGACTTGTAATGCTTCAGTGAAAGTCTTAATAATATGATGTATGACAGGATGCCTGAATGGCGGGGAGGGGTCTGTAGTGTGTGTGCACATCTGTATATGTGTGCATTGCCTCTGAGTTTCAGGAGATGCCTGAAGTATAGTAGGGGCAGTCTTTATTTGTGCCGGTCTGACTCAGAATCAGGGTTCTCATCCACACCTCCCATCCTCCCTAAAGGATTGCCCTCCGGGTGGGAGGGGCACACCTTGGGGTCCTCACCATTGCTCCTCTCAATCAAGATCAGCTGTGTGACAATCCACTGTCGTCACTTTTATTAACAATCTAGACAGTGAGATGACCGAGAGTGTGAAATAGTTTGTCTTCATCTCAACCCACTACCTTCTGATAGAATCTTTATGCCTGTGACCTCAGTGGCACCACCATTAATTTTTTTTTTTGTCTGCTCCTAGTGCCTCACTGTCCAAGGGTCTCTAAGACCTGTGGGCTGCATTGCCCTCTCAAAGTAAGTTGGGCAATGGGTGGATTAGACAATATCACGATATGTGACACCTCTCCTGGAAACATTTTCCATTAAGATTGAGGAAGAAACCTGTTTCAGGAGTATGTGTCATCTGAATCGCCAATTATGTAAGGAAGTAATTAAAACACAACCATCTTGTTTGAAGCCTTTGCTGTCCCTGTTTTGTCAGTGCAGACTGACAGAGGATTTTCTCCAGGAATGCAGTGTGAGGTGGTAATTCTCCCCCACCCCAATATCTAAAGGGAATTACTTTATTATTTGTTCTCCTGGCCTCAGCTCTGTCATCCAACCTTTCTCCTTCCTTCTTCCAAATCCATTCATAAGACCACTCAGGAAAACAGAAATCAGCAAGTCTACACTCAGTGACCAAGAGAAATCAACTCGACCCTTTTACCACGAATCACTTATTTATTCAGGCCAAAGTCGAGGTGACTTTGCCATGGAAATTATCTGGCTGATTTCGTTTCATATGCTGGCGTTTCCCAGGAACTTGAACTTTTCTGTGGATGGATGCCTTCCTCCAGCTACAATTCCTCCACCCCTTTTTTCTGCTCTCTCTTAATCTTTATCTGATGTGTTGCCACAGTTTGGAAATGCAAAGTAGGAAGAGAGCAAATGTCCCTCTGACATCCAGATCTGTGATGTCATCACAGGCATAGAGATAAGTGCACATAGACACTGACAAACACATCTAGGATCGAGTGTTTATTTTGATTGTAGACTGCTTTCCCGTGGAGGGGACAGGTGATCATCAGAGCAGGTGGCGGCGACATCAATCTTGCTCTCCAGGGAAAGTCCCTGCTTCAGCCTCGATTCTTAAGATACTGCAGGAGGCTTTAGCTTCTCGCTTCTTTGAAGGCAAATTTCCTTCAGTCAGGTAAACTTCCAACCCACATATCTTCCATACCCAGTCAGCTCAGAATGCTGAAATGAGTTTCCAGATAAACCTTCTTGCTTGGAGGGAGAACCCTGAGCCTGCCTTCTAATTTGGGGGATTCTGCAGTGAATTGGTTCAAGGGAAACCCCATTTTTATTTTCCTCGTGGAGAATAGTGAGAAATAGTCACATGTATGAGCACCTCCCTGGAGATGCTTAACTGCCTTCCTGAGTTACAAGAAACAACCAAAGAAGGCCATCTTACAGGTATGGCATGGATGAAGATAGGGAGGTGTGGATGGATGGATGGATGATGGATAGATGTGTGTGTGTGTCTCCCCCCACCCCCATCTTTATCTCTCTCTCCACATATATCTTGTAGTGGTGTAGACCATAAGGATGTGCAGTGTTAACTCAGAGACCATACCTCCTTGGTGGTTGGTTCAAATCTAGCTATGGCTTTTCAGGAGAATTCCAGGCAGTCTCATCCCACACAATTTACAGCCTTGGAGATCTGTTGAAGGGTCAGCTGGTTTCAAGTTGGTTTCAACTTGATAACAAAGATTGCTTTATATATTTACTGCCTCAAAAATCCAGGGGAGGGTCAACTATGAGTTGATCTTGACTTGATGGCAATGAGATATGGATACATGCGCACGCGCACAGAATTGGCAGATAGAGCAGAGAGTGTGAGGGCGGCACTGAATCTGGAGATGCTTCATTCCTCTGTATATGAGATCTCTATGGAGCAGAGCTACTTCACACCTAACACCAAGATACACACACACACACACATTGACACGGCATCACTTATATCAGTCTTGTTGTGGAGCCATCATTTCATCACTTGAATCCATTGCCAAGTTCAAGTTTTCCATCACCATAAAGATTTACGTAGTATGTAGCTATGTTCTCCCATGAGTCTTCACTCCCAGGGCAAGGGTACCTAGTACATCCATTCCGATGTTCTCATCCCTAAACCACTTTCAGCATCACCCAGAACTGTCTTAGCAGGTTCCACATCCACGAAGCCCTGCTTTCTTCAACCATTTTAACAGCCTACATTTAAAATCACGTTAGATGCTTAAAAGCCACATTCAAAGGTGGGGGGTCGGAGAAAAAAAAAGGGGGGACCTGTAAAGTGGGCCATGCCATTATCAATATCTGAAGATTGGTAATTTTTCCCACTTAATGATGATCCATGCGGTTTATTTTAAATAGTGAAGTGGTTTGTACAAAGGGTAATTCCTGGTAAATGAAGCCATTGCTCACCACGGACGTCTTCAGATCGAAAGCAATTGAACTGAAGCCCGCGTCTCAACCCTTTCTGTCTTTAATTAGAGAGCTGTGCTGGGCTCAGAAAGTCACCTGGGAAGATTGGGCTCTCCCGTGGAAGGCCCCCCGCACGCCAGCCGCAGTTATAAATTTAGGAAGCATTAGGTAGGCCATAACAATTACGGCGAGGTAGGAAAGTTCAGTTCTCATGCCTGTTACTTACCTCGCGCTACTCTGACTGATGATTTATGGTGGGCCAAATGGTGTTTTATCACACGCTTTCTTCTTGGCTTAATCCCACGTTGATTTATTAGATGGCGCGGCGGATTGGGGGTAGTCAATAGTGTCAATAACGCAGAAAAGAATTAGGATAGATTATCTCCATGTCGGAATTGCTTAAGGAGTTTAAATGGCTGGAGTGAGCACATTTCCAGGCCTGGATGGCTGGCTGAGGGGAGCTCGGCCTCTCCGGGGGACCTTTCTCCAGAGATGCTGGTGTCCTCAATTGGTTAATGAACCACTGCTCCTTGAAGCTTTGATCTCTTCCACGTAAGGGAGAAGGTAGGCCTTGAGTGGGCTGCTGTATGCCAGATGAGGGGCAGGACTGATGGAATGATGCCCGGTATGCCCGGAATTTTAGACACCTGAGTGGTGGGTAGGCGTGCTGGTGGCTCAGTGCTTAAGTATGTGGTTGCTATGCGGGCAGCTGTGCAAACTCAATGCGATCATGCGGGAGAAAGGTGTGGTAACCTACTCCTATCAATTGACAGCCTCAGAAACCTTCTGCGGCCTGTCTACTCTGCCTGGAGGGTTGTTAGATGTGGGAATCAACCCAAGCACAGGGCAATCTGGTGCTGGTTTTCAGCTGTGGGTGCTGCAGACGCGGACTTGGTCCCTTCCAGTTAATTCTAGCCTACTTGGATTGCCTCTGCTGTGAAATTACTGAATCCCACTGAGACTCATTGGACTGTGGCGAGTTTCTGGTAGCCCACTGTCTGCGCCACAGCCATCCAGCTGCCTGTCTGACATTTTGGGGTGGCTTCTCTGTCAGGAGGAACAAGGGGCAGCCCCCTCCTTCTGCCCCCGCACACAGAGACAGCCTTCGTTATCTGCACTCATTCGCCATCTGATTTCCTTCCAGCAGGTCTTTGAGTCATTCACTGTCCAGTAGCTGATGGATGGAGGGTGGGCTGTCGTTTGGAGGGTTTTCTGATTCACTGAACTAGGCTTCCTGCCCTC
The DNA here is from genome assembly GCF_000299155.1 of Elephantulus edwardii. Taxonomy (NCBI): domain Eukaryota; kingdom Metazoa; phylum Chordata; class Mammalia; order Macroscelidea; family Macroscelididae; genus Elephantulus; species Elephantulus edwardii. The sequence goes on along the minus strand of NW_006399912.1, from coordinate 4,479,403 downwards.
GAGAAGAAACAGAAAGCTTGTTTATTCATTTTGGCCTGGGAAGAAAAAAAAAAGAACCCCAAACATACCAAAACAACAGACTCAACAGTGTCATTTGTCCAGCGCCTAATGGTCTTCTGGAAGGGAGCAGAAATTGCAGCGTTGTAAACAGAATCAGGTCGGCACGTTTGGGCCTAAGGGGGCAGTGTAATACGCAGAAGATGTGCTGTGAATAAGACACGCTGACAAAGTGTGGGCGTAATGGCCCCATCTGCGAGACCTTTCTAATGGACAGGGAGAGGTGTCCCAGGGTGCTGTTTAATTCAATTAAGAAAAGCAAAGAAAGTTCCATTCGTCAATAGTTTCCTGGTTCCGGGGGGCTGGGCCAGGGGAACTTGGCTGGAGAAGCATCCTCTGGGGGAGGCTGGCAGCCACCTCTGGGGGAACTGTGTCCAAGAGGGTCAGCTCTCAGGCACGATAGTGCTGAAGGGCCCTGGCCCCAGCCCTTCAACTGTGCAAAGTTCAAGTGAGCTCAGCAAGTGAGCAGCGGGTCTGGCTGTGGCAGCGGCGGCCGCTTGCTGCTGCAAGAGAAACCGCTCAAGAGTGGCCATTCTCTGCACCTCTGAGCCTGCGGATGGCTGGGAACGCGCTGCTGTGGCCACAGCGTCCAGTTTGAGGAAACAGCATGGGGGAAGGAGGGGTGGCTGGTGTGTCTGATCTCTCTGTATGGTGCTTTTGACCCTGGTTCCAAAAGAAGTTAAATAGGTCTGCTGCTCACCAGAAGGTTGACAGTTTGCCTCCACCAGCTGCTCTGAGGGAGAAAGATGAGATGATCTCTTGTGTAATAATCAGCAGCCCTGGAAACCTCCAGGGCAGAGGTAACTCTGTTCGATAGCGTGACTTTGAGTAGAAATGGATTCTATAGCAATAGGTTTGCTTGGTTTTGCTTTTTATCTGTCCCCCTTTGGTCATGGTTCAAAAAGAGCAAGAAGTGACGACTCTCTGTCGTTGGCCAGGGTCCCTGTTATCATCCCTCTGTTCTTGGTATCGTCCCTATTGACTTGTGACGCTGTCCCCAAGGCCGTTCATCTGCCGTGGTTGGAACCCAGCAGTGGTTCCTCAGGAGAAAGATGGGCAGTCTCGTCTTGGTTGTGATTTATAGCCTCAGAAACCCAGTAGAAGTTTGCTGAGGAGGAATCCACTTGATGGCAGTGGCAATGAAAGTTTTGACTTCTTAGTCTTGGGGAGCCTAGGGTGGCACGAACATTTAAGCACTGGGCTACTCACCAAAAGGTTGGCAGTTTGAGAATGCCCAGAAGTGCCTTGGAAGAAAGGCCTGGCAATCTGCTTTCAAAAGAGCCTCACCATGACGATGTGATTGTGCTGGACTTCTACTCTGTCACATGAGAGGCCACCTCAGGTGGGAGTGGATTCTTTAGCAATGGTTTTAAAAATCCTTATTAATGCTACATCCTCACTCATACTGGGAAAACACCTGTTTTTTTTAAAGAAGTTATTTTGTATTCGTTTGCATATAGGATTCATCTATGTTCTGTTTCGTTTATATACATTGAAACACCTATTTTTTAAATTTTTTTTTTTTTAAGATAGGGAACTTTGGCCGTGCAGTCTAGAGGGAGCTTCTCTGCTGGTTCAAATCCACCAGCAATTCTCTGGGAGAAAACCAGGCAATCTTCTCCCCTAGGAATTAAAGCCCTGGAAGCCCAAAGGAGTGTTGGTCTGACTTGACAGCAATATGTAAGTTATTTGCTATACCTTTTCCAACCTGTTAGACTGCAAAGCAGCAAGGCTGCAGGGACTTTTCCAGGCAGTTTCTCACCATAGTCTCTGCTCCTTGATTTAGATCTGATGCATAGCAAGTGTTCAGCAAAACACCGGAATGATGGATGAGGGAATGAATGCTCTCAAACCTCTTATAACCTACCAGGGGGCATTGGTTGTTCAATGATGTGATTGTTGTCTTTGACGTGAGAGACTCAGGTTCAGTTCCCAGCCAGTCCTCCTTGTGTGCAGCCACCACCCTTCTACCAGTAGAAGCTTCGCGGTGGAACAGGCTTTAGTGGCACTTTCTAGTTCAAGATGAAATAAAAAGTTTGGAGTATGGAGTTCACCTAGAGGTGTCTTGGGGGTCAGCGGGTGGGGTAGATCTAATAGTCTACCTCTAAAATATTGGCCATTGATTAGAAATCTTTCGGAGCTCGGTTCTATTGTGACACACACAGGATCATCACGGGCCACAGTTGTCTCAGTAGTTACTTCTTTGGGGGACAATGCTGCAGCTGGCTTTATCCACTGGATTAGTCAGCACTGGTGGCTGTAAATATTTTTCTTAAAAAAAAAACACAAAAAGTAAATAAAAGCAAGGTTAGCCTCTCTGATTCAAGTCTTTGATGCGAAGTTCCTGAAAATGCAGAAGCATTTGAAAATGCAGAAATCAGACCTCTCCTTTTCATGACCCCACCCTCCTCTAGGTCCTTAAAATTTTCCACTGAATTTTCTGATAATGCCAGGAGACGGAAAATAGCGAAAAAACAGAGAAGAGTTTCAATGGCCACAACCAACTAGAATACTTTGTATTCTTTGTAGCTGCCAATATCCGTTTAGAAATGGCTTGGTTATGTTGTTCCATCCTAGTTCAAGAGAAGCTTGGAGATCTGATACAGCAATATGACTAGAAAGAAATAGATTTTATGAGTATTTACTCATTTTCTGCCACAACTAGAGGTGATAAATCTTAACAAGAGGAGACTGCCGTATCTTCCTTCTGTGGAGCAACGAGAGGATTAGAACTGCCCAACTTTCAGTGAGTCTCCCTGCAATTCACCTATCTGTGGACCATAAGTGGTCAACACAAGGTCCAAGCTAGGTCTGACCTTCATTAAAATAAGGGTGAGTTTTTTCTTCTGCCCAACGGCCATGTTGAAATGAGAAGAATGGAAAGGAAGAAGAAGGATGAGGATTAATTTCTTGTTGGCAGATGAGAGGAAACCATTCTTGAGTTGTGGAGAACTGGGAAGAGCCATCTTTGGAAATAAGAAGGCACCCTGGTGGCACGTTATTTAAGCACTCTCTCTTCCCAGAGTATAAAAATGAGGCATTTAGCTTCCATGAAGTTTACGGCTTCACAAACCCTGTGGGGCAGCTCTACTCCGTCCTGTAGGGGGGGAGACTGTGAGTTTGAATCCACATGATGGCAGTGAGTTTGGCTTTCTTGTCATATGCCATCAACTCAGAACCTACTCATAGCTGACCTTCCACTGGGTTTTCAGAGACTGTAAATTGCAAAGGAGACTACCTCCTTGCCTTTTTCCCTTGGAGAGCTGATGGATTTGAACTGCATACCTTTGAGATAGCAGCACAACTCTTTACCACTAGGACACCAGAGCTGCCCGGGTTTGCTTTTGGGGGGTGGGAATCAGAAAGTAGACGTAGAGAAAAGATTCTAATTAAAGTTGTAAAGAAAGGCCTTAATTGTGGAATGCTGTGGAATCCTATTAACTCACTCAGCACTCCACAAAGGTGTTTCTTAAGAAGAAAATGATGTGGCTAGTCCAGTGTTTCCAAGACGTCACACTTTCAAGTCTCCCCTTCCTAACATTTATCACTCCGCTCACTGCTGGGTTTAGGGCACCATTAAGTGCCTTTTCCACTTGTACAAGGCCCTGTGTGAGGGAATAGAACAGCCCCCACAGGGTTTTCTGGACTGTAATCTTTACCGAAGCACATCACTGCTTTTCTGCTGCAGAGCTGCTGCATGGCTTCACATGACCAACTTTTTGATTAACAGCCCAACGCTTAACTATTTTCTTGCCAGGATCACTTAATCCACTCATTTACCACCGTTGGCCCGTACTTAACATTTTCCTTTAAATTGAGTCCTCTCTAAGTGAAATGCAGACTGGCCTTACAACAAGAAAATCCTCAGAGTCCCAGCTAGAATATTTATTTTTACGATGTATATTTAAACACTTTCTTGATCCCTGTTCCTTCATTCCACGCTTACTGTTCTCTTACGAGGTATCGCATCAGCTATGCCCTTGTCTAGATACAATCAGTAAGCAAACTAAGAACTCTGTTCGCATGGAGAGGTCATTAACTTGTCCCTTCCTGTGTCACATAAAGGAAACTCTGATGACAGAGTCTGTAGGGAGTTGCACTGCGAACCTCTTAAGCGGTTCAAATCTACCAACATCTCGAAGGGAGATGTCTCCTCTTGTCTGCCTGACCATCTCAGAGCCCCGGTGGTGGGTCAGCTATGAGTTGATACCAAGTCAATAGCAGTGAATTTGAGCTGAGACCTGGTGGGAAATTGGATTAGGCCCTGGGCTGTGAATGGAAGGGGCAGTGGTTCAAACCCACCAGCTACTCTGCTGGAACCAGAGGTGTCAGCCTGATTCCACAAAGAGAACAGCCTTGGAATTCCTGTGCGGCAATTCTGCTTACTGTCGCCTAGGGTTAATATGCGCTCAGCAAGGGGATTGCTTCGGTTGGGTTTTGGCTGTGTCCTTTTCTCCTTAAAACCAACGATAGGGAGACTTTGTCTCACATACGTTAAGCCTGTTATCAGGAGGCACCAGTCTTTTGAAAAGGAAGAACGTCATACTTGGAAAGAGACAGGGAAAGAGAGAAAGACCCACCATGAAATGGATTGACCCAGTGATTGCAACAACAGGCTTGCACTTGGCAGAGGCTGCAAGGTTGGTACAGGCAGGGTTTCCGTCTGTTGTACATAGTGTCTGTAAGGTCGCAGAGGAAGGACAGAACTCAGAACTCAGTGCAGGCCTAGAAAGAATTTATTGAGGAGGAACTGACGGGTTGGCTCTCAGGCAGAGGACCAGGCAGCACTAGAAGTTAGAGGGGGATTTTATACTTTCTTACATGAGACTTGGGCAAGGAGATGCCTCCTTCAAGACAGGAAAGTGGGCTGGGGTCTCAGGATAACTATTCCTGGGAAAACGGGGGGATAGGGAGTTTCACAGAGAGAAAAAGCACAGCTGCTGTCTCCTGTGACTGGGTTCTCTCAGTGGCCATTCAGGAAGAGGAAGGAAAGGGGTCTGTAGTCCTAATAGTGTTGTTATGAGTTGAAGTAGACTGAACAGCACCTAACAAATTTGGCAACAACCATCAGTGTCGGTCAGATTATTTTAAAGATTGGCTTGTACAGTTGGCTTTTTCTGGAATCCCGAATCCCCTTCCTCTGGTCTGGAGTTACTCGTTCCTCCCCTGAAATCACTTTTCAAGGATTAGTAGGGTGGCTTCCTCCTTCTGTCCTCCTTTGTCCCCTGAGCCAGCTCAGTGACGACCCAGCCAGCACAGGGCAGGAGAAACACAGTCCGTTTCATGCACCCAGCATGGAAGGGTCAGGGGGAGCTTTGAGCTAGTGGGCTGCTCTTGTCTCTGCGGCTGGCCCAGGCCCCATCTGGCGGAGCAGCCTCTCCTGGTTTTGCTTTTTGTCTTCATGTTGCATTTAAAACACATGCAGAGTCAGAATCAGGAATTGGAGCCAGAGTGAAAACCAAAACCAAAACCAAAACCCATTCAGGTTCCTGTGCGCTCTCAGGAAGTAAAGATTTTTGTTGTTGTTGTTCCCCTTTTTGCAGCCATAGAACAAAGTAGAGGCAGCAAGTGCTTGGATTTCTCAGTGCTGTTGAGTAAATGCCCCAAAGGTTTAGCTTTAATGAGCCTTTTCACTTTGGTGTTTGATGTTGGCTGGTTCACCTGCAGGACCAGTTTCCCCTTATCAAAACAACAATGAATATCCTGTCCACTTTTTCCAAGGGCCACATCCGTCCTACACTCACAGAGGAGTGAGAGCTGAGAGATGTCCCTTCCTGGAGGAGCTTTGTCCGAACGATTTGGGCATCCCTTAAAATGGAATCAACAGCCACATCTGCCTTGTGCAGCTTGCGACTACGCAACCCCAGTGCCTGAGAAAAATCCAGCGGAGAAGCCAACGTCTATTTAAAGCCTGCTGTAAGAATTGGTACCTCTGGAGTTACAGCTAGCATGGAAGCCACGAGCTCAAGGCTTAATCCTAACTCTCTTATTCAATTAGCTGATCCCACTGAATCGAGCCGTCACTTTACTTTAGTTGGTGCTTTAATTGCCTCTTCCAAAGAATAGGGCTAAGAATCACCAGGTCAGACTGTTCTCTATGCGATTAGGTTGGATACAGATGAAAATGTTTATTAGTGCCGTGTCTGGGCCACTTTGAGTTGGAGCTGCTTGCTGAAGACGTGAATGGACAGATGAGAGAGAAGTTGTTCATTTCATCCCTGGGTTCATGATGACCCCACATATGGCCTTCTAAGATGCTTCCTGGTCTTACTCTGTCCCCATAATCAGTGGAGGCGTTGACCAGTGTGGTCCATAGATTTTATTGGCTGGTTTCTCAGAAGTAGTTTGCCAGGCCTTTCTTCCTAGTCTGCTGAGTCTAGGAAGCTTAACTGAAACCCGTTTAGCATCCTAGCAACACACAGGCCTCCGCTGAAAAAAGGGAATGTGGCTGTGTCTGTGGTGCATTGGCTAGCAATCAAATCCAGGTCTCAAGCACAGAAGGCTAGAATGTTGACATTCAAGAGAAAAGAATTAAAAGAGATGGTTTCTTGAAGGGCTACATGCATTTTTGTTTTCTGTTTTTCCCAAATCAATAAGGCCAGTGTGCCCAGGGCCTGGCAAGGTCACAGACACAAAGAGTTCAGGGCCTGTCTCTCTGTCTTCAGTGGCTTCTGCCCGTTTGGGGGTCCCTTTTCCCTCCGCCTCCCCATCAACTGTCAGACCTGCTGGTGTTGGATGGCAATATGGCTGCACAACTCAATTAATGCTCTGTGGCAGGAGGAGGGAAAATAAAAATTGTCTTGCTCTTGTCAGTAGCAAAGTTATTTACTTTCAAAAGCTGACAGAATCACACTGCAGGGGCTTCATTTATTTCCATTCAGAATGTCATTATTCTGGGATGCAGGGACACGGGCCCACGTTGAAGCACATTCCCACAAGCTTTAATATGCCGGTGTCTGGTGGCAGTGGCCATGTCTGGGAGAACCCTGCTGGGGCCCGGTGGTGCCTGGTAGCCCTGGCCCAGCCAGATGCCCCAGTTTCAGGCTGGACTCAGGAGCTGACGTGTGCAGTTTTCAGGCCTGGATCTGTCCGCCGAGAGGGCCGCCTTCCCTGCTGCCTGCCTGTTTGTCCTCTTTATTCCGAAGCAGAAGGAGCAGGCGTGAGACGCCCAGCTCCACATCGCTCTTTCCTTATCCACCAGCCCCGCTCTGGATTTCTGGAACCAGGAGCATCTCCTACAGAATGACTTGGCTTTGGAATCCGTTCATTGTCTCCACCTAAATGCCAACACAGGCCCGCTCGCCTGCAATGTTTTGCTGTCTTTTTTTAATAAAGGTTTGCGATGATCAGATAGGTAGAGGTTGGAGGGAGAAATTGAGATTTTTTTTTTTTGTCTTTTTATTTTTTCCCCAGGTTGCAATGGCAGGATCTTCCACAGGGGGTCTCCATTCAGGACATGTGGTTTCTGGGCTTCTTGCCTTTTCCCTTCCTCCCTTCCTCTCTTTTCTTCACTTGTGCCCTCCCTCTTTGAATCCACTCCAAAGATTTCATCGCTCCCTGCTAAATGATAGATTGGTACCTTGGAAGAAAGGCCTGGCCATCTAGCTCCAAAACCCCAGCCTCTGACAGCCCCATCCATGTCATGCCTCCTCTCGTACTGGATCAGAATCCCCTCGAAGGCTACCGGCTTGGATTGGGTTCCTTTAAAGAATCTAAGAAGTGCAGTGTTCAGTGTGGTTTCAGGCAACCAGGGAATCTAGCCGCCCAAAACAATGATGCTGCTGATAATAAAATCATTATAATCGTGAGCTAATCAATAATTTTTATGGAGTGCCGCATGACAGGTCTACTGCTAGGCACATATACCTAGACTGCCTTGTTTAATCTTGCCCACCCCCTGAAAAGGCCGCTGGGGAGTTGGTTTTAATGGCTTCATCCTCAGACGCAGAAAGGGAAGCAGAGCCTGGAAAGCTGATATGTAGCCTAGCTTCTCTCTCCAGAACCTGCACTTGGAATGAATGCCTGGCTCACCCCACCGGCCACCTCCTCGCTGGGCTAGCTCTGTTCTGCACGGTGTACCCGAACCTCTGGTGACCTCTACCTTTGCAGCCCCATTTAACCAAGTCATCATTTTCTTTTCAAGTTCAAGACCGAACTTATCAGCTCGGGAAAGAGCCAGGCAATCCCTGCACTTGGAAGCTCTGTGGGATCTTGAGTTCATAGTTGCCATTGTTTTTGTCTCTGGACCATTACACACTGAGGCTGTGAGGTTTGGGTGATGGAGAGGAGAGGAAGAAGAGAGGGAGAGTGGTGAAGAAGGTGTTTCTCTGCAGCCAGATTCCAGCCCCCCAGTCCCTGTCCTGTGGAGGGTCTCTGCAAACCAAGCCAGGTGACACACTCCATGCCCGAGCGTTGTATTAGTGATTTATACCCTTCACACCACTGCTTTTGTTCACATGCGGGGCCCGGTCCTGTTCATAAAGGAATTTCAGGGAGCTGGGTCTGGCTTGCCATGCTGTTAAGCTCGATGTGGTAAAGGCAGCTTCATAAATCAGAGGAATGTAGTGTTTTACAACCTCCCCAAAGCCTCTGAGGTGGTGTGCATGTGGTACAAACACACACGTGTGTGTGTGTGAGAGTGTGCAAACCTGTGTGTGTATGTGTATGGTGTGTGTGTGTGTGTGTGTGTGTGTGCGTGCAGTGGCCGGATGTGTGCATTTAATCGGATGCACCCAGGGACATTTTCATTGCCTCTCCATAAGGAATGAATGGAGGCCGCGCTGTGCTCTATCTTGGGTGTTTCAGGGTTGATCGGTTTGTTTCACAGGGGCATCACTGCCCTATTTGTTCCCTATTTGGTGTTTATGCTTTATGGTGGTGTCTGGGAAAATGGGCCGGCACTATTTGATTAGCATAAGGAGACGCAGATCCCATTAGAACCCCTCCTGCCTTCTAGATTATCAGAAACAACAGCTGAGAGAAGGCACAATTACTGGCAGCAGAGTCCACACTCGCCTTAAGTCAAGGAGGGCTACCCCAGCTCTTTGAACAATGGGGTTTTGAAGACTCTTGCATTTTTTCGTTCATTCATTTACACAAGGAGGAGTCTGCTTTGTTTTAAAAATCAGTGAGGGCTTTTATTTTCAGAATCTAGGATTCTGGTTCTAGAAACTGTTTCCTGCAGACTCAGTGACAGAACACTCTGATTTTAACCTCCTGCAAATGTAATGCTGCAAATGTACAGGATTGTTGGCTTTGGGGATCCCCCCCCTATCTTTCTCACATTTTATTGAAATTGAAAGGGGAGGGGGGAAATGATATAATCACATGACTTCTTTGGGATCCTCAGTTCCTCTTTGAAGGTCTCAGCCAAGGAAAGCTCTGTGTTTGGGATCACTCTTTATTTCTAGCATGCGATTCATTTCGTGCAGGGCTATCTATCGTCTCTAACAGATCAGGGAGCTCAAAGCAAACGAAAGACTTGAGTAGAAATACAAGGAGCAAAATGAAATCTTTAGGTGATAAGAATGTGACTATAAATATTCTGTACAGGATTCTTGTTCTTCTTCTTTTTTTTTTCTTCTTAAAAATATGGGATGAAATCTTGATTTTAAGAAATGTCCCTGACCTACAAAAAAAAAAGGTTGTTAGAAAATAAACACATAATGTACGCATGTAATGAGGCATGATCGAATGGATGAACAGATGTATCAATAACACTTCCCCTCCTGCCTCCAGACTCGGCCACCTTCTAGAAACGGAAAGTGTTGGCTAGCAGGTTCTCAGGAGTGTGCACAACGGTGAGAAAATTGGAAAATGGCCTTTGAAAGCATCCTGTGTCACAGTGTTCCTTCTCCCTTGGAGTCGTTGATGGTCATCAGCAGTAATGAAATGAAAACAAATATTCAGCTGGAAAAAAAAACAAAGAAAAAAGAATAGCTTTCAAAGGCTGCTTGCGATGAAAAGTGGTGGGCGGTGTGTACATATTTACACAAGTCCATCAGGAACTTTGGGGACAATGGTTCTTCCCCAGAAATATGATCCAACCTTTTTTGGGTGAAGAGAGCAGGTGCCCAGCAAATGGTGTTTCCGTTTCTGTGGGGCCCGACTTTTCTGTTTGCCTTTCTCTCCTATTCTGTGAATGCGAGGTTTTCTCGTGTCCTTAATTATGTCTACGAGGCACGCGACAGCAGTCAACATCTGCTCTATTGTTGACTCGGCTTACATATAGCTTTGATGGGTTATTAAACAATCTATTTTTCAAACCGAAAACCAGAGAAACCAGCCGAACCCATATTATGGCATTTTGTAAAGGCCCATTATGCAATTAGCACCCGGGATTGGGGAAGAGCTGATGAGTCACCCAAATAAATATCCCTTTATTTTGATAGCTCTGCTTAGCTTTGTGAAAAATATCAATTTCAAAACAACAGGAGGGGAAGGGGGGGGGGAGAAAAAGATTTGCATTTCCTCCTCATTCCTGTGGCATGCCAAGAAGACGATGTGTTAATACGAGGGGTGGTTCCTTCACTTTTTAGATCAGAAAATGAGCAATGCTCTCCAAATCATGATGGCTTTAATTCAAGCCAGCAATTACTCTATTACATAAGACCACGAGCTGCTGACATGCAAGACCAGCTTGGAAGGGCTTCTCTGGTGCCGCTGAAGAGGAATGCTTTGTTTTTAACCGTCTGCTCACTGTTCCTAGTGGTTTGCTGGGTAACATATTGGGATGCTCATGGCAAGGTTAGTAGTTTGAGTCCCCTCACTGTCCTGAAGGGGGGGAAACATGGACAGTCACCAACTGTAGCAGTTTACAGCCGTGGACACCCAATGATGGTTCGATCAGAGTCAGAACCGATGCCACAGCAGTGGGTTGAGTTTGGTTTAAGAATGTTTCGGAGCAACCCTCAGGACTTAATGGTTCAATAGCTGAGCTGCTACCAGATTGGTCAGTACTTCAATCCCATTAGCAGCTCCAAAGAAGAAAGACCTGGTGATCTAGTCCCATAAAGGTAACAGCGAGGAAACGCTGTGGGGCTCTTTCACATGGGGATTCAACTCAAAGGCATCTAAAAAACATCAGCAGAGTGTTCCAAACACCTCGTGGTCTATCTTGAAAGACTCCCTGAGCAATCTATAGCAGAACCCGCAGCAGCTGTGATTGCTTTGAATCTCACTGTCTCACTTAAGCAATGGGTGGGTGATTGATTTATTCACCTATCCATGCAACACGTCTTTGTTTGGCGTCTGCTCTGGGTCAAACACTGAGATAGTAGGCACTAGGGATGCAGCAGCAGAAGATAGTGGCCTGGTTTTCCTCCAGGAGGCGTATGCATTTGTGGGGAGGTGGACAGGCAACGGATCACATGCAGGAGTGGGTATTGCTAATCTGAATTGGTACACCAAAGAAAGAGAGGAGGGCTCCTTGGGAAGGAGCCAGCCAGCCACGGAGGCAAGGTTATACATAGAGCATTGCACGGCTAACCCGAAGGCCATCCCTTTCTGGTGGTTCAAATCCACAGGCGACTCTGAGAGGAAAAGGTGAGAAATCTCCTCCTGTGTGATTTACAGCCTTGGCAACCCAATGGATGGTCAGCTGTGAGGCAGTTGACACTGGACAGCAGTGAAAGTATGACAGAGAAAGCCTTTATTGCGAGGGAAATATCCTAATATGAGGTAGGACTTTCTTCCAAGAGGAGGAAGAGGGAGAAAACATAAAAGAACTTTAAAGAGGTGAAATATAGGATTAGACTTAGTTTGTCTGCTTTTTTCTTATTATGGGAGTTTATTTGACAAAATTTGAATACATTGTTTTTCACATCAGATTCTTCCAATTTCCCTTAGCCCCCCAGCCTATCAAATCATATAAGCCCATGATTAATACCCCCATCCCCAACACACCTTGAAGAATGAATCTATCTTCTTCTCGTGTGAAGGGGACAAGATTAGCAGGACAGGCCAAGGCGGGAGGTTGATGCATGCATTTGATGTGTTTCTGAATTATTTCTGGGGCTCTCAGGTGGCCTAGTGGCAAGAAGCTGCACTGTAGTCTCCAAGGCACATGGTTCAAGGCTACCACCTGCTCCAAGGTGAAGGTTGGGCAGTCTCTTCCTGTGTGATTTACTGACACTGGAAACCTGCCAAAGGGTCAGCTATGGGTTGGTTCTGACTATGGGACACAACAGCCAAGTTACATCAAGTCTTCCCGTGGCCATCTCTTTACCCTGGAACAATTTCCTTGCCCTTCCTAATCTAGAAAACGTTTTTGGGTGCTGTGGAGGTGATTTCTGATTCATAGTGACCTCATGTGACAGAGGAGAACTACCCTCTTAGGATTTCCTGGGTTTCTGGGAATCAGAACTGACTCACTTGCACAATCTTTATGGGCTCAAATTGTCCAGCCTTTCTCCTTCTAAGCCGCTGCGTGGGTTTGAACCACTAATCTCTGAGTTACCAGCTGACTGCTTTACCATTGTGTCACCATTATTCCTATCTACTGTGTTGTCTCGTCTCTGGCAGTTACCAGGAGACACAGAGAGGGCTGGCAGTTTGGAAAAACAAGACTTCTCTTTGTGACACCTGAAGTCCGTCTCCCATACTTTGGGTAGGTGGCCAGGAGGGACCAGTACTTGATGAGATGGATGGCTCAAGTGACAGGAGAAGTAGGACTGGGTCTGTTTGAGACAATGAAATTGGCAGGATAGGATAGTTCAGAGCTATTATACATAGTGTCATGATGAGTCACAGGCGACTTGACAGCACATAACAACTACAAACAACAGCAACAATCCTTGACCCCAAAGCAAGAATAAATGCAGCTTCAGGGTGGAAGTTTTGAATTCAGAGGTGCCTTGGAAGAAAAGTTTGGCAACCAACCTACTTCTGAAAAAAAAACACAACAACAACAAGAAAAACCAAACCACCAGCCATTGAAAACCCCATAGATCTCCACAGCTCTAATCCGATGTGCAAGAGGTTGCCGGAATCAGAGCTGATGTTGCTACTTAACTGGCTATCGAAGCAGACATCTGAGGGGTTTGGTGAGGATGTTGATATTGTAGCCATTGGTCTGGGATTTATTTTTGGAAAAAAAATACTTCATTGTAATTTGAGTGGATGTTTACACAGCATATTATTTTTTCAATCATCCACGTGTATATTGTCCCATAACATTAATTACAACACCTCAGTGTCTGTGTGTCCATTCAACTCCATATTGCCTTTCTCTTCACCCTTCTTGATAAGGGGTTATAATCTTCATTTTCTGCTTTTCCCCTGTCTTTACTCTCCCTGGTAACTGTTCTAGGATAAGTCTGCCTGTGAACCTTTCTGTAGCTTTTTGTATTAGTGTTCTTGTATAGCATTTGACCGTGGGTTTCTGAAGCGTCACCATAGCCAATGACAGGCTGATTGTACTAGATCTTTGGCCATGGCTTACTGAGAGGCAGTTGGCCCGAGCTCAGATTCTCAGCTTGATTTCAGTTGTTGGCCTTGTTCATCATTTGGTCAAGAGTCACCATATATAAACCCCAGCTTGAGGCTTAACAAATATACTTCTGATGTGGTGGGTGATGGGGAGAGCTGATTCTGTGGAACACCCCATGGGCTGTAGCTCCACTTTTCATCACTTTTTTCTTTTTTTTTTTTAACCTCTGAGCCAGTGAGAGTATAGGAGTGAAATGCGTTTGGGTCACTAGAAGGTAGGCTAAGAGCTCGTTACAGGGGGATGTCTCCTCATCTCTCTGAATCTTTTTGTTGTATTGAGCTGTCTAGTCAACTCCACCTTAGAGTGACCATGTGTTCAACAAGATGGAATGTTGCCCTGTCCTATTACAGACAAAGTCTGTGCTCCATAAGATTTTCAAGATCTTTTTTTTTTGTAAGTAGATTACCAAAACTGTCTTTCTAATCTTTTCTAATCTAGAAGCTCTTCTGAAACTGACCCACCCAACTAAGCAGACCCTTGTTGATGTCTTTTTGTAAACTTTGTATTGTGATCTGGATGAGAGTTGGTAGAGCAAATGAATTTTCAATTTAACATTTGTGTGCATCATATTTCATGCCACCGGTTGCGATTCCATAATGTAAAAGCTCTGGTGGCTTAGTGGTGAAGGATTGGGCTGTCAGTACAAAGGTGCAAGGTTTGAATCCATCAGCTGTTTAGTGGGAGAAAGAGGTTGCAGTCTCCTCCTGTGCAGTTAACTACCTCTGAAAACCCACTGGAGGGTCAGCTGTAGGTGGGCTCCAACTCAGCCATGGGTTGGTACACAACAACAACAACAACAACAACACAACACAATAGCACTCCTCTCTCTTCATCCTTCCTTGTTTTTCATTTCCCTTTCTTCTTTCCTAATGCTGCTTCTTGCATTAGGCACTTTGGGCAAACTCTGCCATTCTGAACTCCTGTGGTTGATGGAGCTAAGGAATGTGTGCTTCCCTCAAGTTCTTGTTCACCTTCTAGACTTGTGTATCCTTTGGCTGAAAATTGAGCGGGCAGGGTGGGTTCAGTTCCAAGACTGACTGGAGACTGAGGGCCAAAGATGGCATCGGCACAGCTTCCGGTATATGGAGAGCATGCCAGCCACCGTACTAGGACGCACTTGTTGTTATTGTTGTGTACCATAGAGTTGGAACTGACCCATAGCCGAGTCTCTGGTGGGTTTCCAGAGGTAGTTAATCACAGGGGAGGAGACTGCCCATCCTTCTCCCGCAGAGCGGCTGGTGACCTTGAACCACGGGCCTTTGGGATTACAGTGCAGCTTCTTGCCACTAGGCCACCAGAGTGCACTTAACACACAAGTGAGTAATGAAGGTTACTCTGAAGCTTGGTGTCCAGTTTTATACAACTGAGATCATAACAGGATTAAGGATACCTCCAGGTTGCTATGGGTATAGCTTCAGATAACTTGTACAGCACTCAGCATAAAACCCTGCAGATAATAGGCACTCCTGAAATGCCTGTATACCTGGGTGGTGGAGCCCGTGACTGTGGTGTGTGGTGAGACAGAGATGTTGCCAGGATGCAACACGGTACGATGGTTTCATTCCTGATCACGTAGATTCAAGGACGTGGTCTTTGACCATCCCTAGACCCTGGGGCAAATTATTTACCTTTCCTTTGCTTCAAGTTACTCTTCTTACAATTTTAATGAGGGCTGTTGAATGGATTCTGACTCCAAACAACACCATGTGACAGAGCCGAATTGTCCCATCTAGGGGTTCCTAGGCTACTTTGAGTCTGAGTTGACTCCCTGGCAATGAGTAATCTTTATGGGAGCCAATACTTGGGAACTCTTTCTATCTCTGAGCTTCTGGGTGGGTTCGAACCACCATTCTTCCATTGTTATATAATAAGAATGGTGATATTAAATGTTGCTTTTTACATCCCAGATTAGATGAATTGATATCGTATCTGGGGCAGTGGGAGTTGGTGTGTCAGAATTCGTGAGACTGGCTCAGGACAGGGCAGGGTTCACAGCTGCTGTACATAGGGTCGCTGTGGGTCTCAGGCAACTCGAGGGCACATAACAACAACAGCAACATATAAATATGGACTGAAAAGTTAGAACTTTGTCCTAACAAACCAACTTTCTCACAAGCCCACTGCAATTGAATATATTCTGACTTATTAGTGACCTTGCAGGATGGAGTAGAACTGGCCTACAGGGTTTGCAAGGCTGCAGTCTTGACAGAAACCGACAGAAAAGAATCCCGCAAAGCAGAGGATGGATACTGTGACTGATCTCCCGGACAGCAGCCGAGAGTTTAAACCACTGTACCACCAAGGCTCCTTCCTCTAACAAGCACTCAGTGCTTATCGAATAAGTAAATAAGTATCCAGCACAGAGTGTAATCTTGAAAAAGAGAAATAAAAGGGTCGCTTGGGACCCCAGTCTGACCCTTTTCTTCTTAATCTCTGTCTTCCTGGCGGGCAGGGATGGCTGTCTTCGCTTTCAGCCCACCCTTGGGTCCGTCCCCATCCTTCCACGTGCTGTGAGCATAACAGGTGTGTGGTGTGCCAGAGTTCTGGCAGGGTGCAGCATGAAAAAGACTCCCAGTAATTATAAAAATAACAAGGAGGGCTGCTTAGCGAGGTAGGCAGATGAGCGCAGCAACTAGCCAGAATGATAAATAGCGCTTGCAAATGTTAGATCCCAGTGGGAGTGGGGAACATATGGGGACAGAGCACACTCAAAAGTTAGGCGCCATTGCTAAGTTTATAGCGGTTCAGGAAGGCCACCCCAACGCCAAGCTCTTTAAAAAAAAATATA
>NW_006399912.1:4450109-4462874 GCF_000299155.1 Elephantulus edwardii | reverse complement strand
CGGTTCCCTTTTGGCCCTTTGTTCTATTTTAGTTCTAAAAGGCGGATCCGTCTTTGAGGGCAGCCGTGGTGGAGTCTCCAAGGGAGGGATGTCTGTGGGGTAATCTTAAAACAAATGGCCACCCAGCAATCTGTGAATTTCCATATTGAGCGCCAGTCAATATTGGTGGGGGAACAGGCAAACAAACGCAGTAAATATTTTGCAGAGCTCCGACTTGTTGAGTTCCTGCCGGTGAGAGGTGGGCGTGCAGAAAGATGACTACCTGCAGGGCAGCCCAGCGCCTGTGCTGGCTCCCGGGGAGGCTGCAGCGCGCTCTGCCAGGGGGACTGCTCAACGAAAAGGGAACATGGTGGCTGGCTTTCCGGGTGGCATTTCTGGGTCTGAATCCACTTGGAGACTGCCAGACCAGTGTGTGCCAGCACCCAGAGGCTCTGGGGAGTCTCTGGAAGGGAGATTTTGGAGTTCTTGCTCACTCCCACATGGAGATGGTTTTTGTTTTGGTTTTTTTTTCTTCCTCAGCCTTTACTCATAAGAGGCTTCATTGCAGAGGTTCAGATTTATAATGCGGTTATCTGAGTGCTGGTGCCAGAGCCTTGGAAGTGTCCAGGATTCCTTACTTAGCAGATGCTTTCGCATCCGTGGTAATGCAAAGCATGAAAGGGGAACAACATGGGATTTGGAATCAGATAGGCATAGATTTGCCTGCTGGTGGTCCCGCCCCAGGTTTTTCTACTGGTTGTGGTTGTGCTGACTCTGACCTAGGAAGACCTCTCGGGGCGAAACGCCCCGTCCCGTACCATCCACATGATCACTGACATGTTTGGGCCCCTCACTGAGGCTACTGCGTCCACCCACCTCGTTGAGGGACTCTCGAATTTCCATTGGCTCTCGACTTTATCAAACTTTATGTCCTCTTCTAGTGACCGGCAATCCCTAATGACTTATCATGGGAACCTGGATGATGTAGCCTGTAGGGAGTAAGTAGCATTGTTAATCTCGCCAGTGGTTCAAACCCACCAGCAGCTCCACTGGAGAAAGAAGAACAACAATCTTCTTCCGAGAGATTTATAGTCTTGAAAATTCAGTGGACGGTAGGTTAACTACGTGTAGGTTCTGACTCAATGCAATGAGTTAGCAAGTGAATAAATGATGTAAAAAAGATAGGAGCCAATGTCTTTCCACCCTACTTCTTTCTTTAAAAAATATTATTTTAAATTTTATTTTATTATTTTTGTGTGTGTACCGTCAAATTGGATCTAACTGGTACAGGAGGAGATTGCCCCTCTGTCTGCAGCAGAGCATCTGGTGGGTTCGAACTGTGTGCCTCTGGGATTGCAGTGACTTGTTTCTAAGGAACATTCAAGTCTCTTTGCTTCTGCAATAGATCTGTTTGCTCTTTGGGAGGGCCATGGTATATTTACTATTATTCACCTGCTCAGCTAGTCGAGAATGAAGTAAATAAGCTGAATGGTGTGATCCTCATCTATGCAGAGAACTCTGGTGGAAAGAAGTAGCATTGGCAACTCCAAGGCCACCACCTCGAAGGCACCAGGTGCTCCATGGGAGAAAGATGGACAGTCTCGGTCCATGTGACTTACAGCTTCTGAAGACTGGCTGCAGGGTCAGCTCTAAGTCGGCGCCAATTCGAGAGCACACGTCACTTGTAAAATGGAACTATTAAGAATACTGTGAAACGTAGATGGGTCAATCGCTTTAATGTGTGTAGAGTTCTTTTTGACATGTAGCAAATGCTATAGAAATGTTGGCTAAACACCCAGCAACAGATATGTTTGGTGCCTTAACTTCCATCCATCTGTGTATCTACCATTATCCCCTCCACTTTGTTACTAGTCCAGAATCTATTGGTTGCAAGTGACAGACACCAAGTCAAATGGACTTATGCAAAAATGGCAACTTGTTGTTCATGAAATTGGAGTGTTTGGGGGGGGGCGGTGGAGTCAGCTAATTGGTGAGTGAGTGAGTAAACACTTAAACACCTGGTATTCTGGTTCAGCTATAAATAGCCATGGCCATGATACTTCACACTGACCTCCAGTCAATTGAAACTCCTGGTAACCCTGAAGGACAGATTAGAATGTCCCCATAGAGTTTCCAAGGCAGTAATTTTTATGGAACAGGCTGCCTTTTCTCTTTCCTGTTGAACAGCTGGAGAGTTTGTACCACCAACCTTTTGTTTAATAGCCCAGTGCTTAACAAAGTACCCAGCTAAGAAATAACCAGAAAACATAGTGGATGGACTTAAACCTATGGAGTATTTTAAATGTGTCATTACATCATTTCAACAACTCCCACAGCAACTCTGTGAGGACAGAATCAGTCCTTTCAGTGGACAAGTTAATGAATTGAGACTCAGAGAGGTTAAGTCACTTGCCCAGGGAGACACAGCCAGGAATACTCAGAGCTAGGATTTGAACTCAAGCCTGGGATGGTCTCAATCTCTGAGACCAATATGATGTGTTGCTATTATAATTCTCAAAAGCTTTTGTTTTAATAATAAATAAGAGACTCCCAGAAATATATTTTTTTAATTTTGTGGTTTGTTGTTTCTTCTTCTTTTTTTTTTTTAGCAAGCTGAGGAATTTTGAAAGTGATTTGAGCCAATGTTACCCCTCACAAGCTGTGTGATCTTGGGAAAGTTTCTTAACCTCTCTATGTCTCATTTCCTACAAACAAACAATATTCCTGAGTCAATTACAGTTCAGGTTGAGCCCTGTGATACAGAGTACAGCTGCTCTTCAGGGGCTTCTTGGCTATAATCTTTCTGGAAGCAGATCTCCAGGCTTTTCTTACATGGTATCACAGGTAGGTTTGAACTAACAACCTTTAGCTTAGTAATTGTTTGCAACTCCTAGTGACTTTTCCTGTTCCTCTTGTAAGGGCAATAGGACCTTCCACGTAGGGTTCTTACAAGGATTAAAGGAGCTAATACCAAAAGAGGTTAGAAGAGATCTGGCAGATGGGAAATTGTGTATATGTTTGTGAAATATAATAGTAGTGACCTCACAGGGTTATGATTCTACTTAAATGAGTCAATACATAAAGGGGCTAAGAGGTGCCTCGCACATAGTAAACCATGTACATGCCGAAAAAAAGAATTAAAAATAGATCATAATGTAAGACAGAGAGGAAATGGAGGTCACACGGGGTGGTTCCTCTTCTGATGTTCCCGGAGTGTCCCAAAAGGGCACAGCTAATCTGGGAAGCTGAAAAGCCCACCTGTCAGAGGCCACCAGCTGCCTGGCCGTGACGCTTTGAGAAACCGTCCCCATCCCCGCCCCCGCGCCTTTGCTAATCCTGCAAAGACTCAGCCACGCTGGACACAGCCTGCCTGTGGGTTCCTAACTGCTGTGGTTTCCTTACTTCTGTGTCTTCTCTGCCTGTCCCGACGGCATTGTCCCTGAAAACGTGTATCTGTTTCTACCTCTATTTGCCCCCTGCTCCGGTGCTGTGTTTGGTGGGTGTCCTACAATGTTGAACATACACACGTTCACTTGCCAGTGTCTGCTTATTGGTTCTGACAGCTGGAGGTGGGATCTTTAGCAAAGAGAAGCCAGACTCTTATTTCAGAAGGATGATGCCTTATCAGGAAAGTGCAGGCCAGTTGCTTTGGGGACACCTCAACGCTTGGCTAGAGTCCCTGGTTCATACAGTTTAAAGCACTCAGTTGGTAATTAAAAAGGTTGGAGGTTCCAGTCAACACAGAAGTACCTCGGAAGAAAGACTTGGCAGTCTGTTTCCCAAAACTGAGCTGTTGAGAAGGCTAGGGAGCCTAGTTCTGCGTTGACATATATGGGTAGCTATGAGTTGGAAAATGCTCAGCTTCTGACTTGGGTTTCTGGCTTGGGATGACAACATGAGGTGCCTAACTGCTTCTGCACAGGGGTCGGTCTGCTGGTCTCCCCATGGCCAGGTTGTTATGAGCATCTGCTGACTGGTGGGGCTTGTCCCCAGAGCCTCAGTGCCAGTAAGCACATCTGCATGACCGAACATATGAACAGCCCTCCAACCAATAGAGTGAGTCTGGTTTAATGGATTCTGGCTTTATCCACATCTTTCTTTGATGGAGAGCTTATCATTGCTACATGCTTTCAGAACCTCTTAGGAGCTCAGAAGTACCTCAGCTGTCTAGAATGAGGCAAAATTTTGAGAAGTTCTTGTTTAAAAACCAAACCAACCAACCAGCCAAACAAAAAACCCCATGATGAACCACTGCTGACTGCTCTCAAGAGACCTCATCCAAATCACCTCCTGGAAAAGCCACCCACTGCCCTAAAGAACAAGTGAGTCATGAAGCTGAAGTTGGTGACGGTGCTTTCAGGGACCACATGCAAATCTGAAAAGTTGAAACAGCAACTCGAAAGGTTAGATAAGAAACTTAGTGAGTAGTGAGTTTATGCTACTCAGAGAAGAACAGCTCAGAAAAGGAGATTGAAAAAGGGTTGCACAACTCAAAGAATCCAAGCGATGTTACTGAATTGCACACGTAGAAATTATTAAGCTGATCTGCTGTGTCCATTCTCAGCAATGCGAACACCAACAGCACATGATATCTTTAATGATCCTTGTCCTGGATTTTTCCCCCCCCTTCTGCCATGAAGACTTTTTCTTGGTGTTCCCACATGATTAGTACATTCCATGTGACCTGGACTTCTTGTTTGGAAAATAGCTCATCTCCCCATCCTGAAACTGGAGTGAAGACTAGTGCAGGCAGCTTTGTCATTCCCTTCAGTGTGTCTCCAGGGTCTTCATTTATTTGATTTTGTCTTGCTGTGTCTCTCATGGCAAGCAGAG
The DNA here is from genome assembly GCF_000299155.1 of Elephantulus edwardii. Taxonomy (NCBI): domain Eukaryota; kingdom Metazoa; phylum Chordata; class Mammalia; order Macroscelidea; family Macroscelididae; genus Elephantulus; species Elephantulus edwardii. The sequence continues at coordinate 4,458,062 of NW_006399912.1, read as the reverse complement.
TGGTTGAGAATTGAGTTATGGCTTGAGGATGAAGAGAGGAGTCTCTTCAGCTTGCGTGTCATCACTACGATGTCTCGGAACATGGTGATGCCATCAGACGCCAACAAGAGGGCTTAGCCTAGCAGTTAGCAGAGGAGGCCCAGGAACCTGTTTCAGTTCGATAATGAGGTTCCACCTGTAAGAGCTGTATTGCCTTGACTGATGCATTTGACACCTTTGAGTTGGGATATTGGTGAAGGCTGTTGAGTATACCATGCATTGCTGAAAGAATAAGCCAGTCTCTCGCAGTTGAAGTGCAACTAGGATGCTCCTTAAAGGCAAGGACGGTGAATCTTCATTTCATATACTCTGGGTGTGTGTCAATAGGTGCCAGTCTTTGGGAAAAGACATCATGCTGAGAAAAACATCGGGTTGGCGAAAGAGAGGAAGAGCCTGAATGAGATGGGATGACTGTAAAAGTGGACTTAAACACAGTGGAGATTGTGAGAATGGCTCAAGGTGGGGTATGGTCCAATCAATCTGTTGTTCGTCGAGTTGCGACGAGTTGCCAGGAAAGAAGAAAGAAAAAGGAAAGGGAAGAAAAGAAGGTAGAAGTTTCTCAAATATATTTGACCGTGGAATCTTGTTTTCAGGCAATCATCTGGCAAGGCTTCTATGGCACATTCAGTAGTATTAGTCCGAGTCTCAATCTCTAAGGAAATAGGGCCAGTGTGAAATGCAGGTGGGTTAGTCTGCTGACAGACTGTAAGATGAGTATGAGCCTCGTGCTGAAAGACCCCGTGGACCCTCCTTGGGACAATGTGCTATTTGCAACTGTCTGAGCACCCAGCTCTTGCAGAGACCCGCAGCTCAGAAGGCAGAAGATGTGCACAAAGGGAGCTCTAGGGGAGCAGATCATTATTCACCCACCCGCCCTTCCATCCCCAGAGTCCCCAGGGAGTATTTGTTTGCCTCGAGCAAGGTCAACACATTCTCCAACCCAGTTGCCATTCATCTCCAGACAGGTCAGGGGTCAGTTCCTGAAGTATTGTTGATCTCAGCAGCGATGATGTGCAGGGTTGAGATTCTTAGATTTGCTCATTCAGCCAGTCAGTCTGGCTTTCAGAGGAGAATCAGGTCAAGAAGCGCTTAATGAACCGAGAGGAGCACAGTGCTGCCTCTGCCACTGGGGGTTCGAGCTTCTAATGATCAGCGGCAGCCGGCTACACTCATAAGACCTACTGGAATTTTCTTTGTGTTTCTTCCTAGCCATTTTTGGAGGTGTGGCGATATGATTTGATATTGTTGCTGTTGTTTCCTTTGACTCCAGGTTATGGGGACCCAGTATGACAGAATAGAAGTGCTCCAATTCTGCCTGTGAGTTTAATGCTGGAGAAGAATACTGAACATGCCATGGGTTGCTAGAAGAACTGACAGTTCTGTCTTGGAAGTGCAGCTAGAGAGTTCCTTAGAAGTAGAGGTGACAAGATTTTATCTCGTTGACTTTGGACCTGTTCTCAGGAGGGGACAGACTAGGGAGAAGAATGTCCTGTGTGGTCAGTGAAAAATGAAAAAGAATCTTAACAAGATGGATTGACCCAGTAGCTGGAAGGATGGACTCAAGCCCACCACCGGGTCTATGACTCTGATGATGACACAGGACCAGGCAGTATTTCACTCTGGCCACTATAAGATAGGACTGGACTAATGGCACAATGACAGCAATATTTCTGGAAGTGGCCAGACTTTTCTCCCAGGGAATTCCTGCATGGATTTGAACCAGCGGCTTTTCAGATAGCAACCAGGTGCTTAAATGCTTGCACCATCAGGTTGTCTTCTACAACATAATATTTTGGGTTCTCTGCAATACTCCTGATACAAAAGCGCTCTTTCCTCCACTCCTCCATAAACCACCTGTTGACTTTGAGATCCTAAGATGTTAGTTTCATAAAGATGGTTTCACCTGCCTACCAGGTGCAGACACCTCTCTTGGCTCCTGTGTCTTAATTTCTTTTTTTCATATTTACGAAAGAAGCATGCTCTTAAACACAGAGGTATATCACAGGCCTCACTCATAAGCATGATTTTATTTTTTCATTCAACAATTTACAGTTGAAAACCAAAAACCTCAGATCCGTTGCCATCAAGTCTATCCCAACTCTTCATGACCCATTGGGTAAAATTTGTTCCATAGATTTTTCTTGACTACAGTCTTTATAGAAGCAAATTACAAGGCCTTTCTCCATCAAGGCTGCCAAGTAGATTTTCATTTTCCAGCACTGTAACAAGCACTATGTGGTTTCTCATTGGTTTCCGTTGGTTAATTTTCAGAAGAAAGTTGCCAGACCTTTCTTCCTCATCAGTCTTAGTTTAAAAGCTTCTCTCCAAGGGACAGGGAAGCAGCAGTAGACATAGTCTCATGAAGAGAGCCTCATCTGTAGAGGAAGCAGCCACCTCCCTGGCCTTCAGTGAATGTTGATATAGACAAATATTACTTAAAGCATTCAGTTCCTCTAGTGTCTCGAAGGAGATTGTAAATCTAAATTTTTTCATGAAATATCACCAACTTAAAATGGTTAGTGCATTTTACACAGCACAGAGAAATAGTGTTCATTTTCATCATCACTTGAAGCACTTGTTGCAGAAGATCAAGGAATGCAGCCTTCGGTATAGATTGCATCTCAATGTTAAGAAAACAAAGATCCTTACCACTGGACTGACAGGCGACATCATGATGGATGGAGAGGAGATCGAAACTGTCAACAGCTTCGTCTTGCTTGAATTCACAATTAACACCCCTGGGACCAGCAGTCAGGAAATAAGGAGATGCATTGCACTGGGAAAATCTGCAGTTAGGGACCTCTCCAAATTATGGAGGAGTAATGATGTCAGTTTGAGGACTAAGGTGCATCTGATTCAGGCCATAATCTTTCTAATCATCTGGTATGCATCTGAGTGCTGGACAATGAGTAAGAATGACAGAAGAAGAAATGATACCTTTGAGCTGTGGTGTTGGAGAAGAGCACTGAACATTCCATGGATGGTGAAAAGAACAAACAGATATATATGTTTTTGGGTGCATCTGGGGTGCTCTTGGAGGCGAGAATGATAAGGCTTTGTATCACATATTTTGGGCATGTTGCTAGCATGTCCCTTGGAGAGGAACATTGATGCTGGGAAGAGGTGAGATTCAGCAAAGGAGGAGAAAATCACTGACCAGGTGGATTGGCACAGTGACTGCTGCAATGGGCTCTTGAGTGTCAGGAAGTGTGAGGATGGCACGGATAGAGCAGGGTTCAGATATTTTGTTCATAGGGTTGCTATGAATCATGCTGGACTAAACAGCATATAGCAACAACAGCAACAGTATCACAATATCATCATCATTGGTCATGGAGCTTCAGTTGACAGAGGCCAAAGGAATCCGTAAGGCAGTAGTGTATCAGCTGCAGATCCACCTCTCTTCCTTTCTCCAGTCAACACTTCTATGTCTCTGATCATTTCTTCTCTGATCTTGATATCTGACTTCTGTGCAGCAGCCACTCAAAAGGGATGGCAATCAACAGAGACATCTTCGTGTTGGATTTTAGGGTCTAGGGAAGAGGATTCTTTGTCTGGTGGTAAGAGAAGATCTACTTTGATCTTGGGAAGGAAAGTGGATGTTCATAGCTGAGAAGGAAAAGTCATCACGGGAGATTGAGAGAAATAATGTTATTGGGTGGATGGAAAGAAGAAAGGATGAGATTGTGCAATCAAAGGCTGGCTAAGGGTAAAAAGGGGGAATCTCTTATCTCTATGTCTATGTCTCTCTTCTATTGTTGTAACAAGTGAACACAGTTAAGCAAACACCAATGCAACAATTTGAAATCCATTCATAGCTGACCCTCCAGTGGTATTTCCATGTCAGATAAATCACATGGCAATAAAACACATGGGAGATTGCCCATCTTTTTCCCTCAGAACAACCGGGAGATTCAAACGATGTGCCTCTGGATTGGCAGTGTTGAGTCTTACCCACTAGGCCACCAGAGCTCCCTAAAGAGATGACAAGAAAGCAAAAAACAAGTGCATGAAGAAGCAGCAGGGACCAAAAAAAAAAGTGGTATACATGAGCCATTGTACTGAAATCTAACTTCTGGGATCTTAGAAGATATAGAGACACTAGATAAGGAGTCTGCAAAGTACACGACCGTGGGCCATTGGTTTTTTAATCACTTTCAAGCTAAGCTCGTGCATGTTTGTATTACCTTTGGTTGAGCTCATGTTACAGTAGCAGGATAGAGTGGTTGCTACCAAGACCATAAGGTCCACAATAGAGAAAATATTCATTATCTGCTAAAGGTTTAAAGGTTTACTGGTCTTGCCTTAGCTAAGTTGTCTGATCGTCAGAGGAGGTCAGATGCATGGTCTTTCTTTTGCATTCATTCAATTTTGGAAACCTATGTTTTCCAAACATTCCCAGAAGTCCCATCTCTCTCCTTTCACCTTCTTGTCCTAATCCATATTTTTTTTCAGCATCTGCCATATTCATGTCGCTGTGACAGAGTCAGTAGCCAAATTATAGAGACCCCAGTCCCTGTACACAGTGGATCTGAATACCACTCAGTCCCGGAATATTCCCATGATTGGCTATTTATTGATCCAGCTTCTTTGAGCTATTGTATCTTTACTGGCTTATTCTTAAAAGCCTGTTGTCAAGTTTCCTCCTAGTGCATCTTAATCTAGAAAATTCTCTGAAACCTGTGTATTAGTACCATTGCAACACACAGATCTCCCCATGCAGAGGTCTTGGTGGCTGCACAGGAGATATACTGGTGAAGACTCAAACTCAAGGATCTCTCAAGGAAGGCAAACATTCTACCTTTGGACTACCATTACCAGCAACATACCATGTGCTACATACTATGCACAAGACGTCATGAACGTGAGCCATGAGAACATGTACATCCACTAGGTTATAGAGAGACACAGACCCTGGGTCCTGCCTTGTAGTAGAAGACAGATCATGGTCAAATAATGCTGAGTGGTTTCCATTTGGGAGAACAGAAACTGTGTTTGGAGCAGAAAGGTTTATTTAATGGATGTTGCTTCTTGGTGGTTTTGTGTTGCCTTATTTTTAAATTCCATAAAATGTTTAGGGTGGGTTTAGAGCAAGAATATGTTCAAGGCACTGTCAATAATGTTCATAGTCTAGTTAAATAGGATGGTATTGAGTGTGGATCCAGTAAGATGAAGTCATTGACAGTTTCAATCTTTTCTCCATCGTGATGTTGCCTATCGATCCAGTGGTAAGAAAAGATTAGAACTGTCAATGACTTCATCTTACTTGGCTTCACAGTCAATACCCTTGGCACCAGCAATCAGGAGATCAGAGACATATTACACTGGGGAAGTTAACAGTCAGGGCTGCTCCAAACTTGGGGAGCAGTGATGTCAGTTGAAGGCCAAGGGACACTTGATTCAGGCCATGCTCTTTTGAGTCACTTGCTATGCATCTGAGCTGGACAAGGACTAGGGATAACAGAAGAAGAATTGATGCCTTTGAGCTGTGATGTTGGAGAAGAGTGCTGAATAGCCCTTGGACAGCTAAAAGAACAAACAGATCTGTTTTGAAGAAGGTGCAGGCAGGGTACTCCTTGGAGACAAATACAACAAAGTTTCATCTCACATACTTTGGTCGTGTTGCTAGGTGAGGCTATTCCTTGAAGAGGGACCTCATGCTCAGAAAGATGAAAGGTCAGCTAAAGAGAGGAGCCCCTCAACATGATAGATTAGTTCCGTGACTGCAGCACTGGGCTCCAGTATGTCAGAGCTTTTGAGAATGGCACAGGATAGGACAGGGTTCAGATCTTTTGTTTATAGGGTCACCACGAGTTGTAGTTGATTAGATAGCACTTAACAACCACAATAATTATATATGATAATGTATAAATGTAAAATCAGAAAAGACATGAGAACCAACCAATGGGACTGAAAGTGATAGGGACAGAAAAATGAGATTACAGATTTGTTGTTAAGTGCCTTTTGAGTTAACGAAGTTGTCATAGCAACCCTGTGGATAACTCCTGGCCGCAGGTCAGTCCTCTGCTATCCTTACTACCACCGCCCTGTTTGAGCTCATTATTGCAACCACTCTTGTTAATCCATTTCAGTAAGGGGGTTTCTTTCTTTCGTGACCCTCTTCTTGATCAAGCACCATGCCCTTCTGCAGGGACTGGTCCCATCGGATAACACACCCAAGGCATGTAGAATACAGACATGCACGCAGTAAAGGCCCACAAAATGGACAGAATGGAAACTCACCTTTACTGAGCTTCCTAGCCGGCAGAGGGAAGAAGAGCACAAACAATTAGCTCTTTTTTTTCCCAAAGAGAAAAGAATTCCCATTTACTGAGAAGCAGAGAAAGCTTTTATTTCCAGGAAGGAAGGAAGAAGGAATGAAAAGAAAGAAGGAAGGAAACTGGAAATGGTGTTACCTTCTGCAAAGCTACTGTCTCCATTATGCAATACATTTCTCTTCTCCCTCCAAGTGTAACTGTCAAGTTCTTTAATAAAAACAGTGTCTGTGGTGATAAAAGTAATGATATACTGTGTTTCTATACCTTTACAATTTTCAAAACACTCTTGCAAGTTTGTTCATTAGGCTACTCCCAGTAAAGTGGGTGTTGTAACCTCAATTTTATGTTGGGGTATGGGGAGCAACAGCCTAATTGTGCCACTTTCTGGCCTTGGTGCCTGTATAAAGTTCCCTGCCTCATGATCTTACCACTTTATAACAGTAAAGATATATGATTCTACCTGCCCGGACCCTCTTTCCCCACCACGGTTGCTAACAGGGACCTGGGATTAGGAACATATATCCCCTTTATTGGTGGCATTTCTTTCCTCGTTGCTGACTTCTCAGAAACGTACCACTGCTGAAGAGTCAGGCAGGAGTCAGAAGCTAAAGTCAGAAGACGGTATCCTATCAGGCTGTTGGGTCAGAGGGGTCGGTGTGCAGCTGTTAAGAGAGGCTTCTGAATTGTTCGGTGTGGCCACTTGGATGCGTGAGAATCAATTACAGACCAACCTTGTCAAGATGGCCAAAATGCAGCCTTAAATAATTGAATTCTCTGCCAAACGCTGTCCAGTGTCGTTATCTAGAAATGTAATTATGCAGCTAAATCAAGCAACTAAAATTAGTGTAGTGTAAAAACACCTTGGCTATCTGAGAGCAGAGGAATTGACGTTTGGATTTAGGGAGAGCCGATCGTTGACTGTGTTCTTCGTTGCTGTTGTCGCCTGTACTTTCGCCTTGACAAAATCTATAGTGTGCACCCTGTGTACAGTGCGAGGTGGAATTCAGCAAGCAGATGTCTGGTTTGAAGGTGATTTTTCAATTATTCCTGGCCTCGAGCATTCTTTAAGTGGGTTCTCCTCTCGTCAGATTTTCACATCATTGCTCGCAAAATTGTGGCACTCTAAACACGCCCACATGCTTTCCTCCTGTGAAGATTAGAAGAGTGAGGATTTGAATGCTATCAGGGGCCTTCAATCTGAAGCCAGTAATGTGCCAATCCAGCCATCAGGAGGAACAGGAACACAGGACAAGAGTGGTTTGTGTCTCCTGGCAGTGTGCGCTTAATGGTAGGGTGCCCCGGGCTCTGCCCAGAGACGTGCCAAGACTTTGTTTCATTAGCACAGCACCTTATGAAGGGGAAACTGTTGCTTTCAGTTTTCTCAGTGAGAGAACTTCAGAGAGGTGAGACTGCCTGATCAAAGTCACACAGCAAGTTAAGGCGGGATAATTCCAATTCACTAAACCCACAGGGAGCTCCAGTGTACATGTGATTCAGAGGGATTTGCATCGCTTCCTCAGAAGAAGGGGCCTCTCTGGTGATACTAATGGTACGTTAGTAGAATGATCATTCTCCAAAACATATTTGGGTGTTTTCTAGAAATATATTTCTTTGGTGTCTTTTTTTTTCTTTCTTA
>NW_006399912.1:4394230-4450009 GCF_000299155.1 Elephantulus edwardii | reverse complement strand
CTGTTCTTTCCAACTCAATGACAATGAGTTAATCCCATGGGAATTCATTCATCTCTTACACGGTAATTTGTTCCAGGTAGCTACTGGAGTCTCCTTCAGACACCAGAACTATTTCAGATATAAACTTCCCATCTACAACATTGGTGTGTGTTGCAAATGCTTTGGAGCTGATGTCAGTTTGTGCTGACCCTCTGTTTACCAGAATAGAATTGGGCTTCAGACGATTTGCCTGTGGCTGAGTTTTTGGAATTAGATCACCAGGCCTTTCTTCTGAGGTACCTCTGTTGGAACCAGCATTGTCAATCGTCAATCTTTCTGTTAGCAGTTATGTTATGATGGTATGGTATGGTATGGTATGGTATGGTATGGTATGGTATGGTATGGTATGGTATGGTATGGTATGGTAGCCGTTGATGTCACTCGGGAGTGATGATGGCACAGGATAGATCGCATTCATAAGGTCACTGTGAGTGGGAGCTGACTCTACAACCGCTAACAACTGTGAGTCCTGCCCTATGACATTAGCCATTGTGCTGTTCCTGTTAAATAGGGAGATACCGCTTTGTGGGAAGACTATGAACCCTTTACCTATTACTATATCACAGCTTCAAGATAAGGGATTTTTTTTAAAGACTATAAAACTACCCTAAAGAAGCCTAAGAAATTCTATTACAGAATGAAATACAGTCATGAATTATAGTGTCAGGGTTAGAAATTAGGTTCTGGAATGTTCTTGTAGCCCAGACCTGCTTATTGCAAGCTGTATGGCCATAAGCCAGCTGCTTAACTTAGGAGAGTCTTGTTTCCCATTGGCCACGTGAGAATATAGTGTCTACCTCATGGTGTTACCATGAGAATGAAATTACGTAACACGTGTAAGTAACTGTGCTTAGTTTTGGTGTTTAGCACATATGATGCAAATAGTTATTGGGATATTATTATTTATTATTATTATTCATTATCATCATCATCTTGAAATCACCCATTTAAAATGGAAATGAGAGCCCAATAGTGAATATCTTGGGTAGGCCTGTCAAAAAAAGCTAAGACTTTTTTTGAGGAGTTCAGAGCCCAAGATTTTCCACATTAACACAGCTGATTTGAGTTTTAAATGGAAACTGGTAATGATAACAATTTCCATTTTTATTTATTCTCTATAAATTGTGAATAGCCCCAACCCATATCTTTTCTCCAGATTCATTTGCAACACCGCAGATGTCCTGGTCTCAGAGAGGCAGCTCTCTCTGTCTCCCTGTCTGCTCTATGTTTCTATCTGTCCCTCGCTCTGTTTCTCTTTCTCTCTCTGATATCTTGGTCTCTCCCTCTCACCGAGAACTAAATTAACGAAGAGTATTTGGTTAGTCATGTTAGGCGAGAGCTGTTCCCAAAATAGCACCTTCCATTTTCGTAGCTTCAACTTTGCAGCTGCTGCGTCTCTTCGGGCGTCTGGGAAGAAAACTTTCACATTCGGAGTTGCTGATGCGGTTTTTCTCTCCCTTCCCCTCTGCGTGGATGAGTGCCTGGCTCCCGACAGGAGAGACCCGGCTCTCGGCTTTGTAGTTGGGAAGAAGTTGGGTCTCTAAGCTGTCCTCCCTCACTTTCAGTTGATGTGTTGAGCTTCTGAGGGAGCAGTACGTTGGCGTAAAGCATGTTGTCATCTCAAGGCGTCCTCCTGCATCCTTATGGCGTGCCCATGATCGTCCCAGCGGGCCCCTACCTCCCAGGACTGATTCAGGTAACTGAAGGCCTTAGCCAGCCGGCAACTTAACTCCAGAGCAGCGCTCGGAGTAATAATTGGAATTTTTATGGTTGAGAAAGCAAACCCTTTTAATACAGGAAAAAGCCCTCATGTAGTCAGTGGGAATACAGTAGGAAATCAAAAAGATGGATCACCCTAATCTGGCTATTGACATCTCTCATGGCTGAATAAATGGTGTAGTTGAGCTATATTTGCTTGTATTGATCTGAAGGCTCTTTAACATTCATACCTCTGCTTTAGGAGATTGACCACAGGGCAGAGAATTCGCACTCTTTCCCTGCTTTCCAGGGGGCTCCGTCTCCCCACGCGGAGCAGGAGGCAGTGCAACTGACCACGAGGTGACTTGGTGAAGAGCGTTGACCCAGGAAAGAAGGGGAGTGTGAAATATGCATTCCTTTACATGGTCTCCTTCACATGGATTTTTCTCCCTTCGGAGAAGGTTCTGACTGATGCCCACTTCTTCTCTGCCTTGAGGGATGGCACCAAGGCAAAGAGGAACAGGGTGAACGTATGAAGTCCGGGCATGGTCTTAGAAAACCTGGGCCGATGTCTCCATCACAATGCTGATAAGAGAGCGGAGGGTGGGGGCATATGTTGGTTTTATTTCCGCCTCTGTGGATTCTTCGCCTGTGGAATGAGGTCCTCCTAAGAAACGTGTACACTTTCATTCCTGTGTGTTCGTCTTTTTGAAACCAAGCACTGGTTTCAGTGTGTGCAAAGATCTCTCTAGAAAGCTGACACGTTTTAGCTCTGTCATAGCTATCTAGATATCATAGGGGACGAAGGTAGGCTTGGTTTGTTTTATCCTCTCCACCCCACCTTCTGTTGTTTGCTTTTAGAGTATTTCCTTCCTGCGGTCATAAGACATGCTGAGCTCGTCTCTCCAGGAAAGACAAATGGAAGTACTTGGGATGTGCTTCACTGACAGCCCCCCCTCCCATATTTAAATAAAATATCTTCCATATTCTGCTCATTAATTAACATTTCAGGAGCGAGTTTAGGTGCTGGTCAAGCACCTTCCCCTCTCAGGCCCCTTCCCCTTCTGAATATTGCTTTTACTTCCTATTAACTATTAGACTGTTGGTAATTATGGGCACTTAAGGATCATTTTGAATAGTAGCAGAGCATTTCTCAAGCCCGGCAGGATGACCTTCGTTCTATTTGGAGGCGTTTCTCTGGAGTATGTGATAGAGATAAAGAAAGTGTCTTCAGCGTGGTTCTTCCAGGACGTGAAAATTGCTGCTTACCTACGGAGACTAGCGTGGCATGGTCGGCCCCTCTGAAGGGGCACCCGATGGCAAAGCAGGAGGTCGCAGGCTTTTTACTCCTCTCGGAACTCGGGGTGATGGTTGGTCATGGGACTTTGGTCAGACCGTTGGCCACCCCATCCGATAAATAATTACCAGCAAATTGTACCCCTCACTCTATGCTGATTGATGCTGAAATTGCTTTTGAAAGTTCTCATAAGTTCCTGTTATAGATTAAGTGCCGGTGTAGGAAAAATAACGGCACCAACTGAAATGGGTGAATGTAATCAGGTTTAATGGACTCGAGAGCTTGTTGGGAATTAAATAACTATCGATTTGCTGGAATGTTGCTGTCATTACGAAATGCCACTCTGGACGCATTACCCCGGTGATAGATGAGAAGACGAGAGGGCTGGCTGCAAAATTTGGGGAGGTTCTATTTCTTCCTCCTTGGTGGAGCCTTGGAGAAACGTAGTCAGCTCTGCTTGGAAGGAACCACTGATTTTCGCTCACAAACCTTAGTCTAATTATGCTTTCTGTTCCCAAGGGACTCTTCTGGGAACCAGTTATCCGATGTCTGGAGAGCAGAGTTGTGGGGAGGCTCCAGAATAGCTGTTGGGGTAGTCTTTCCCTCCACCCCAGTGGGACATGCTGAAAAGTGTGGGTATAAACAGACTGGCTTTATTTCTGGTTTGCTGAGGCAGCCATCTTCGTAATCCATGGAATCAAGATACTCAGATCACCTGCTGAAATAGTCACCAAGGAAAACATATTGAGAGGAAAAGACAGAAATATTCTCTCTCATTCTCCATTCTCTCTCTCTCTCCCCTCCCCCTCTTCTCTCTTCCTCTCTCCACCCCTCTCTCCTCCCTTTCCCTCTCTTCCTCTCTCCCATCTCTCCCGCCCTTTCGCTCTCTTCCTCTCTCCATCCCTCTCTCCTCCCTTTCCCTCTCTTCCTCTCTCCCTCTCTCCCATCTCTCCAATCTCTCCCTCTCTCCCTCTCTGTCCCTCTCTCCTTCTCTCTCCCCTCTTCTTCTCCCTCCCTCTCTCTCCTTCTGCCTCTCTCCATCTCCTCTCTCTCACACACACATACACATATATACACATACATACATCCATCATACACTCACAAATACACACACATTTCAGCTACTATTTCTCCTTTTTCTTTTTTAATTGCAATTTGAGTGAAAATTTACAAAGCAAATCATTTTGTTTAGTACTAAGTTCAATACTCACAGTGTAATCTCACTGGTGTGATCATCTGGGTCCCTCCCTGAAATTCTGTTTTCTAGCAATCCTTCTCTACCTCTCTGTACCTTCCCTTTTTTTTTTTTTTTTGGTCTAAGACGGATTACTTTTTTTTTCTTCAAGCTAAAGAAAGGTTTATGCACAGGTAGTACGATTCTCGGATGGTTACTAAGCATTAGAAAGCAGGGGGAGAGGTGAGTAAAAATTAATGAATAGATAATATGCAAACTTGAACTCACTACCATCAAGTCAGAGCTGTCTCATAGCTGACTCTCTAGTGGGTTTTAAGAGACTGTAAATTGCATAGGGAGAGATTGCCCGTCTTTCCTCCTCAGAGCAGTTGATGTATTCGAACCACTTGACTTTAGGTTGGCAGTGCAACTCACTTGGCTACTATAGCTCCCAAAATTGTGTGTGTGTGTGTGTGTGTGTGTGTGATGTGCCATGTGCCTCTGAGTTGAAACTGACTCATAAATGACTGTCCAATAGGATTTCAGAGACTGTAAATCACATTGACCATCTTTCTCCCATGAAGCAACTGGTTCATGGGATTCGAACCACTTGCCTTTTGTATTGACAGTGCACCTCCTTACCACTAAGCCACCAGAGCTGCTTAAATAGATCAAAGACAACATTAAGATGGGTGAAGGTAAAGGAAATACTCACTAAGGGGATGATAAATGTACTATCAGCTCACACATCTAATGCTTTTATTCTGCATTCCAGCAGGCACACACCACCTTCTGTACCTAACTTTGATTTTGTGAGTGTCTTCCCTATTTATAGGGAATTAAGTTGTCATTTTCGGCATCATCTTAATACCATCAGCACCCTATTGGTATGGTCTAAGGTGATTAGTGGTGATCCCATCACAGAAAGTAAGTTCTTTGGCATCTGGGCATGGTCAAATGGAACCACTGGGCAAGGTTGTAGCAGAATTGTAGATTACCTCTAAAGGGCTTTCCAAAGCCTCAGAGGCAATTACATGTAGGATGACTTCCTTTACAGAATTCTTTCAAATGCCATTTTTTCATGCAGACTAAACTTGCCATGGTTCCCCTCGCCCGGTCAATTTTAAGAGCGTTCCTGATGTTATAAGATAGAGATCTTCAATCTTACCAAGGTCATGAGTAGACATGTTTCCTAATAGCTTTAGGGGACCCACCCTTTAAGACTCTCTTAGGTTTGTGCGGGGAGAAGAGTGCAACAAGGAATGAATGGAATCCCAAAATCTCTGTAGATGTTCATTGAAATGAAAAATAAACAACCTAAATTAAAAAAAAAAAAAAAAGACTCTCCTAGTCAGGAGGTGATTCAGTTGTTATCACTAAATCCACCTTCTATCATTTCACAAAGCCAGCACGTTTACAGTATTGGATCCCCTGATCCCATTCGTGACGTCTCCTTGTTGTTCTTGGTCTAGTTGCTTGAGCTTCACCACAACTTCATGCGTGCAGAATTGTCCCATAGGGGTTTTCAAGGCTGTAATCTTTCAGAAACAGATCTTCATACTGGTCTTCTGAGGGGCCCCTGGGTGGGTTGGAACTGCTAACCTTTTGGCTAGTAGTTGGATGCTTAGCTGTTTCCATATTCAAAGACTACTGTCTAAACTTGATGGATATATAACCAAGTAGACAACCACTAGCTGGTTCTTCCTGTGAGTGACGTGAAGAACTCCAGAATGAATAAAGCGGATTGAGCGCACATTGGGCTAGTCCGCGGGCAGAAACCTAACAAGAGGAGAAGAGCAATGTCACTATGCTTGTTGTAGAAACGTTGCTCTTTCTTTTCTTTTTTACGTTAGAGAAAATCCCAGCAATGTTATTTGGGTAAGAAAGGCCAATGACAGGCCAATGCGATGGAATCTGGTCAATTCTTCCTAAATTTCCATTGCTATTGGGATGACTTGATTGATTTTTGGACACTTGGATGACTGATGAGTTGTCTGACCAGGGTTAAGTCAAATGCCAAGGTCAGCCTTGAGTTCAGAAGCTGCCAAGAGGATTTTCACAGGTCGTGGACTGTACGTGCACCATGCCAAATAATAGAATCCAAACAGTGGCTTTGTAAATTATTTGCTCATTTGGTTCATTTTTTTTTTTTTTAATCTGATGAACACTTAGCTGTGAGTTATAAGTTAGGACCAATATCCTTCCCCCTGGAAACTTTCCCCACGTATTTGCTCAATGACTCCACATAAGCAGATTTGGCTTGGGGCAAAGAACTTTAATCTTATCAATTCTTACTACACATGATGGTCAGAGATTGATTTTGTTGTTGGTTTTTTTTGTTTGTTTGTTTGTTTTTAAATTATTTTGTTTGTACCATCAAATCGGATCTGACTGGTACAGGAGGAGATTGTCCCTCCTTCTCCAGCAGAGCATCTGGTGGATTCAAACCGCTCACTTCTGGTATTGCAGTGCAGCTTCTTGCCACTAGGCCACCAGAGTTCCCCTGGAGATTGTTTTCTTAGAAGGTAAATGGTGTGTATAGAGCCTTACTTACCACACCACACACTTACTAATTGGATTACTCAATTATTTGTATTTGTACTCCATCTCAGACTCAGAGAAAACAACATTGACAAAAACATGAGTGCCTACCTGCCTCTCATTGTGATGTTGCTGTTGTTTTTATGTACCATCGATTCAGAACTGACCGCTGACCCTTCAGCAGGATTCAGATGCAGTTAATAGAATGGAAGTAGATTGCCCATCTGTCTCCCTTGGAACAGCTGGTGGCCTTGAACCACATGCCTTCAGGATTGCAGCACAGCTTCTTGCCACTAAGCCACCAGAGCTCTTATAATAGATAAGCATTAAAAATGATATAAAACTCTACTACTACAAGGAGAACAGCAAAAAACGATGATAGCAAACAGTTGATGAGTAGATGTTATATTCCAAGCAATGTACTATAAACACTTTGATATTTAAAAACGAAAACCAGAAAGGAAAACAAAACCAACTAAACACATGCCCTTCAAGTCAATTTGGATTCACAGCAACCCTATCAGACAGAGAAGAACTGCCTTATAGGATTTCTAATGCTGTAAATCTTTAGGAAAGTGGATTATCTTATGTTCTCTGGATTTGAACTGCTGACAGTTCTCTTAGAAGTCCAACACTTTAACCTTCAAAGCCCACAAAGCTCCTACATAGATGTAGTATGTCTCACCATACTTCTGCAAAGCTGGATAAAACAGACCCACCACTTCTATCTGTGTTTGTAAATTCTAGAAAGCTCTGAAAATCAACTAAACAATTTTGGGAAGAAGTTTGGCATCAAAACGCAATTGGGAACAAAACTTGACCTGAAATGATGCGAGGCTATTTATAAACCTTATTTATTTCACTAAATGTGAATATTCATACATTTTGCTGTGGGAATATTTATGTGTTTGATTCCACGGTGTTGTCCCAGACCTGACTGAGGCTGGTTACGTAATCACTGTTTTTCCCCTGAAATATCTTTCTGAAAGGAAAAAAAAAAGATTTCCCCCAAAATCTGAATTTCAAAATACAGCTGGGCCCCAAGTGTCACAGACAAAGCAGCCAAGTCTTGCATTAGGATTCTTCTTTTTCCCACATGAAGAAACAGAAGCTAAAGTGCAGAGAAAGTTAACTAGCCCAAGGTCACCAAGAATGTCAGTGCCAGAGAGGAGATTTAGACCGAAGTTCACTGGTTCGTTGTCTTCCTTCTTAACCCCCATGGCACCCATCACATACATAGAGAAAACTGTATATAGAAACAGGAAAGGGAACATCACATGCCTCAGAGATAAGAAAGGAGATGTTCAAAGGGAAGAAGGAGGAACATTAGAGATCAACTCTCAGCCACGTGGCACCCTGGTGGCACAGTGCTTAAAATGTTTGCTGCTAACTGAAAGATCCAGATATTTTGTGAGAAAGATACAGCAATCTGCTTCTATAACAAGACAGCTGTGGGAATTCTATGGGACACCTCATCTCTGACCTCCAGGAGCTCTGTGATCAGCTCATTGGCAGTGGCCTTGGGAAGGTGTACATACATATCCAGGCAAAGCAGAAGGACATTCCTACAATTGCCGAGGACTTGAGTAAATGAATAATGTGGAGAGGAGACGATGAGAAAAGATCTCGGTATCTTCTCCCAGCCTGCCAGCACTGTGATATTTGACAGCGGTGGCCTAGTGTTAAGAAACTGCGCTGTGACCCCAAAGGCTCGTGGTTCAGATCCATCTGCTGCTCTGCAGGACGAGAATAGACAGTCTCCTCTGGTGTGATTAACTGGCTCTGAAAACCTGAGGGCCAGCTATGGGTCAGTTCTAACTCAACAAAATACAAGTACAACAACAGGTTTCCTTTAGAGGAGCTCTGGTGGTAAGAAGCTGCACTGCAATCCCAAAGACATGTGGTTTGAATCCATCAGAAAAAGGAGCATCACCCATGCAGGGATCTCAGAGATGGAGTGCCTAAGCCCCACCCATCTCTCTACACCTGCTAGAGAAATGAGCTTCACAGTCCTCTCCACTGGACCCCACAGGTGGATGTTTGCTTTCTCATACTGGTGCCCTGCTCACCATTTACTCTCTGTTCTTGCTGAGACAGTGCGTTTCCTGAGCTGGTGCTGTCCCACCAAGCGTCGTAGATTCTTCGTGCTGAGTTAAGCCTAGTATTGCTATGTTGTAGTCACTGGGTATGATTCTCGCTCATGGGGACCATGTGGTGGTCATGGTGCTGGGTAGAACTTTGGAACATAGAATTGCCCAGGCTGTATACTTTTTAGAGGCAGATGACCAGATGCCAGCATCTGGTATGTTTAGCAAAGTAAAGGGTCGGGGGAAAGGGAGACCCTCTATGAGTGCGATTGACACAGCAGTTTTCATAATGAGCTCAGACATGGCAATGAACCTGAGGATGACACAGGACTGATTGCTGTTTTATTCTTTTATACTGTGAGATGGAGCTGACTCAATGGCCCGTTACAGCAGCAACAACAACATAAAATATCTATGAGACCATGATCCCCACTTTTACCCTCCCTTGCATCCTGACATTCACTAATAACCATTGATCTCTGTGCATTTCCCTAGTCTAATTTACTCACTTAAATGACATCGTATCGTATTTGTCATGTTGTCACTGTTTAGGGGGCACTAACTGGTGTGAGTTTCATATACTGGTGACTGTGATCAACCTCAATGAATTGTACATGTAAAAAGTGTTCTGTTGCCAAAATTTGCTGTCAAGGGCATTTTTAAAGTGCTCAGGAGCAAGGTTGTCAGCTTAAAGACTGAGATGTGCCTGATCCAAGCCATGGCATTATTCTTTCTTTCATATGCATGTGAAAGTTGGACAATGCATAAGAAAGACTGAAGAACTGGTGTGTTTGAACTATGGTGTTGGCCAAGAGTACTGAATATAATATTAACTACTAAAAGAATAAAGAAATAGGTCTTGGATTGGAGGAAATGCCACCAAGATGCTCTTGGTACATCATCTCATATACTTTGGGCATCTTGTCAGAAGGTGCCTTTGTTGATATGTGCCAACTTCAGGCTGGGAAAAGTAGAGAGGCAGTGAAAGAAAGAAGACCCTCAATGAGAAGGCTTGGCATAGTGACTGCAACACTGGGCTTGCACATGGGAAAAAAAGGGTCACTAAAAAGAGTCATAGTTGACTCTATAGTTCCTAATAACAAGAATTCGTATATAAATGTAAACATAAATGTAAACATAAACCTAATATAAATATAAATAGAAATACAAATATAAAGATATAAAATTGTTGTGTGCTCTTAAGTCAAAACTGACTCATAGCTGGCCTTCTAGCAGGTTTTCAGAGGCCGTTTTAATCACTCCAGAGATTGCCCAGCCTTCTTTGGGGAGCAGTTGGTGGACTCAAACTGCGTGCCTTTGAAATAGCAGCACAGCTTTTTACCACTGGGCCTCCAGAGCACCCTGTGTGCTTGTATATAGGGCGCTGCACTGCAATCCCAAAGGCACACAGGTGGAATCCACCAGCTGCTCAAATTGGGGCAGGACTGACAGTCTTCTCGCGTGCAGTTTATGGCCTCTGAACACCTGCTGGAGGGTCAGTTATGAGTTGAGTCCATCTCTGGTACACAACAATATGTATATATGCATGTGTGTGTGTATATATATATAATGTTTACATATATACATGCATATGTGTGTGTGTATATCCACTGTATGTTTACACTTATACACACACACATGTATGCTGCCAGATACAGCTAGCTAGCTAGATCAACCATCCACAAAGCTAGACAGTGGTTCAAAAGAGCTGTTCTAATATAAAAACATAAGCAAAAGCTGCACTCTGGATTTTGATGCAGAATCAGTGTGCTTGAATTTGATAGTATCTTTCCTGACTGGTCTGCACATATATCTGTAGCGTTACCAGGAATTATCAAAGTGTTAACTTTAACAAAGGACTGAGCATAGCTATGCCTGAAGAAAGATAGGAAAAAACTGGGGGGGGGGGATTTGCGAATCATTTGTATGTATTCCTGGACTTTTTTTTTTTTTAAAAAGAAAGAGGACAGCAAGCTTACTTATTTTACTTGATGACCGTTGGAGTCATTTCAGAGCTTGATGTTCCTTCCCTGCAGGGCTGTCTTTGTGCCTGGAGTGTTTGCTGATTGGGAAAGGAATCAGAATGCATGCCTGATATAAATGCTGGTGGTGTCATTTACTTTGAGGCTGCTCCATTTGAGCCACTAAGTGACTTTTCCTTACTGCCAAAGAGGCCATGTCAACAGCCGACTGGATTAAAGAGTCAGGGAGGTGGCAAAGAGAATTTGGAGTCAAATGGGGCCAGGTTGATATATTGGATCTGGCATTTACTAAGCGTGTGGCCTTGGGCTTGTCAATTAACCTCCCCAAACCGCAGTTTTCTCAGCTAGAGAATAAAAGCAGAAATACCTAGCTTGCAAAGTGGCTGTGAGTTTGATGTAGTATGATCTCTGTTCATCATTGGGATCCCTCAACCGCATGCAAAAGCTGGACAGTTGGACAAGAAAGACCTAAGAGCTGGTGCCTTTGGATTGTGATGGCAAGGAATATTGACTAGACCATGGACTGCCAGAAAAATGAATATATATATTAGAAGAAGGAGAGTGCTTATATTAGAAGGAAGGATGATGTGACTTCATCTCCAGGACTTCAGACAAATTATCAGGGGGGACAAATGCTTAGAGGAGGTCATCCTGGTTGGTAAGAGAGACGGTCAGTGAGAAGGAGGAAGGCTGCCAGTGAGCTGCATTGACACAAGGCCTGCAACAATGGCCTCAGATAAAGCGGTGACTGTGGGGACAGTGCAGGACCAGACAGTATTTCCTTCACAGGGTTCCTGTAAGTCCTAACTGAATGGATGCCACCAAACAACAACGTGGAATACTGGATTTTGTCCATCCAGCACCATAGTTGAGAACCGACAGTGATTGCCCATCTAACTCACATCCATATACCTTATTTGGGGCTGATTATTGCCACTAAGTACAGAACTGAACACCTAACTTATATCTGGTCAGTCAATGTCAAGATGCTTACAGGCAAAATGGACCTCAAGGTCAACCAAGGAGATTCTGTGGCATTTTTGCTGCAACAGTTCAGTGAGACATTCACTTTCTAAAAGGAGTCATCAACAGGTGGAATGGAGTCCACCACCTCTGTCGTATTTCCGGGTGACTGTGATGCTGAAAGCCTTGCTGTTGACATGGACCCTGAAGGCAGACAGGTTTCAGTGGAACTTCCCTCTTAAGGCAGACTTGGAAGAAAGGCCTCACAATCTAAGGCATACCTCAGATATTGTAGGTTTGGTTCCAGACCATGCTTATAAAGCTGATGTTGTCAATATCCCAACAAAGTTTCACGTGAATTTCATGGACCCCTAGTGACTAAGAATGACAGAAGAAGTTGTGGTGTTGGAGAAGAGTCTTGAATGTACCATGGACCGCCAAGAAAACAAATTGATCTGTCTTGGAGAGGGTGAAACCAGGTCTCTCCTTGGAGGCTAGGATTTTGAAGCTCCACCTCACTTACTTTAGGCGCATGGCCAGGAGAGATCGGTCCTTGAAGGACATCATGCTCAGAAGGGTGGACGGACAACAAAGGAGAGGAAGACCCTGGATGAGATGGATTGATACAGTAACTGGGGCAATGGGGATTGGTGTGTTAGAATTAGTGAGACTGGCTCAGGGCAGGGAAGGGTTCAGAGCTGCTGTGCATTGGGTTTCTATACATCGCAGGCAACGCAATGGCACATAACAAGAGTAACATACTATGACAGGTTTGGAAGCAGGAGTGGCATCCACTTCCTAAATAACATGCCTCCGGAAGCACTATGAACTTTGATAAATGTTGATAGTTGTAGAGGGGCTTCAGGCCTTTTATTCATAGGGTCGCTATGAGTCGTGCTCGACTCAAAGACAATCCACAACAACATCAGTGTGTATCAGTCATGTTGACATTTGTTGTAGATCAACAGGAGTGACTGACGCAGTGGCTTCAGCGATAGACGTGAGCACAGCAGAGACTGAGGCTGGTGAGGGGTGAGGCGAGTGTTTGATCCGTTGTATCGGGCTTGCTGGGAGGAGTTGGAGGCGACTCGACAGCATACAGCAATGCAGGGTTATGGAAAAGTTTGGAATATTGTGGGAATGATAAAAAAAAATATGACCCAGAGACGTGAAGTGAGCGTGTACTATTGGAAAAACAGCGGCCATAGACTTGCCCTACACAGGGTTGCCCCCTGCCTTCAATTTGTAAGGAACACAGTTTCTGTGAAGCACAGTCAAGTGACGTATCCTAAAACAATGTGTACCTTACATGGGAAAGCACTACTGTGAATCCCAGGGGTTAGATTTCCAATGGATTGTAGGTATGGCCAAGACATGGCAGCCTTTCGTTCTGTTGTGCTTAGAGTTGCCATGAATCAAGGAGCCACTCGAAGGCAGCAAACAGTCACAACCACCACTGATGGCTTCAACAGTCAAGCTTACCTCTACTCCCGGGAAGGCA
Source organism: Elephantulus edwardii (assembly GCF_000299155.1). NCBI lineage: Eukaryota > Metazoa > Chordata > Mammalia > Macroscelidea > Macroscelididae > Elephantulus > Elephantulus edwardii. The sequence continues at coordinate 4,436,727 of NW_006399912.1, read as the reverse complement.
GTCTCCCATAGATAGGGTTTTCCATCCTTCCTAAAAGGAAGGATTTCTTGCTCAACCAACTGCCATACAGACAATGGTGGCCCATTGTAGGAACACCAGCAGTGATGCCAATGTTTATGATGTTATAGTTCCCCCAACCCCATGACAGCTGTAGGTGCTGTACTTTTTCATAGATGAAGATGGAGTAGCTTTCACGGGTTGAGTACAACTTCATCTCCAGATTGGGATTCCTGGTGTGCAGGGGCACGTGTGTTTGGCACCACTGGACAGAGGGACTCCGGTGGCACAGTGTTTTGAGTATTGTGTTGCTAACTGAAAAGACTGATTCTCTGCGTTCACCAACCACCTTTTGGGAGAAAGCCGGACGGTCTCCTTCCATTAAGATTGACAGTTTTGGAAACTCGATGGAGGGTTGTAACAAGTCATATTAATTCACCCCATTGGGTTGGGATGGAGCTGGGGTGCATTATGGAGTGCTGTGGAGAGGATGAATATGTCTCTGTGGGGTTTGATATCCCTAAGCCATGGCCTTGGGTAAACTGAGAACAACCCCACCTCCCCTCAGTCATCCCAAAAGCCTAGGAATGGGGCCTTTGAGATACACTTAAGGACAAATGTTCTGGGTCAATTTCTCTTGAACCTTTGCCCAAATGCTGGCCATTTCCCCACCAAGGCATGCTGGGGCTGGAGCCCAGGCTGGGTGGGAGGACCAGCAGGGTGTGCCTTTTGGGGAAAATAATGGTTGTCCCCTCCCCTCCATGTGGCCACAGCCTTCTGGGGACAGACTCTTTGGGACCACCCACACCCGTGTTCCACACAGCTCCTGGCACACTGTGGGCGCTTAATAAATGTTAGATAATAAGAATAGCTGCCATCTGTCAGTGGCCGGTGGTGGCAGGGAGGGCGGTGTGAGTGAATGAAGGATAGTGGCCGGCTGGCACGGGCAGCTTAGGGGGAACCTTCCGGGAAAAACTGTAGCCGAGTGCTTGGAGGGCTCCCTGCATCCAGATGCACAGACTCCAGGCAAGTCCATTAACGCCCCCGCTGACCTCCAGCCCCAGAGGCACATGAGCCTCCCTGCTCTTCCCAGATACACTGTGGGCCGCTGGATCTGGAGACTGGTGCCAATCAGCCATGCAGGAGCTTTGTGGGGCTTCAAGGGGGCGAAGGGGCTGGCCTCTGAGCAGATGGCATTATAAAATTCCTACTTCCATCATTTTCTTGGAAGAAAATACTTCTTGGGCTTCTCACATTTCATTATAATAATAACTACAGCAGCTGCCAGTTTGCAGGCGTTTACTCAGCACTGGGCTGGGAATACAGCATTTTACCTCCAGTATCTCATTGAAGTGGAGTGTTTTAAGGAAGGGAGAAGCAAGCGAAATGGGCAGAACAGTGGGAGAAGACAGATCTGGAGGGTAATTCTCTGCTTCACACGCTGGTTCCGCTGTGCGACCCTAGGTCCCATTCTCACCTCTGCACCACATTAATCTTATTATAAAGTTATAGCTTGTTTTCTGGCACATAACAAGTCCTGTCAATGTGATTTCCGTTTATTAGCCCAGAACTGTGCATGGTAGTGCATATTGACCAAGGCTGTGCACCCTGCAGCCAGATGACCTAGATTAGAGTCTCCGCCTCCTTGGGGAAGTTCTGATCCACTAACACATCAATTTCTTCATCTATGAAATGGGCATGTTCAAATCACCTGATCTGTGCTTCAGATTTCTCCTTCATAGGGTCAGGACACACTTCATTTTATTCTCTTTTAAAAAAGAAATAAATTCTGATGAGCTTGTGGCTTTCCATCATCCTGATCCCGCCACTTCGAAGTCTCTGTATTATTTTACAAATCGAAGATTTGTGTCAACCCTGCTTTGAACAAGTCTGTAGGTGCCATTTTTCCAATAGAAGTTTGTCTTTGGTTTCTCTCTGTCACATATCAGTAACTCCTAACATTTCAAACGTTTTCATAATGTTGGGGGAAAAACCCCCAAACTCACCCCACGTCTTTATCAGCTGCAGCCTAGTGTAAACATACACCGTTGTTGTTATGTGCTATCGAGTCACTGATGACTCACAGTGACCCTATGCACAAGAGTTCTGAACCCTGCTCTACCTGAGCCAACTCGTTATCTCTGACACACCTACTGCCATTACCCCAGTCATTGACTCAAATTTGTGCAAGTTACTTTATTGAAATATCCTATTTACTGCAATGGTCAGTAGCCAAACTCCTTGTATCTCTGAGGTATCTCTGTTCTTACTAGCAGAGTCCTTTCTGAGGCTCAAGCAGATTAATACTTGCAAAGCACTTACAATGGAGCCTGGCCTATAATGAAATCTCAGTAAAGGAGAGATGGGGAAGGGGCTTGCCTCTGGAAACTCTCTGAACAGTGCTCAGGTCTTTCGTTCATAGGGACGCTATGAGTCATCTACGACTCCACGGCACCTGACAACAACAATAACAAAGGAGAGAAGTAATGTTGTTCTTAGTGGATGCTGTTGAATCTACCATCTCCTAGCAATCCTGTGGACGCAGTAGAACTGCCCCCGTAGAGTTTCCTAGGGTTTACTGTTTTGGGGAACATGGTATCATGGAGCTCTGGTGGTCTAGTGCTAAGGAGCTGTGCTGTCAACCCTGAGTCACATGGTTTAAATCCACCAGCTGCTTCAAAGGAGAAAGATGGACAGCCAACTCCCTTACAATTTACTGCCTCTACAAACCCTCCGGAGGGTCAGCTATGAGTTGGTTCCAACTCCATGCACATAGCAACAGTATTATCAGACCTTTCTCCTATGTAGCTACTGGCTGGATTGGAACTGCTAACTTTTGGATTAGTAAGTGAGACCTTCCAGTCAAGCGCGACTCATAGCGACACTATGAACAAAAGTTCTGAAGCCCCTCTAAAACTACCAACATTATCAAAGTTCATAGAGTTTCCAGAGGCATGTTTAGGAAGTGGATGCCATTCCTGCTTCCAAAGTAGCAGTAATACTAATAATTTCTATATGAGGGTTACTTATCATAGAATATTATTTCTTTTCATTTACAACATCATCATTTTCAGTCAGGTGGATTCCGGCTAAAAGTAAAGAATACCAGAAGAATGTCTAGTTATGCAATAAAGTCAATAAAGACTGTGCAAAGGCATTTGACTTGTGTGGACCATAGCAACTTATGGCTATCATTAAGAAGACTGGGAATCCCAGAGAACCTAATTGTACTCATGCGTTAACTATACCTAAATCAGGAGGCTGTTGTGTGAACAGAGCAAGGGAAGACTACCTGGTTTAAAATTAAGAAGGGAGTGTTTCGAAAATTGTATTATCTCTCCATACCAATTCAATCTTAGGCTGAGCATATTATTAGAAAAGATGGACTCTGTGAAGAGGAATGTGGCATCAGGATTGGAGGGAGACTCATCAATAACCGGCATTATACAGATGACATATCTTGCAGATGACACTTTCAGCAAGCAAGGTTGCTTGCTGAAAGTGACGAGGACTTGAAAGCACTTGTTGCAGAAGACCAAAGAATACAGCCTTCAATATGGATTGCATTTCAATGTCAAGAAAACAAAAATTCTTATCACTGGGGCAGTAAGTAACATCATGATAGATGTGGAAAAGATTGAAACGGTCAACAAGTTCATCTTACTTGGATCAGCAATTAACACCCTTTGTACTAGCAGTCAGGAATCAGGAAACATATTACATTACACTGGGAAAATTTGCAGTTAGGGAACCCTCCAATTTATTGAGGAGTAATGATGTCAGTTTGAGGACTACGGTGCATCTGATTCAGGCCATTGTCTTTCTGATCATTTGGTTTGCATCTGAGAGCTGGACAACGATTAAGGATGACAGAAGAATTGATGCCTTTGAGCTGTGGTGTTGGAGAACAGCACATCCCATAGAAGTGAACATCCCATAATGGCCAAAAGAACAAACAAATATGTCTTGGAGAGGCTGTAGCCAGAATGCTCTCTGGAGGCAAAGATGATGAGAGACCCTGCCTCACATAATTCAGGTATGTTTCTAGGAAGGGCTGTTCCTTTGGACATAATTCTTGGAAAGGTTGAGGATCGATGAAGGAGAGGAAGGCCCTCAACCAGGTGGATTAGTGCAGTGACTGCCACAATGGGCTCCAGTGTGTCAGGAAGTATGAGGACAGCACAGGACAGGACAGGGTTCAGATTTGTTGTTCTTGGGTCATACTTACATGATTGCACCTAACAATAGCATTGCATTAATTATTATTTTTATGGCTGCATGCCGTATTCTACTATATTAAATATAATTGATGAGATAAATTGTTCTGTAGTTTTATTATAGTTTGATAGCAATGATCATTGCTATGGCTGTTTCTACCACTGGTAGTGCAGTTTACTATATATCCTTTGTTGGACTTTATAATAACTTTTCGTTGTTGTTTCTAGTGTTGATACTGTATGACATAGGAGTTATCATCATTGACTAGTAACTGTCATTCACTGGCTCTAAAAGCCCTCTGGAGAGTCAGCTATAGGTCAGTTCCAACTTGATGGTACAGAGCAAGAACAACATTGTCGTTGTGGAGTCTTGATGGCAATAGTGCAAATCATGCTGTCCTGCTAACTAAAAGACAAAATCAGTGTTTTGAATTCATTAACCACAGCAAGGGAGAAAGAGAGGCAGCCTCCTCCATTAACATGCCCAGTGTTAGAAATGTGCTGGAGCTGAGCGTGACTCCAAAGTACTAAGTTTGGTTTTGGTTTTATGATATTTGTTCTTACAATTTCTATGATGGATGCTGTCATTTATGATACGATCACTCGCTCACTGCCATTGAGTTGGAGGTGACTCACAGTTGACTCCCCAGCAGATTTTTCAGAGCCTGTAAATTGCATGGGAGAGAACCTGTCTTTCTCCTGCAGAATGGCCAGTGGACTCGAACCATCTGCCTTTGGGTCGGCAATGCAAGTCTTTACCCACGAGGCCACCAAAGCTCGATTAATATTTGGCCAAGTATTATTTCTTAGAATGACATGGGATTACCAAGAGTCTGGATTGATTCCATGGCAGCTAACAATAGTTAATATAGCTAATCCCGGCTTCTGCAGTAATTGTGTGTCACACCACTGAGTGAATCTGTTAAGATATTTCTACTGCTCAGAGCCATTCTGCAAAGTCTACTATCTTAAATATCTGAAAGGGATACTGAGGTTGTGCAAAGTACACCCGTTGGCCCAGCTCTTCAGCCCAGTGAGTGTCCTAGTTGGGATTCCAGCTCTCACCTGTCACTCCACAGTGCTTTCCCTTAGGGATGGTCTCTTTGATAGCGTCTCCCACCCTCCAACGAGGATGACAGTATTTCTCCATCACACAGCCTGCTCTGAGTCGAAGGCTAACAAACACGATTTTGTGCTGCTGTCATTTCTGATCACTGTTCTTCCCTCTGTCTCCCAGCTTCCTGTCAGGAGGTCTTGTTCCTTGCAGAGACCTCACTCCTTGGGGAGAAGACCAAAGCGTGAGGTGGGGTGGTGCCACAGGGGGGAAGGAGGGTACCGCTGAGACCTGGTCTGTGGGGCTTTGTTGACAAGATCTTCTTTTTTGGTTCTCAATGTCAAAACCTCCTAGAAATGCACTTCCTGTTTCCCTTTTAAACACAAATCAAGGGACGTTACCAACACATAGTCTTTGTCAAACATGTCAGTTACTCCAGGGGCCAAGGACAGCTTGCAAGCGACGCTTTCTATTGTTACTATGGTCCTGTCTTCTTTCTCCCTTCATCTGCGTGGTGCTTGTTCTGGAGAGGTGTAAACACTGAGGTGTCTGCTTTCTGAGTGCTGTTGGCAGAGGATGTGACATTGGTGTGACCTGGTCAGCGGTCATCTACACAGGTGCCTCCTCATCGAGGCTGGGTATAGGGGCCACCCTGAGTTTGCCTGGACTGTTTTCCAGGAATTTGGGTGGGGGCTTCAGGATGCCGCTAATGAACTGGGAGCTTGTTTCACACCTGGTGTTTTGGCAGACGACTGCTCCCTTTGTGACTTCTTGGTTGAGGGACTTGGCACCGCTTGCCAGAGGGTCTAAAACTCGTGCAGGGGGCTGAGCAGATGTTGGATGCGTCCACTCCTCATGCAGGATGCCCAGCAGCAGCCACCAAGCACCGCCAACAGAGCACCATCCCCGTCTGTGTTGTCAGGGCCCAGAGCCTACACTTGCTACGTGGTGATGCTGTGGTTTGGAGATGGGTACAGAGCCTTCCATTGCTGAGGGCTAACACAGACCATATGGGGCACTTATCTGCCCAAACAGTTGTGGAGTCTGGGGGGTGAGATGCTGTCTGCATGTGTATTTTTGTGTTTAGGTTCCATTCTAGCACCTCAGAGCTTCACCAAGAAATACGTGGTGCACGTTCCTCCCCAGAATGAACAGGGTGCGTGCTTGCTGATGTGCAGCAAGGAATAGCGTGGACGTGTCTGCTTCCTGACTTCCAGACCTCATCACGTGCTGGCTTTAATGTCCAGCACAGAGGTCATCAAGCCCCCATCTTGCTTGTCCCTGTTTTGGTGTGTGCCTGTCTGTCTGTCCACCTTGGTTTGTTCAACTGGGGCCTTATAGCTGACGACATGGTCTAGATAGGATATATCATATGAGGAGACCAGTCCCTGGAGAACAACATCATGCTTGGTAAAGTGGAGGGCCAGTAACAAGAAAAGGAAAAGAGTAAGATCCTTAGTGAAGTAGATTAACAATGATGGGCTCAAGTAGAGTGACAATTGTGAAGGTACCTCAGGGCCAAGCAAGATTTCTTTCTTTTGAAAGTGCACTCTATGAGTTGGAGCTGATTTGTTGGTATATAACCATTAACAGCCACATATAGTTCAAGAGTTGGTAGGTGACATTTTTACTTTTTTGTACAGATCTGCTTAAAAACCAGATGATACTGATGAAGGGCTGTTTGGTTCTTTGAGGGCAGACGGAGAACACATAAGCTTTGCCATTCTGAATGTCAAGAAATCAAGCTTGATTGTTGGTGATGGATGTTTCTGTTAAGACTGTTTTGGCTGAAAGAACAGAACCCAATCATGGCTGAGTTAAGAGAACAAAAGTTAGTGGAGAGATGTTTAGATTTTCATTCTTTTCTTGAGGGCTAATGCATCAACAATAGGATACACAAAAGCTCTTAAACTCAAAGGAGGAAGTAAAGAAAAGATGCAGGAGACAGGCAAGCTCCAAGGATGCAGCAGGCAGAATTATGGAACCTTCCAGGTTCTGTGTCAACCCAGGATGACCTCGCCCCTCTCAGAGGACATTTAGCCATGTTTGCAGTCATTATGGGTTTTAACAACTTCTGGGGAAGGTGCTGCTGGCATTCTCCAATACAGAGAAGGAAAGGCTAGAATTATTTGGAATGATCCAGAATGATCTGGAATTATCCAAAGCCATCACGGAGCCATCCATGATTTACAGAACACAGAACAGTCTCTGAGAGACCCTGCCAGGTTTTATGCACCTCTGAGGACTAAAGCTTGGGTTGAAACAAAACTGCTCGTGAGATCAAGACGTCTTTCTGGGCAGCTGTCTGCCAGAAGCTGTGTCTGAGAGATGAGCAGACTTGCGTCGTCAGCACCCATCACTCCTGCCAGCCAAACGCACATCTACTGCACAAGATCAGTTTTCAATTTAAATGACTTCACTTTCTCTCTTAAAAACGAAATCTCCCTCCTAATTCCCTTAAGTCCTGAAAGTATAACATTTTCCCTTTATAGATTGGAGTGAGAAGTCCCAGACAGAACTTGCCAATAGCATTAGGAAGAAGGGAGTCAGTTAGACTCTGGATAGGCACACACATTAAAAGACCCTTTCCCCCCGAATCAGAAGTTTACGCATTAATAATCTTCCATCTCTAGATCTGTATGTTTGGCACCCTCAGAATCAAAATGAGGGTGACAGTGTGCCGTGTGCGCATGGGAGGGGTGTTCAGATTGTGATGCCTTGGTTTCTAATTGTGTTCATTAATTCGGTAATTATGTATGTTAGACAATAAGCTTGAAGGTATGCATGGAAAACTAGGACCTACTGACATTCTAGTGGTGAATGAAGAAATATCTGCTAGTGTTAATTGCTACAAAGACGATAGATCATTTTAGGGGTTTGTAGGATGTTGTGTTAATACTAACAAGTTGATTCTGACTTCTACAGCCCAATAGGGCAGAGTAGAACATCCCTATAGCTTCCCAAGGCTTACTGTAACCTTACAGAGCAGACCGCCACATCTTTCTCTTGGAGCCATTGGTGGGTTTGAACCACCAACCTTTAGCATAGTGGCTGTTGCTGCTTACCCATTGCACCATCAGGACTCCTTGTTGAAGGATGAAAAGGGTAGAATTTAAGCTCTGATTTTGATTGGCAAGTACATACCAGATGTGTGAAGTCTTGGAGTAGGAAAGAGTCCCCAGTGCAGGGAACTTGTAAAGAATGAGATTGGCATGCTGAAGGCCCAAGGATGACCAAGGCATTGTAAGTGAAGGCAGAAGAGGCAGGATGTGAAGTTAGATGGGTCTTCAGCAACCAGATCACATTCAGGGCATCGCAGGGACTTTAGATTTTGGTTGAAGAGAGATGGAAAACCACTGGAGAGTTTTAAGTAAGGAACATGATGTGATTTTCAATTCGCCAGATTCCTCGGGGAGCTGGATGGAATCGGGCAGGTGAAATTTAATGGGACAAGATAGAAAATAAGGAGAAACTACTAGTATGCATGCAGATAGAAAATCACCACCATGGTATCCATGAATTGTGCATGGCATTGCCATTATTTGTGCCACCATTGTGTTGGCCCTTGGTGCCAGAATACTTTTTCCCAAGAGGAAAGACTATTTCTCAGGGACAGAGGCCCAATATGTGTTGTGAACAAGGTGGAAAGGTGCAGAGATTACAAGATTGTGTCTCTATCGATGCCTGAAGTCTGGGAACTTGCATTGCTCCAGGGTGGTACAATATGTGTGTTTAATTGTTAGCGATCTGCAAATGCATCCGAGGGCTGGAGGCAAACCTACCGGAGCATGCGGAGATCAGCTTTGGGTGCTTGATTAAGCCTTGCCACGCTGGAGCCGTGAGCAACATCTGCTGGACCATGTGCTCTGGTCTGGGCTTTCCATCACAAGACACTCCTGTCTCAGGGCTGGCTGGTTTTCCTTTTCTTTTATTTCAGCAGAAGTCGGGAAGGTCTGGGAGCTGCATCTCTCACTTCAGTCGTCTGTGGAATTTGGATTCCGTGGCTCTGAGTGGCAGAGCCAGATGAACCCTTGTTTGTTGGCCTTGATCTCAAATAGATTCTACCCCTCTGAGCCCCAGCTGACTCATCTGTACGATGGAAGGAAAAAAGACCTCAAGGGGTAGGAGGAAGTCTTACGCAGCGACCAGTTACTCCATTCCTATGGTCATTAATTCTTCAGACGTTCGTCAAGCACCTTCATTATGCTTGGCGCACTCCTCGCCGTGGGCTGATGGTATTCAAGATGTCAGATAGAATTTCTTCCTTAGTGAAATTTACAATCTTGTAGGGGAAAGAGGCGAATAAAATATTTTAAGAATCACCAGCACCGATCGCCATCAAGCCCTGGGTGTGCTAGAGTAGAACTGTGCTCCATGGAGTTTTCATGGAGTTTTCAATATTGTTGTTAGGTGTGATCGAGTCACCTACAGCTCATAGCGACCGTATGAGCAATGAATCTGACCCTTGTCCTATGCCGGCCATGCTCATCCTCTCTGATGCACTTACTCTCATTGTTACAGGCACTGTGCCAACCCATCTTTGGAGGGTCTTTCTCTCTTTCACTGACCCTGCCCCCTCCCAACCATCATGTCTTTATGCAATAATTAGACTTTCTTAACAACATGCCAGCTAGCTTGAATTTTTTTAACACATTGCCACACACTTTTTAAATTGAGACCGTGCTTAGAAATGCTTAGAAATACGTTTATAGCCGTCTTTTGCAGCAATGTGTTAAATATGAAAATAGATCACCAGACTGTTCTTCCAAGGCATCTCTGAGCAGTCTCTGACCTTCAGCCTTTGAGTGAACAACCGAGTGTGTTAACAGTTTTCACCTCTCAGGGACTCGAGAACAACGATAACAAAGTGAAGGAAACCCATTGCTGTCAAGTCCGTTCGCATTCACAGCGACCCTTCATTGAATTTCCATAATTATAAATCTTACTGAGAGTGGACTCATCTCACTACTGTTGAGTTCGAACTGCCCACCTTATGGTTAGCAACTCAGCACTTAACCCATCAAAAACGGTATTACCACTGAGTCAGAACTCCTGGCTGACCTTCCAGGGGATTTTCTTAGGCCGTAAATCTCACAAAAGGAGTTTGCAGTCTCTCTCTCATGGAGCTGATTCTAGAGTTGATCTACCACAGAAATAATGGCGTTTGGATTAGCAACGCAACTCCCTAGGTATTGTGCCACCCTTGTGGTTGTTGTTGTGTACTGTCGAGTCAGAACCGACCCATAGCAGACCCTCCAGCAGGTTTTCAGAGGAAGTTAATCATACAGGAGGAGATTGCCCATCCTTCTTCTGTGGAGCAGCTGGTGGAGTTGAACTTCATGCCTTTGAGATTGCAGCAGTTTCTTACCACTAGGCCACCAGAGCTCCCTTGCAAGAGAGAAGTCGATTCATTGTAGATTCTAGTAAATGCTTGGTGCTCCTATCAGATACTATTGGAATGGCTCCAATTTATGGTGATCATCTATGTATGACTAAAGGAAGTATTTCCTGGTCCTACACAATCGTCGTGATATGGTTATGAATGCAGGTAGGGAGGAGTGCATGGAGGTGACGGTACACATAAGGCGCCACCTTTGCACTCACTTTCCTCCCTGTTGGGATTCTTCCTTTGCTTCGCTATTCCTCTTTTCTGAGCTTCCTGCCTTTGTCTTGGAGTCAGTGGGCTCTGTGCTTTTCCATGGACTGTACACACATGTGTCCAGGGAACAGCTGACTTACGGTGGAACGGGAGAATGCCCTCTTCCAGAGTTTGTGAGGACCACCTGTTCCCGAGAGTGTCCTGAATATGCACATTCCATCACTCGATCCTGTGGCCCAGGCAGGGCCTTTTCAAAGCTGCCAGCAGCTGCCTTTTCTGATCCTCTGCCGAGGACTTTCCAAGTCCAGGAAAAGACCGCAGTGGCATGGTCCGTGTCTTTGATACTGATCCCCAGAGCTGAGAAAGAAGGGAGACTCCTGCGGTCAGTGGGGAACATGGTTTTTTAACTGCTGCGATTGATTTGAGGACGTAGACAATATCACCTTAAAGGAATCATAATTGGTGACTGTGTCCTTTTGCACTGATTGGATTTATAATTTCCAGTTGATTATTAAAGCAACTCAGAGCAGAAACATGCTTAAGATCTCTGACCCAGAAATGACAATGGCCTTGTGGCTTTGTGATTCTGGGATGAATCCTTCGTCCTCTCCCAGGAAGTTCACTTAGGCACTGCTGTGGATAGGCACACACGCCTTCTCCCATGTTCCCAAGTAAACGATGTCTAACTGGCCATATTCTCATGCCCAGGCCAGATGATCAAGCAAAAGGGGTATGAATTGTGGAGACTTTTGTCAGAAGCACGTTCAGACCATGTGAGCCAGGGGAGTATGCCCTCCTGGGAACATCCAACCCTTCCTCTTCATAGATCAGTGACAGCTGGGTAATGGAAGAATGGAGAGGGCCCACCTGCCACCAGATTCCTGCTCCCAGCTGTCCATCTCCACTCACACTGGTGAGCAAGAACATATGCTTTACTCGGTTTGCCATTTGTTCAGTCCTGTTGCCTCTGTGTAACCTGTGTTCGAAACCCAAAGTGGGATAAGGTGGGAACAAATTGACAATTAAACCCAGAGGTGTAGACCTTATCCAGGAAGAGAGCCAATGTGGTCTTCAAAAGACTGACTAAAGGGTGCCTCTAGATCTTCCCTGCAGCTTTGCAAAGACTTGTGAAGGGTTTCTGAATATCCTAGTAAGGTCTAGACAGATCCATGGTAATGGGCTGCTGGATCTCCCAGTAAATTGTAAAAATGGCCCAAGGGAAGTCATTCTTAGGACTACTCTCTAGTTGACTCTTGGGCTCCTGGATGAATGTGAATCACTGAATTGCTTTGTTTCTGTGTGCAAACACACAAATTCCCCACAACACACTCTTCTTTCCAAACATAAATCTCTCGGTTTACTCTCATTCACTCTCTCCTCTCTCTCATTTTTGCTCTTGTTCTTGCTCTTCATATTCTCTCTCTCTCTCTCTCACACACACACACACACCCCGCTACGTGCACACACATCCTTTTGCATGTACTTTTAAGTCCCAGGTCTGCCCATAAAACCAAAAGCAAACACATTGCCATTGAGTCGATTCTAACACATGGTGATCCTGTAAGACATAATAGCCTTACGGGTTTTCCAAAAGTGTAAATCTTTACAGAAACAGATTACCTAATCTGTCCCACAAACTAGCTGGAGATCTGAGCAGTTGACCCTTTGGGGACTATTTTAGTGGTTTATTCTTTGTGTTACCAAGGATCTTTCATAAACCATATAAGGAGATCTGAAAGCTGCAGCATTCTAAAATTTCAGAGAATCAGGTACTTTTCTCCTGCTTTGTACCACTAGGACAATTATATACATAATATTTTTAGTATAGTGGATTTATTTTTATATCTAACATGAATTGATGCAAGAAGATGTCATAAGCACTACTTCAACTGAACAATCTCTATAACCAGATTTAAAAATAAGCTCTCTGTGAAGTACATCTCAACCACTAGGAAGGCTCTAGTGAAAAAAATTAAAAGCACTATAATAACTGTTAATAAGAACCTGGTATAATTGGAAACTTCATATATTGTTGGTGAGGGTGTAAAATTTTGAAGTCATTTTAGGAAACTGAAGTCAGTACAAGATTCCTCAAAACCTTAAGCGTACAGTTTACCAGATGATCCACCTAACACTTCTACTTCTAGGTATACACCTAAAAATAACGTAAAGCATATATGTTGATAAAAACATTTGAACAGAAGTGTTCATAGCAGCACTGTTCATAATAGTCAAAACATGGAAACAATCCAAATACCCACCAACTGATGAATAAATGAAGCAGACGGTAGTGTTGCCGTACAATAGAGTATTATTCTTGCATGAAAACAAGAGGTTCTGATACACACTATAGTGTGACTTGAAAAGAGTAAGCCAAATTAAAGAAAACAGACAAAAAGGCGCACATATTTCATGATTCCATTTAGATGAAACGCCCAGGGTGAGCATCCAGCACCAGCAGAAACCCAAGTGCTCATCCACTAACTCATAGGTTAACAGGTTGGGCTTCTCCAAAGGTGCCTCAGAAGATGTCCATCTATTCCTGAAAGCTCTGGAAATGTTATGGAGCACAGATTTCCTCTCCAAGTGCTCTCGACGACGACTAACAACAATCGAAAAAGTTATCAAGATAAACAAATAAGCAGATCTTGCTTTATGGGTTGATTCATTCAGAATGAATGAACAAAAAATGTCACTGAATTTGAGAACTACTCCTAATGCTTATGAGATTCTTTTTAAAATGATGAGCCCAGAAAGCCATTGCCAACCAGTCAAGTCTAACACACAGTGACCCTCGATTGGGCTTCTGAGGCTGCAAACCTCTACAGGTTGAGAATGCCCGTGTTTCTCCCATGGAGCAGATGCTGGAGTCAAATGTATGACGTTTCCACTAGTGGGGAAACATACTATGCACCACAGCACCGGAATGTAGTTAGATAGTGGAGGTAATTCTAAAACTGTGGGAATACGCTAAAACCCACTACACGTTTTATCACAAAAGGACAAATACTGCATCATGTCACTGCTGTAAAACTAGACTGACATCGGGGTTGGGGTGAGACTGAGAAAGATGGGATAAATTATGTATACTGCATTGAAATAGATGAGGGAGAGAACTGTTTAAAAGGGATATGTGATTAGGTATTATTGTCATAAAAGAGCTCCAGAACAAAGGCTGCATAGTGGAGTGGACTTGCGGGGAGGGAGTGTATAACAATGAAATAATTCTTCTTTTACTTTTTGAAGAGAAGAATGAACTGCAGAGGAGGGGTGGGCAGGGAGAAAAGTGCAACAATGAATGAATGGAAATCCAAAATCTCTGTAATTTTCCTTAAAATTAATAATAATTAAAAAAAATAAAAAGGGATAGTTTCAAAAAAAAGAAAACAAAAAATTTTTAAAAAGGGACAGTTGGTAAGGTATGTGAATTGTGCCTCAATACAAAAATGAAGGAGAAAGAAAGCCATGCTATCGATATTCTCCGTTGATAGTGTTCGCTGAAGATGTTGCCTGTGTTCAAGGGGAAGGAGGGTTAGGAAGGACTGACAATGGGGGTGTCAAAGGCAGGCAAGCACCAGATGAGCTTCTCCCCTGCAGTCAATCAGGAAAACAAACTACCTTCTAGGACCTTCTAAAATAAAATCCTATACTACAAGACTTATGATTGGTCTTTATACACATGTTTGTAGATACATGTATCTAGACAATGTGTGTGTGTAGTTGTTAAGTTCCTTTCCATTGGTTTCATCTTGCAGCACCTGTATGTACAACAGAAGGAAGTACAACCAGGCTCTACACGGTCCTCACAATCATTGATTTGAGCCCACTGTTTGAGCCCATTGTTTTCTTCTGCGAACCTGACTTGTTGAGAGTCTTTCTCTTTTTCCCTCTTTAATCTATGTGCCCTCCAAGGACTAGTCGCCTTGGATAGTGTATCTATTTAAGTGAATGATCTCTGATTATGTGCCTTGTTGTAGAAGTTGTAGAACTTGCTTTTCCTTCCCTAACAACGGGGTTCAGACCTTCTTCCCGTGCCCGTACAAGTTTGTTGTCGTGGTTGACTGTCATCAAGTTGACTCTGACTCATAGTGACCTTGTGTACAATGGGATGAGTTGGTTGTTCGAAGTCGCCAGCATGCTCAAGTCCATCATTGCAGCGATGGAGCCTGCCTATCTCACTGAGAGTCCCTCTCACTGGTCTTCTGCTTCACCAAACAAACACAACGTCCTCCTCAAGAGATTGATCCCTCCCGATAACGTGTCCACAGCAAGCCAATTGTACAATATTATTAATAATCGTATTTCCATCATCATTTTTTTTAAAATGTCAATCACCAGGCCTTTCTTTCTAGTTTTTCTTAGTCTGGAGACTCTGCTGAAACCTGTCCACTATAAGTAACCTTGCTGTTGACTGAAATATCAGTAACAGAGAGCTTCCAAGGTCACAGCAACATGTAAGTCACACAGTACAACAGACAGATGGTCATTTGGACATATAGGTCTACTATATTTTTCTTAACAGATGGCACAGAATTCCATGTTAGAGCCACACCACAATTTATTTAGCCCAAATCTCGTTTTCAGTCATGTCTACGGTTTCTAGACTTTGTTTCGGTTGGTTTCCCCCAGGAAAACAGCACTATACCTGCTTCTCCTTACACTTCTGTATTTGCATACATGCATGAAAATATATTTAGGATAGAATCCTGGAATCAGATTTTCTCGTTCCAAGGGTATGCACATTGTGTAGTCCAAATGAGACTGCCAAACTACCCTCCAGAAAAATGGCTTTGCCAACTTAAACTCCCACAAAGAGGGCATGATAGACAACTTTCCTTGTATCCTTGCCAAAACTGGACATCATCAATCATTTGATGTTTTTTTGCCAATCTCTTGGGTGATAATTTCTTTCCCTTTCAACCTTCAGGGTCATTTACACCTCCCTCCACCTGCTCTGCCCGGAGTTCTAACTGCTGACAGCCAAAGGCATTCTGCCTGAGGAGAAAGGAGGTCAAGGCCAAAAAACAAATTTGCTTTCAGTAGCAAGGGTGGTTTGTAAGTAAATATGGTACACACGCAGAATGCCCCATTGGTTTGAAGGATGAGGAAGCAAGATCTAAGAGTTCTGTCTGGGGTTATATGGCCCACCTTGATGACCCACTGCATTGGTGGTATAGTAAAATTAGATACCAGGTCAATATTTTCATCCAGACATCTGTGCACTCAGTCGTTAGTGGGGATATTCATTCAATGCTGAGTACTGTTTTAGTCACCATGGATAAAGTACTGGCCAAGTGAGTTTAGAACACTCCTCTGAGGATACTTTATATTCCAGGGGGAACAGGATAGAAGATGACAAATGGAGAAAGAATTTTGACTGAGGACAAAGAGATGGACATTAAAGGGGTACTCTGTGTTACAGAAAATCTGAGTGGAAGCTCATGTCATAGGTAATAGGATCAGGCCAAGCTTACCTGAGTGATGACTTAGAAGAAACACAGAGTACGAAAAAGAGAATCCCAAGGGGATTGACAAATAATTATAGAGCAGTACAAGAAGGCTCAGTGGATGGAGGAGTTCCTGTGTGGACACATGGTCAGTGTCTCAGTCATTTATTGAAGGATTGAAAATTCTTGTCTACTCAGACCAAAAAAAAAAAAAAAAAAAGACCACATAATGTGCTTCCCCTAAACCAGTCACTGTGGAGACCCTTTGGAGCATAGATACACCCTGATACATATGAGCTGGCGTTGGCTTGATCGCACCTTGGTCTGACGTGGTTGAAGCCATCTGCTAAAGAGAAGCGGTAAGGGATAATAACGTGGTGGAGAGGTGGGCTGTGGCCACGCCATGTGAGGTCCCCCATGACATAGTGATGAGGATGGATTTTTCTCCTAGCGTGATAAGAGGCCACTGGAAAAGTTTTAAGCAGGGCAACAAACGGCACAATCGGATTTATTCTGCAAGCTCTACGTTAATGGCATTTAATGTTCTGAAGTTTACAAATGCTTTTTGAATAATGCAAATACATTAAAGGAGAGCCAGAGATTCTCTTACAACAAGACTGCTCTCATGTGCATTCTGGAATGCCTTGTTGAGTGACGGAGAAAAAGAGTTTGGAGTCAGCTTTCATGCACTTAGAATCACACTTAACCCTTTACGTGGGCCGGCTGGGCCAAAGCTTAGAATCAACTGTGGTGATGGCGGATAGCAAAAGTAACGCAAGGGAAAGAACACTGGAAGCTAGTCTTTGTGGGCCCCTCTGTTGAGGGTGTTTCTTTGCAAGACTGTTTCACAACAGCAGAAATCCTTTGGACTCTAAAATCCAGGATGCTGCCTTGGAACGCCCTGCATCAAATTAAACAGCTCAGCTCCCAGTGGTTGCCAGACCAGAGAAAGTTAAAGAAGCCTTGCACTAGTTCAACCAGCCTTCTAGGCTCTACACATTGCTTTAAGGATTCCTAGAACACCCACTGGAGGGTCAGCTATGAGTCAGTTCCGACTCAACAGTACACAGCGACGGCAATGACATAGTCGCTGGACACTTGGCTACTCATAGCAACGCTGTGGGACACAGTAGCATTTTCTCATAGGGTTTTTAGGCTCCAAATCTTTATGGAAGCTGATTGCTATATATTTCTCCCATGAAGCATGTGGGGAGTTCCAGTTACTGAGCTTTCCATCAGCAGAAAAACATTTACTGCTTCACCAGGACACCACGAACACTTATTTAGAAACCAAAAATTGTCTGTGGCTAAAGGAGTGAGGGCTGGAAGGGGCATTTGCTTAGGGGACAGTAAATTTATGTTAAGGGAGATGAAATAATTGGAGAGGAGCTAGCGAGAATAGTTGGTTGTACAGTTTGAATAATATATTTCATGTCACTGAAGCATACATGTAGAAATTGTTGAAAAGCTGGAGGGATCTCTGATGGCCCAGTGGTAAGGAGCTGCGCTGCAATCCTGAAGGCACATGGTTCAAATCTACCACCTGCTCTACAGGAGAAAGGTGGGAAGTTTCCTCCTGTGTGATTAAACTACCTCTGAAAATCCACTGGAGGGTCAGCTATGGGTCAATTCCAAATCAATGGCACAAACATCGATACTATATATGCAATTATTATTACTAAGGGAGCTTATTACTAATGTTGTGTAAATAGAGACATTTAAAAAATATTTTAATGAAAGTTTACAGAGACTTTGGATTTCCATTTATTCATAGTTGTACATTTTCCTCCCTGCCGACTCCTCTAACCCAATTCGCTTTTCTCTTTGAAAAGTAAAAAAAAAAAAATAATCATTGTCATACAATTCCCTCTCTAGACTACTCCACTATGCAGCTTTCATTCTGGACTCCTGTCATGACAATAATACCTCATCAGATATTCCTCCTAAACAGTTCTCTCCCTCATCTATTTCAATGCAGTATACATTATTTATCCCCTCTTAGTTTTCCCCCAACTCTGATGTCAGTTGTGCTTTACAACAGTGGCACTATGCAGTATTAGTCCTTTTGTGACTGAAATATTTCAGTTAGCATAATGTCCTCCAGAGTCACCCATTTTGTATAATATTTCATGAGTCCCTTGTTTTTCATTGCAGCATAGTATTCCATTGTGTGGATATACCACAGCTTCTCTATCTATTCTTCTGTTGCTGGGCATTTAGGCTGTTTCCAACTCTTTGCTATTGTGAACAAAGCTGCAATAAACACGGGTGAGCATACGGGTGAGCTTGGGTGGCAGTTCTGATTTCTTTAGGGTATATTTTCAGTGGTGGAATGGCTGGGTCAGATGGTATTTCTATTTGCAACTTTTTGAGAAAGTGCCAAACAGCCTTCCACAGTGGTTGCACCATTTTACACTCCCACCAACAAAAAATTCTAATGAGACAACAATAGCATGGAGTCTAGGGAAAGGAGCGCCAAATGGTGGTGAGTAGAAGTATTGCAGCATGGAAGCATCTGGGCTTTGCTTAGTCTCTTTGGACATGCCTCTCATTCCGTGAATCTCTGATACCTACTAATTGAAGGAATGGGATGAGACTTTCTCTGCTCTTAGTTACCCACATTCTTCTTCTCGGCAGCTTTTCCCTGTTCACTCCATGTTTCTTTCCTTCTCTGGCCATCAAAGACCAAACGAAGCCTGAGACTTTGTTAACTCGACCATTCCCTGCTCTCACATAAGACAGGCCTGTGATCTGCTTCTGAGAGGACATGGCTTTCAGAGCCCCGCAGAATGGCACTACTGTGCACACATGGGGTCTGCACAAATTGACCTCGACTCAACAGTAACCACCGCCAGCAGCAGCGAAGTGATGCGCTCGTAACAGTTTCTTCTCTGATCTGGCTGTTTTAGAGGACAGCGTGTAATTGGAGGTGCTTTTTATGACAAATCTAAAAAACAGTTGCTGTTGAGTTTATTCCAGTTGAACATGTTCATCAGAGTAGAATTATGCCCCAGAGAGTTTAAATAATCCTGTGAATAGTCTATTTTTTGAGATGATCTTGGGAGAATCCACCAGTGCAGTTTCTCCCCTGGCCAAATGTCCTTTACTTAAACCCAAAACTCATCTCCAGTGCATCAGTTCCAACTCGTAAGGACTCTTTAAGAATTGTGCATAGCCAACAGACATATGAAGAAATGCTCAAGATCACTGGCAATAAGAGATGCAAATCAAAACCACAATGAGATACCATCTTACCCCAGTAGCAGTGGCAAAGTTTGCAGGGAAGCAAGTATTATTATGTTGGAGAGGATGTGGTGAGATAGGAACAACCACTCTGGAAGGCAATTTAGCATTTTCAAAAAGCTGAACATAGAAATTCCATATGACCCAGCTATTCTACTGGTTGGAATATACCCTGAGAAAATGAGAACTGAGGCACAAAGAGTTGTACACGAGGGTTCATAGCAGCATTATTCACCATTGAAAGACCATGGAAACAGCACAGATGTCCAACCACAATGGAATGAATTGAGAAATTATGGTACCTTCACACAATGGAGTACTATACAGCACACAAGAGCAATGATTTTGTAAATCATTGGGAGATTTTGTAAAACTTGGGAGAGACTGGAGAGCATTATGCTAAGTGAATTAACTGAGTCTCATAAAGACAAATATTGTATAAGGCTATTGTTTTAGAATGAGTATGAGAATCCAAGGAGGGGAGGGCGAGCAGAGAGGTGAGGACGGGCAGAGGAGTGGTGGTGCTTAATCATAGGGTTGCACAATTTGAAGTGTGGAAGGAGGGATCCTAAAGGATCTAGTGTGAAAAGCAATATACACAAACTTTGTAAGTAAACCAGTATAAAATAATAATAATAAAAAAAAACACACCACCCAAAGTACATGGGGAATTAAAGAAAAAGAATTGTCCATAGGGTGTCCAGGGTTGTGCATTTTTTATGGGAGCTAATTGCCTCATTTCCACCCCCCACCTCCGAACAGTTAGTAGGTTCAGAACACCAGTTTTTAAAACATGTTAATGCTTTTACCATTGCACCACCCATGAAAAAACTGCCAACAGCTTTATTCCAGTTGATGGAATCATGGTGACTTCCATTTAAAGGAGATCTCCTAGCTTTATTCAGTGGAGTAGCTGGTGGATTTGAACCAGTGATCTATTGATAAGTAGCCATACAAGTAAAAATGGACACCACCAGGGCTCTTTCCACAGAGTCCCTTTTATGTGTTTCCCTACTCTCCTCTAAGTCTTCTACTCCATTCACAGAGATTTTTCTCAGCCTACTTTTAATTTCCTTTAACTCTCTCTCTCTTTCTTTCTGGCAATTGCGGGAACAAGATTTGCTGTTGTAGCAAAACACATTTCATTTTTATTTTTACTGTCTTGGTCTTAATAGCAAGGCCTGCCTTCATCCGCTAGAGAATCCCATTACCTTGCATGTGGGCTAATAAATAGTGCAGCCCGAGACCTCAACTCAAACCAGCCTTGTAGAAGTAGACCATTTAATAGGCTGATCTTTGATAGATAATTTACCAGACTTCCACTTCGTATTGATTAACTTTCATAACTCGCTCAGGAAAATAAATGACATGTCCATTGCCATCTCATTGGGTATGCACGACTGTCCTGAGAGGGTCAGACACACCTTTGGAAGCATGCATTGCCAAGTCAGCGTCCTCTTCAAGTAGACCACTGAGGAATCAGAGGATGACCATGTTGTTCAAAGGGGTAAGGGAAAGTGGCATCATCAAAGCAAGCAATCGACACATTAGTTGATGTTGTTGGTGTTATGTGCCGTCGACTCTCCTGCGACTCATAGCGACCCTATGTACAACAGCCCTAAACGCTGCTCTATCCCTTACCAATCTTATTGTCTCTGACACACCTATCCTCATTACGCCATCTGAATCAATCCATCTCATCGAGGGTCTTCCTTTCCTGCACTGTCCCTCCACCCTCCCAAGCATGACATCCCTCTCCAGGGATTGATCCCACCTTGCAACATGTCCAAATTATGTAAGATGGACTGTCAGAATCCTTGCCTCCAAGGAGCAGTCTGGCTTCACCCTCTCCAGGACAAACTTGTTTGTCCTCCTAGCTGTCCATATTATACTCAATATTCTTCTCCATCACCACAGCTCAAAGGCATCATCTCTCCTTCTGTCATCCCTAGTCATTGTCCAGCTCTCTGATGTATAACAAGTAATGGCAAATACCATGACCTATATCAGGCACACCTTAGTCTCCAGCCTGACATCATTGCTCTTCAGTATTTTGGAGAGGCCTCTGATAGCAGACTTTCCCAGTGCAATTTGTCTTTTAATTTCTGGCTGCTGGTATCAAGGCTGTTGATTGTAGGGCCAAGCAAACTGAAGCTATTAAGAATCTCAATCTCTTCACCATCTATCATCATGCTGCCAATGGGCCTAGTGGTGAGATTTTTTGTTTTCTTGATGTTGATCTTCAATCCATATTGAAGGTTGTAGTCCTTGACCTTCTGCAGCAAGCACTTCAGGTCATCTTAAGCTTTAGAAAACAGGGTTGTGCCATCTGCATAATGCAGTGTTGATGAGTCTACCCCCAATACTGATGCTACACTTCTCCTCATAGAGCCCAGCCTCCGGATAATCTGTTCTGCATATAGACTGAAAAGATATGGAGACAGGACACATCCTTGATGTACATTCTTCTCAATTTTGAAACATTCAGTGTTTTCTTGCTCTGTTCTGACGACTCCCTCCTGGTCCAAGTATAGGTTTCACATAAGCACAGTCAAGTGTTTTGGGATTCCCATTCTTCTCAGAGTCAGCCACAGTTTGTTGTGATCCACAGAGTCAAATGCCTTTGTAGAGTCATTGAAACACAGATGGACATTCTTCTGGTACTCTCTGCTTTCAATCAAGATTCATCTGGCATTAGCTATAATATCCTTAGTGTCACGGCCTCTTCTAAATCCAGCCTGCATATGCTGTTCCAGTAGTTTTTGGATAATCTTCAGTAGAATCTTGCTTGCATGTGATATCAGTGATATTATTTGATAATTTCCACACTCTGTCAGATTGCCTTTCTTTGGAATGGGAACAAATACAGATCTGTTCCAGTCAGTAGGCCAAGTGGTTGTCCTCCAGATTTCTTGGCACAACTTGGTGAGCACATCCAGGGCAGTATCTTATCTGTTTGTCGAAATATGTCAGTCAGTATGCCATCAATTCCTGGGGCTTTGTTTTTTGCCAATTCTTTCAGAGCAGCTTGGCCTTCTACCTTCATCACCATAGGCTCTTGTTAAGTAAAGAAAAATTATTCTCTAGAACTTGGGATTTTTCAAAGAATAACTAAGGCATCTTTTCAGTATTTCTTACTGGGAGAAAGTTAAGAGTAGCAGACACAGGAGCAGGAACGTGGAAAATCTCATTAATGAGCTCGTATGTTTCCTAGTATTGTATCTTTTATGAGTTAGGAAAGACTAAGACTTTTAAGGACAATAGAACCTCCACTATCATTTCTTCATTCCCAATATTTACAATTTCAATTTAATAAGCAAAAATAGAACACTATTTTTAGATACAAAAGTTCTAAGATTGCATGAACTCTCTTAGCTTCTATCTCCCTTCAACTCAGTCACATGGAAATCACCAGCAGCAGAGGCTCTAAGGGAGGAAACCTAACGAGAACCTGAGAAACATGGAATATGGCTTCAAATCCAAGTCATTCTTGTGCTGTGTGACCTTGGGTCATTCTTGGAACCTCTCTGAGTTTTGTCTTCAAGTTAAAGGTAAATGTGAGGCTTAAACAATATTGCATTTGTAAAACACTCATTATAGAGAAAAGTGCCTGATAAGTGCCAGCTTTGCATATGTGTGTGTGTGTGTGTGAGAGAGAGAGAGAGAGAGAGAGAGAAACAGAGAGAGAGAGAGAAGAAGAAGGAGGAGGAGGAGGAGGAGGAAAGAGACAAAAACAGAAACAAGGAAACATAATATTCATTAAATACCTTCCTTTTCAAAGCTATTTGTTATTGTATTTTGTTGTGATTTGAGTTGAACTTTATAGAGAAAACTCATTAATTCATTTTTCATTTACCCTTTTCAGTAACTTAATTATTTCTTCTTCTTCTTTCTCATAGAACTTGATACAAAAGATGGAGTAACTTGATAGCAAATAGTCTATTGTATTTGAAGCGACTTTTCTAGTGGCCTCATTTGAGACCTTTAAGTAAAATGAGTTTGTTTCTGGGTGCCTCCTAGTGCCTTGCACATGCCTTTTCACCATTAATAGAGTTCTGGTGGCCAAGTCGTAAAGAGTCGTGCCATGAGCTTGAAGGCATGCAGTTCGAGGCCACCAGCCACTTCATGGAATAAAGATGGGCAGTCTACTTCCGTGCGATTAACTGCCTCTAAAAACCCGCCGGAGGGTCAGCTATGGGTTTGTTCTGATTCAACAGTATGCAACAACAAGAGTATGTTTACGCTTGTCCCTGAATATTGCCAACAAATTAATGTGCTTATGTTTTAACCAAAAGGTTGCTGGTTTGAGTCCCCCCCTGGAAGAAAGGTCTTGCAGTCTACTGCAGAAAATCCAGCTATAAAATGCTGTATGGCAGTGTTCTCCTTTGACCTGCATGGCACCTACATGAGTTGAGATGCGCTCACTTGGTTCCGCGATATTGTATATGGACTTTCCCAAGTAATACCATCCTGTTTTTATGGATAAAGACTTGTGAGGTTGAAAGGGAAACTGGGCAGTGAGACAATAATTAGAGGAGGGTCTCCATCCACCAGATGCTGACGTAACCATGATCAGTTAACAATACTGCTCCTTGGGAGATCAGAAATCATGGCTTACTTGTCTCTGCAGTGGCTGAAATATGTGAACAAGGCTAGAAGAATGCATAAAGGACAGGGAGAAGAATGTTGTTCTTAGGTATCGTGCAATTGATATCATCTCCTAACTCCTAATGAAACACTACCCAGTCCTCTGAGATCCTCACAACCACCCACTGATGCAGCCACTGTATCAGTGCATCTTTTTGAGTTTCTTCCTCTTTGGAGGAGAGGAAAGCTAAGCAGTATTGTTCTGATTCTAGAAAGGCTTCCATCTTTCCTGCTGGTTGGCACTTCCCTGGTATCAGGCAGCCCTGGAAGACAGCATGTTTTCCATGGAGCATGCACAGAGCCTATGGATAGGAAGTGAGCTCTGGAGAGGTCTTTCCACATTGGCCACTGGAAGACCAGAGGGGGTGTCAGCCTTCCACAAGACACCACATGCTTTTCGGTTGTCTGGGAGGCCAGTGTCCACGTGATGCACTGTAAATCTTCTCTGGATGACACTGTGGACACCCTGCCAACTGCTGACACTCTGGGCTTCCTCTCTCTACCTTGTGTTGGCGAGGGCCCTCTTTTCACATTTGCTCTCTTTAGATGATACCATTAATTAGATGTCCACATTCCAGTCTAGACTTTCAGCGACTTCCCAGGTCACCTTGAAGTCCGTGAATACATTCTTACAGTTCCCTCGTTTATCTTTGTCCACAGAGAAGCACACCCACTAGGTGTGGACCTCTCTTCCTTCTTGCCAAGGGCGAGGAAGCCCCTGTGCCAGAACTATTAAGCACTTGGAAAGTTGACAGTTCAAATCCACTCAGGTATCTGAGGAATAGAGACCTCAAAATCTTTTTTTAAAAAAATAATATTTTCAATTTTTATACTGTTTTACTTACAAAGTTCTTATACATCATTTTTCACACCAGATCTTTCTCATTTCCTTTGCCCACCCCTCCTTCCACCCATCAAATTGTGTGACCCTCTGATTAACCACCTCCTCCACCCATCCATCACCTCTCTTCTCCCCCCTCCACCCACCTCAGGATACTCATACACATTCTACAATAATGGTCTTAGACAGTATTTGTCCTTATGAGATGGAGTTAGTTCACTTAGCATAATGCTCTCCAGTCCCTCCCAAGTTAAAGACGTTGGAATCTTGTGCCATGAAGATTATATCCCAGACAGCCCTATGGGGTCCAGCTACTCTGTTACATGGGATCTGGCTCAGTGGGTGAGCAGCAAAGTCTCTCAGCCCAAAGGTTAGCGATCCAAACCCACCTGTTGAAAATGATGGAACAGTCCGCTTCCATCAAAACTGCACCCATAGAAACCCAAGGGGACAGTTCCATTCTGCTTATGGGGTCACTGTAAGTGAGAACTGACTCGACAGCAGTGTGTCTGGGTTTGGATTTTGTCGTGGCGCAATGGTTAAAGTGCTTGGCTGCTCACCAGAAGGTTAGCAGTTCGGGGGAGGAAGCTGAGGCGGTCTGCATCTATAAAGTTGTATAGCCTTGTGTAAACCCTCTAGGTCGGTTCTGCTCTGCGCTACAGATTCTCTATGGATCAGAATGAACTTGACAGCACTTAGAAACCACAATACCAAGGTCAACCGCAACCCTTAATAGAAAGAGGAAGCTGAAACCAAAGAAAAGGGCTTTGGAGCTCGATGGGTCATTTTCAACCTCTCCGTCTACTGGGTTGATCTGGACCATCGTTGAAGAAGAAGACATCGTTTAAGGCTGGAAAGAGGCCACACTATTTGCCCCAGAAGCCCTTTCTGCATGTCTCAGCTCCTAACCTGCAGGAGAGCGAGGGCTGTTTAGTTTTGTACATGGTTTGGGCTCCAAACACCCTTTTGTGTCGTTGTGCATTTTATCGCCATTCCATCTCCCAGGGTCTGCCCGTAATAGCGGTTGGAGCTTCTAGGCAGCACTTAGACAAGCCCTAAATTGACTTAGAAAGCTTTGCATTAAGCAGATGTTTACTCTGGGGGAAGATTAAAACCATTTTGCACCAAAGAACGAGACGGTGGCACTTGCCCAAAGCAGGAGAGAGTCGCAGCTTTGTTCATGAGTGAGGTTCACCCATCCCCCCCTTGGACCCTCTTTTATTCCTGGAAAGTAACGAGATCCAGTTTAGGCCAGGTGAGTTGGAGGGAGGCAGGTGACAGAGTGTAGAGTCCTCATGGCCCCATTGCTGCTTACAAAAATAGCAAAACGCCATAAAAAGTCAGGGGACTTTTACACTGCTTCACACCAAATGGAGCTGGAAGGCAGAAGAGGAAGGTGTGTGAATTTGATCATAGAGACCTTGTTCTGTGCAAGGAAGTGGGGAAACGGAAGGGGGCTTGACGCATACAGGTAGACCTTGGAGATACTGTGGGCTCAAGATAATAAAGCAGACATCACAGTGAAGCTTTTTCTGTTGTTTCCTAGTGCTTAGGAAAGTTCCAATGGCATTAGATTGTAGGCTAGTGAGTGTGTGTGCTGAGAAAGTTTGAAATAGTGTGAGACTCATCCAAACGTGGCACAGAGACAGGAGGTGACCACATGCTTTCGGAAAAAATGGCGAGGGTTCACTTCCTCAAAGCAAAGTACTCACAAACCTTCTATTGACACAAAGAAAGAACAAAACCGTTCAGTGTCTTCAAAGCATGAAGAGTGAAGAGTGCAGCAACCACACTAAAACGAGGCGTTCCTGTGCCGATGAGGACTTTAGAACACACAGACCCTAGAAACCTAATTGGAAGCCATGGTTTTTTTATATGTGTGTGGCTCTGATGGTCTAGAGGTGAGGAGACGTGCTGCCACCCCAAAGTCATGCGGTTCAAATCCACCAGCTGCTCCATGGGAGAATGATGGGCAAAGCAGCTGCCTCTGAAATCCTGCTGGAGGGTCAGCTATGGGTCGTTTCCAACTCTGTACAGCAACACTGTATGTGTGTGGATGAAATGTTCACTTTTATGCAGTGTAGAGTAATAGGGAGACAGAAAAGAATGTGTAAGAGTGTGTGTGTGTGTGTGTGTCTTATTTTTTATAGTGTACAAGTCTAAGAATTATTTTTTTGTTTATTAATTTTAATGAAAGTTTACAGAGACTTTAAATTTTCATTCTTTCATTGTTGCACTTTTCTCCCTGCCCACCCCCTCCCCCCAATTCACTCTTCTCCTTGAAAAGTAAATGAAAAACTCTATTATTGTTATGCAATCCCTCTCCCCAAATCCACTCCACTGTGCAGCCTTCATGCTGGACTCCTGTCATGACAATAATACCTAATCATATATCCCTTTTAAACAGTTCTCTCCCTCATCTGTTTCAATGCAACATATGTATTTTATCCTCCTTCTCAGTCTTCCCTCAACCCTGATGTCAGTCCCATTTTACAGCAGTGGCTCTATGCAATATTTGTCCTTTTGGTTTTTTTTTTTCCTATAATTATATTTTATTAATTTTCATAAACATTTACAGAGATTTTGGGCTTCCACTCATTCATTGTTGCACTATTCTCTCTACCCTCCTCCCAGTTTGTTCTTGTCCAAATGCCACAGTGCTTGTCAAAGCCAGTTCTGATTAATCTTCTTTGTCAGTGTGTCCTTTGCCATTCCCTATCACTCCTCCCTGAGAGAGACTTCACCCTGAGTCATAAGGAAAAGGGGATGGCGTATTCTCTTAGCTACTTCCTGCTGAAAAGGGACGCTGTGGGTTTCAGGGATGCTGTGGGTTTCAGGGTGAAGATCTTCTTTCACTACTCTAAAGGGCCCCTTTCCTGTCTCAGGTACATGCTAGTCTTGTGCCCTTAGACTAGTCACTTCTCTGAACTTAAATTTCCAAATGTGTGTGTGTGTGTGTGTGTGTGTGTGTGTCTATGTCTCTGTCTCTCTGTCATTTCTGTGTGTGTCAGTCTGTCTCTCTCTCTCTCTCTGTGCGTGTGTGTGTATGTGTTACAGAGAAAAGGCTAAGCAGCCCTATCAGAATGTGCTTTATGAGGTTTAAATAGACGACACTGCAACTCACCGAGCCTGAAGCCTGAGCAATAGATCCAACTCAGTTGGATGTGTTGGTGGCGGCGGCCTCCACAGCTGTTGTTGCTATTATTGCTGTTTCTGTATTGTTGGCAGGAGCACTAGGACAGTTGCCTTCTAGTCGACCCTGACTCATAGTGACTCTCTGGGTTTAAGAGTGGAACTGAGCCCCCTAGGCTTTCCAATGGCTGTTTTCACAAAAGCACATTTCCAGGCCTTTCTTCTGGGGCATCTCGGGTGGATTTGAACTGCTAGCCTTTTGTTTAGCAGTGAACACATTGGCTGCTTGCACCATGCAGGGAATCTGACAGTTCTAATAGCTTTAGTAAGTAGTATTATCAAGAGGCCTGGTGATGCAGTGGCTAAGCATTTTACTGCTAACCAAATAAAATCACCTGGTTTAAACCTACAAGTCTCTCTGACGGAGCAAGAGGAAGCTGCCTGTCCTCCTATGGAACATTTTGGAATTGATTCACCAACAGCCATGAATTTGCTGTTTGTTGCTGAAAGCATTATTGTATGTTGCATATACTATGTTAGTATACAGTGAGCCTTAGTGACTCAGTACGTGATGAATTGTGCTGCTAACTAGAAGGTGGACAGTTCAAATCCATCAGACATGCTGCAGGAAAAAGGGGTAAGTCTCCTGCTGTAAATAAATATTTACAGCCTTGGAAATCTGAGCAGAGTCACTATCGGGGAGTTTTTGTTTGTTTTTTTGTATATCAAAGCTCAAACTCATTGCTGCTATGTTAGAATTGATCACAACCGACTGGCCATATCTTGAGTTTCTAAGATAATAAATCTCATGGGAAGAAACTGTTTCTCTTTCTCTGAGGGAGCCACAGGTGGATTCGAACCACCAGAGAGGTTTCAGGCCTTTGACTTACTAGTGCAATTCCCTGTAGACTAGACCACCAGCGTTCCCTCCATCAGTATTATTAGTGATATGCTGTTGCTGATATTGCTACTGTTATTGTTATTGTTATTGTTATTATTATTATTGTGTGTTGCAGACACTGACCACCAAGCAGAGCCCAGTTCTGACGCAGTGTGGTCTGGTCTCCCCGTGTGCTGTTATACTGGGAGTAGTTGGGTCAGTGAGGTGAGGATGTAAGTGGATGACCTTCCCACAGATATGCCAAGTTACTGAGAGTTCCTGTGTCCTTGTAAATTTGGGGTTCAAAGGAATTAAACAGATGCAGGTCCCTGAGGTTGTGAGGAGCTCTCCCTGAAAAGGTGAGTGTTGAGCACTTGGCCCAGAGCAGATGGAATTCCTCACCAGTGTCATCCCGGAGCAAGCATGGGGAGAAAGTGGGCTCTTTGAGGCCTCACAGCTGGGCACAGCGCTGGGTAGAAAGTGGGTCGGCCTGTCTTTTCACATGGTGTGCGGAGCAGCTAGGGCAAGGCCATTGTGAGTTCATAGAATCTTTAAATACACTGGGACGGGACATGATGGGGACCCCTCGGTCAGCACCACTGAGATTATTTAGTTAGAGGACAAAAAAACCCTCTTTGCTTTAGGCCGGGCACATTTTATGGAGCATTTAATGGGTGTTCTGTCGACGCAGAGGAAGCTGTGTTTGGGTTTCAGGGGCCAGAATAAGTGCCCAGAAGCACTGCTGTCCATCTTGTAGTTCATTCTCTCTCTCTCTCTCTCTCTCTGTGTGTGTGTGTGTGTGTGTGTGTAGTGTATGTGGGAACAAGGGTAGCTATGCCAGCTTCTGCGTTTCTTTGTTGACACTTTAGCCAGCTGACAGGCTCTGGGATTAAGTGGGAGGAGGCATATGGCCACCCTGGTATCTAGCAGAGTGGAAAAAAAAAGAGGACATTTGAGGGAAAGTATTTTTGGAAAGGGAGACAGCAAGGTTTTGTGGTTATGAAAAGAGGAAAGAGTTCGCTGGATTGGGGACCTTCCTGTCCTGCGTAAAGCCCTTGCAAAGCATTTTAAAGTTGGGGTGTTTGTCTCCATTGTCTGATGGGAGTCAGACC
Source organism: Elephantulus edwardii (assembly GCF_000299155.1). Taxonomy (NCBI): domain Eukaryota; kingdom Metazoa; phylum Chordata; class Mammalia; order Macroscelidea; family Macroscelididae; genus Elephantulus; species Elephantulus edwardii. Next base: position 4,406,558 of record NW_006399912.1, on the reverse strand, counting down.
ATGCAGGACTCTACATTGCAGGAGCTCTTGTCTGTTACTGTACTGTGCCTTGGATGAGCCAGGCTAGAGGCTTTCCCATCTTCTGGGCACTCGGCTGCCAATAAGGAGAGAAGCCTTGTGGTGCCTGAGATCCGTTTATCTCGTGATTACTATGGAGAAGTAGCCCTGGAATGAAATGCAGCTTGTTGAATTTGACCTTTTTAATAGAAGAACGGTGACTCCAGCCTGCTGCTAATGCCTAGATCTTGAGATGCACATTTCACGTGTCAGCGGGCCACTCCTGGCTGTCTTAGGTAAGGTCTGAGTGCTAGCCATCTGTGTAGTTCAAGCCAGAGAGCGTGTTTAGGTCTGGAGGACTCTGAGTGGCTCCGGGAGTGGACAGGAGCCTGGAGAAAGGGGCTTGGAGTCAGGGCCAGCACAGGAGAAGGACTGGTGAATGCCTTCTTATCTCTCCTCCCATTGCCACCCAGTACTCTGTTTAAAACCTCAAGTCTTGGAAGAGGAAGATTCCTTACTGGCTCTGTTCTTTCTGAGAGAACTCCCCCCCCCCAAAAAAAAAATATATATACCAAAACAATTCAACTCATTGGTGTTTAGTCACAACCAACTAATTCATGACTGACACTCCATTGAGTTTTCAGAGGCTGTAAATGGCATGGGAGGAGATTGATCATCTTTCTCCCACTGAAAAGCTGGTGGATTTGAACTCTTCGCCTACTAGGCTACTAGAGCTCCCGAGATATACATACACACAAACACACACATATACACATTTCTACAAATACACACAAAGGGAGCTCTTGTGGCCTAGTGGTAAGAAGCTGCCCTGCAATACCAGAGGCACATGGTTCAAATCTGCCCTCTGCTCCTTGGGAGAAGGATGGGCAGTCTCCTCCCATAAAATTAACTGCCTCAGAGAACTCACTGGAGGGTCAGCTATGAGTTGTTTCTGACTCTGTCACAGAACAACAAAAACATACACACATGTCATCGGTGGTGTGTATTCTCTCTGTACCGTGTTTCTATACTTTGTACACTAGGCATGCTATTTTTCAAGACCAGTTTCTCAAGTCTGAGGGACTTTATCCCCTTTTTCATAACCATAAACATCTTTGTGAGATATAAATGTCACCAGAAACCTGAGAAACAGATGAAACACTCCACAAGTAATAAATATATGAAAGGCCTTGCCAGACATTTTGTTGCAAGGACAAATTTAGAATATATCCAAGGCCGGGAGCCTAAATTGGAACTCACCTTTTTTATAGTCTTACTGGGAACACCAAGTTGCTACAAGCCGGCCTGTCCAGGGAACCTTGTTGGTTATTAATGTTGAGTTGCTTCATTATGATTCTTTCCACGTACCGGTTCTTGCTTGGGAATGAATGTTCTCCTGATGGGACATTGGACAATACCTGGAAACCCTTTCGGTTGTCATAACTGGGTAGAGGGAAGCTACTGGCATCTAGTGGGTAGAGACCAGGGACATTGCTAAACATGCTTTCATAGAAAAGAAGGAATTGTAGCACATAAGCCAGTCACAAAAGGACAATATGGTATAAAACCACTAATATAAGAATCTAAGGAATGTTTTATACACAGAATCAATCTTGAAAAGTTAACAAAGAAGGCAGGGAGGGGGGCAGGTGGGGGAGAAGGAAAGAAATTAGAAGTTAAAATAAAAAATTATGGCATCCCAAGGTCAAGAAACTCAGTTTTTATTTAGAGGTATAAACACTGCTCAAATTGGCTTTAGCAAAGATATGGCATTATTAGAATGATACAGATATATCTGGTATGATTATAATAATCATATGAGTCAGGAGAAAAAAAAATAAAACCACAGGTATAAAATTTCCCCTCAGCTTGCCTGCCTTTGTGACAGCTTCACTTTCTCAGGCCATCTTTCTGGGAGCGAGTTAATATGGCTGCTATTAGCTATGAACTTGCTTTGCTTTTCCATCAGAGGATGGAGTCCTTTTCCTGACTCCGTGGTACAAATTCTCAGAGAAGATTCTGATTGGTGTGATTCGGGTCAGGTACTCACCGTGAAGCCAATCAACTTTGGTCTTGGTGTCATGTGGGGCAAACGTGGCCCCTGAGTCTATACTCATGTGCACTGAGGACTTTCTCAGAAAGCCAGGAATTCTTTTGAGCCGAGCTCCCTCCTCCAGTCCTCTCACACTGGTGTCTGCTGCATGGCGAATCCCTGGACTGCCAGGACATTTGTAAAATCTAGTGTTGCTTCCAACAGAGATGTGTTGGAGAATGTCACTTCGATGCTGCCAGATTGTCGAACACCTTGGCAGAAAAATCACAAAGGCACGGGAACCTGAGGAACAAACAAAGACTAGTTTCCAGGGAAGCTGGGTCCTGACATTTATTGTGAGACTGCTTGGCGGAGTTGGATTTTAAAAAATCATCTGGTCCAACCTTCTGCTCCGAGGCTCACGGGTTTATAAACCCTCCAGGGCAGACAGGCTCTTCAGGTGCCACCTTAAATGATGTCTGCGATTCCTACGGGTCTGCCTGGGTCTGATTTATTACATTTGTTGTAGCAGGTCTGAAAGTGTGGTCGGTTTCTCCAATGATCCTGATAGTTGCTGTTGGGTTCCCTCACCCCCCCCCCTACCCTGTTACTTAGATGAAATTTGTCAAACCTGCATTGTGCTAAGCCCTATTAAAATGGTGCCAGAGACCCAATTATGGTAGCTACAAAGGCATTCAAGAGTAAGCACAGAAAAACACATAAAGGGATTAAAGATCAAAAATAGGATTCTAGTGAAAGTACATTAGGACACATCAGGCAGAGACACATGAAAGAATTAGAATACGGAAGAACAAAGCCATTGTGGAGCTTCTTGGGTGTCTTTACTGCTCACCCCCTCCCCAAATCATTTAATTTTGAGCATGTTTAGTCTTTTAAAAAAATGAAATGAAATGATCGATTGCACTTTTGTCAGGTGGATGTGTTTTTAAAAGTCTGGTGTGAAATGAATTGCAGATGGGCTTTCTGGCTCGATTTCTCCTCCTCCCCCCTCCCCCCCTTCTTTTCCTTGGTCTGAGACAATATGGTGTCGGTGAATCATGAAATTTCTGCTGCGGAGCTTAAAGGAATGCTCCTTGGATGGTTGATATTGGCAGCTACACTGTGGAAAGTGATTGAGCTCCAGGCTCCCTTTTCACTAAGATGAAATTTGTCAGACCAAGATAAGGCAGTGTGGGGTAGACAGTTGGGATTTGCTGTTTGGAGATAGGGACTTGTGGTCCAGTGTTTAGATGCCACTGTGTTGATCTTAAAGATCTCTTGTCCCAGCAGAGTCAGGCAAGAACCAGTGTCCTTCTGCCACATTGCATGCCGACCTCTCTTCCTCCTCTTCTCCCTGAGTTCTTAGACGAATCGCTGTGCAGGTTTTCCATTTGCCCTGGAGTCCTCAAAGTGGAAATGCATGAATAGGCCTCATGGAGAGAGGAGAGGTAATTGCTTCACCTGATTCACGGTGGAGGCTCTGTTTCAGGTTGGGGAAGTGGTCCTAACAGGAGAGATGAGAGTGTACTCTCCTGGCACTTACAGCGGGCTCCAGAGCCAGGCTCAGATGCCCATGTCATTCCACACTCATGCATCAGGTAGGACATGGGCACTGAGAAGGATGGGGAAACAAATGATTCCTCACATGTGTCCCATCAAAGAAGCAGTTTTCGCTTAGTGACTGTCACCTTTTTTCCGTGCAGCAGGAGAAATGCTGGGCTACCGGATTTTCTGGTTATTCAGATGAAATTAAAATAATGAAGATTTTTTTATGAATGGTCCTCACGATCTACTGATCTCTCTCTCTCTCCCTCTCTCCCTCCTTCCTTTCTCTTTTCTCCTCTCTCTCTCTCTCTCTCTCTCTCTCATCTATCTACATCCATCTATCCATCTATTATGGTGGTTTGGGTAAGACTTTGCAGAGAAAATTGGTTTCCCATTGAATAATTTATACACATTTTGGTTTTTTGTATAAACAGCAGTTCCTTCCCTTAATCTTCTCCCTTCCACCCTGGATTCTCCGTTCCCATTTATCCTTCTTTCCTGCCGCTCCTTGCCTCCTAAGCTTTGTTTTGGGGCAAGTGCTGCTCTTTTTGGGTCTCCTGTGGTTGATTGAACTGAGGAGTATAATCCTCATGGATGCTATTGCTCCACTTCATAGACCTGTCTGTTTTTTGCTTGTGGGGTGATTGATTCCCAGGGTGGGTTCAGTTTCAGGTCTGAAGGAGGTCTGAAAGGATTAATCATGGTGTTTGAATAATAACAACTAATGTGCTAATGTGATATATATATTTATAGAAATAGAAATATATATATATATATATAAGTAGGTAAAAATATCAAAAAGCCATAATTGGTTACTGCTGAATTGATTTTGCCTCAGTCGGACCCTATTTTTATCAAAGTAGGACTGTACTCCATGCTGCTTTAAATGCCTGCTCTTTGGAGTTAGACCCTTACTCACTCACTCACTCATTCATTGTTGTTGAGTTGGAACTGATTCATAGCTAACTTTCCAGCAGGTTTCAAAAGCTGTAAATCGCAAATAGCTTTCGTCCTCAGAGCCACCGGTGGCTTGAGACTGCTAAAAAAACATGGCCTTTGAGTTAGCAGTGCAACTTCCTACAAACTGGGCCACAAGAGAATCTTACACTTGCACTTGTTGTTGTGTACCTTCAAGTCAGAATAGACCCTCCGACACGTTTTCAGAGACAGTTGATCACAAGAGAGGAGAAGTCCCATCCTTCTGTCGAGCAGCTGGTGGACTCAAACAGCCCGCCTTTGGGATTGCAACACAGCTTCTTGCCTCTAGGCCACCAGAGCGCCCTTGCACGTGTAGTTGGTGCTCAAAAATGCTATTAGTGAAAATAGGGTAGTGGTGGTGGAAGTTAGGATGAAAATGAAGAAAAAAAGAGAAAGCATGTTTTCACAACTTTAAGACTGAACTGCGTGAACACACTATGTGACAAATATATCGAAAGCCAAGATTTCCACTTGTGGCCTAGTGGTAAGAAGCTATGCTGCAAACCTGAAGGCACACAGTTCAAATCCAAAAACCCCCTGGAGGGTCAGCTATGGGTCATTTCTGACTCCATGGTACTCAACAACCACCATCACCGATCACCACCACCAAGGGAAAAAGGAGGGGATTAGTTGACATTGTTACTTAAGGGGGCGCTGAGGTTATGTTAATAATGATAAAATGCATTGGAAATTGATAACAAGAGTGACATCACAACTTGACAATGGACGTGAATATCACTGAGCCGCTGTTGTTGGATGAAGTCGAGCTGGTTCTCGTTGTCATGTTCTGTGCCATTGTCACATTCCTTTCTATGATTGGTTCCACCGTTCCAGCCACTATGTTAAGCCGTCTTGTTGAGTGTTTTTCCTTTTTCACTGAACCTCTGCTCTACCAGTCTTGCTGTCCTTCTCCTCCTTATGAAGTATCCAGTGTTCGTGAGATGAAATCTCAGCATCTTGACTTCTAAGGAACATTCTGGCTACATTTCTTCCAAGAATGTTTTGTTAGTTCTTTTGGCCATTCATAGTCGATACTTTTTTGCCAATTTTATAATTCAAAAGCATCATTTCATCTTGATTCTTCCTTATTTGTTGCCCCGCTTTCTGGATAAATACTGAATCATACTTGTAGAAATTCTTGACAGCATCTATTTTGTTTATATATATAGATAGATAGATAGATAGATAGATAGATATATGTTCATTGTAATAAGATTAATTTAAAAATGAAGAATGCATCGAAGAGCCCTGGTCATCCAGTTTTCTGAATAAATATTGACTCGTGTATAAATTGTCGAGACACCATCTATTTTGTTATATATATTCACATAATAAAATTAATTTAAAAGCAAAGAATGAATTGAAGAGCCCTGTTTATTTAAGCCCATTGATTGTTGAAAAGCACCAGACCCACCCTAACCCCAGCCTTAGAATGCAAGCCTGTTTTCTTCGGGTGTATTTTGACTCCTGGTGATCCTATGTGCATCCGAGCACCACCATGCACCATAAAGTTGACAATAGCTATTCTTTCAGAAGTAAACCAATAAGCCTTTCTTCAAGACGCCTTTGTGTGTTCTTGTACCTCTAAACTTTGGTAAGCAGACAGAAGCATTAATGGTTTGCTATCGTCTGTGAACGTAACACACATACACAGAATTCATGATGTTCCCACTACGACCGGATGCTGACCAGCCCTTCCGGAAGTTGCTCAAAGCCCCTTGTCTAGCTTGCCTCCTCCAGCTTCCCTGTGAAGTGGAGGTCTGGGCGGGAAGCAAAAAGCAGACAGATGGTGTCCTGCAGACTCTCCCTCCAGCACTTTCATCTCTCTCTCACTATTAATTCATCTGTTTGGATGGATACATTCACGCGTGGAACCAAGATGAATAATAATGAGGTTTTTAATAACTCCCTGCATTTGCATTCCTAGTTACTCTTTACATGGTTCTAGCTGATTAAAATGAATCGTTTACATAATTAACATATGGTTATAGTGTTGGCTTTAATATGCTGATTATCTCAATACTTTTGTCTGGAGTCAATTGGATTCAAACTGTAACAATTGTTTGAAGTGAGACTAGTTTATTCCTGGGAGGAATGAAGGAATATTTGCCTTGGTGCCCAATTAGCAGTAGCCTAACTCTCCAAAAAGTTTGCCTTGTTTCTATTTTGGAATGGGATGGAAGGGTATAATAATAATAGCAATTGTAATCCTCCCCAAGGACACTGTGGCAGCAGCTTTCACATCCATTTTCTCAAATTCTTCCAGCCGCCCTGCAGAGTAGGAAGTATTATCCCCACTTTACAGAAGCAGAGACTGAGGCTCCGGAAAGTGAGGAGACTTGTGATTGGAGCAGCAGTCAGTGGTGGGATATGTCATTAGTGTACAGCAACAGAAGCCTTTTTAATTCGCAAACCCATAGTTTTCATTACTCCAGGTCCCAGTTTCGCATTTCAGAATGGAGGCCCAGTAGACAATTTGTGTCAGAAATCCTTTGTTGTGGGGACTCATCTGAGCACTTTTATAAAGACTCATTGCCACAGTTAGGTCTCACTGAGCGGACTACAACTCAGAGTGTGTGAACACGTCAAAATGTTGTCTTATTCCATGCCACCCTCCCAGTCATTGCCACGCACAAGTCCGTGGTGTCGGGCACTGTGTTGACTCATCTCATAAAAGACTCTTAGTCTTTACAAAAGGAGCCCTGGTGGTGCAGTGGTTAAGAATTGGACTGTGAACCAAAAGGTCAACTGTTTAAATCTACAGGGGTGGGAAGGGGTAGGGGAGAAGATGAAGCAGTTGTTTTGCTTAAAGCCTTGGAATGCCTGTCAGCAAGTTCTGCTCTGTCCAACTGGGTCAGAGTTGAAATTTGTCCAGTGGCAGTAAATTTGGTCTTTGGGTTTTTAAAAAATCTTTAGCAATTAGATGTCAGTAGCAACCCATCTCCCATTTGTGACAACCAAATATCCAAATGTCAGGCTTTTTCCGAATGTCCCCTGGGGCACAAACTGTCCCTTGACTGAGAACTAATGCTCTGAGTTCCTGTCTGTCTTTGTATTAAAACAAACTGCTGGCAAATAAACGTGTGCTGCAGGCTGGCGATGAATTACTGGCTGTGTTATATGCCAGTTGCCACTGATTTAACTTCAACTCATGGCAACTCCATGCTTCAGAAGAAAACTTTGCCCTGAAAACTTTTCATGACCATGACCTGTAGAAAATAGTCCTTCAGATATTTAAACCAAGCCGCCTCTGAGTGGTTTCGAAACACTCCGTCTCTCGATAATAGCTGAGTGCTAGCTGTTTGGGCTACCAGGGATTGTAACTGCATTGTGAAAATATTTGGAAATGTGCAGGTCACTTGTGTTCTTCCAATTGTAACTGCTGGGAATCACTGTACTTGTAAGACAGAGACATCCTTCTATCAACTCTGATTAATTTCCTCTATCTCTTTCCCATCTTCCTTTGCTTCTTTCTATACCCCATTATCTCTCTCTTCCTCACTTCTTTTTCTCTCTCTTTCTCCTCTCAAAAGGGCATATTGGCTATTTTCAGCTGTATAGCTCTGCTGAGTTCATAGCAGGCTTTTCAGGATACCACTTTCGAATTAGCAGGCTCTAGGCATGGGGGCCACCAGCGATGATCTGATTATCTTGCTCACTCACACTGAATTTGAAAGGGGCTTGTGAAAGCTTGGACAATTTCCCTGTTTAGGTACCTGAGGTTTTAGAAGGTGAGTGTGTCTATACAACCATACATATTTGAATCACATTGTGGCTAATTGCATGACTGTTGTCCACAATTAGTCTGTGGCAGGCATGATTAATTGCAAGGGACACTGACATTTATGCATAAAATGCTTGGGGTCAAAATAAATGCAGAGAGATGGGGGCTGCACCAGTAGCGAATAGAATACTAATCTCTTTGTCACCAGAAATGAATCCCCCAGAGGGGAATTTCTGCATTGACAGGACAGGTATGATCTTGGGACAAATGTCTCTGCTTTTCTGACTCACCTGTATTTTCTTATCCTCTCTTTCCAAATCCTTGAGCATTATACAGGTTTTCCGAAACCTTTCTGATGTTTTAATAAATGCCAGCTCCTGTCTTCTTCCTCGCCTTGTGCCCTTCTGCCATCTCTTGCACTCAGCATGTGTGCATTGCATTATCCCGTAAAAAATGAAGACGTAAGCAAAAGGGGGTCACAATCCCACCATTCAAATCAACCCAGTAAATGTTTTTGGTTGCTTGTTTGTGCAAAGCAACACATGTGCATGCTGAATTGTGGAAGTGGCACTAGAACTAGCAGAGGAGAAGGAAAAATCAAATGCCACTTTGGAATCTTCTAATTCAAGCTAGTAGCCATCAGTGGCTTTTGATATACCCATTGGGCAAAATGAGGAGGACGCTGACAGGTATTGTCCGGCAGTCAATTCCAAAACGTGTGTGTTCGTGTAGAATTGTGTTCTATCGGTTTCAAGTTACTGCTTACTTAGAAGTAAATCAGCAGACCTTTTCTGAAGCATCTCTGGGTGGATCCAAACCACTAATGTTGTGGCTAGCCATCTAGCAGAGTGACCATTTGTGCTATCCAGGGACTCTTATATGCATGTGTGTATATACCTTTTTGTTGTTCCTCACAAAAAGCATCCGATACTACACCATGTTTTTGCCTTTATACTTTATTTTGCCTTGTCCTACTAAATCGTGCGCTATAATGCACCATCCTAGTTGCTACAATAACGGAAATACTTGAAGGGGTTGCCTTTACCAAATAATTTTATTCTTTCACTGTTTAGGAGGCCAGCAGTTTGGATGCAAAGGGCCAGCTCGCGGAGTCATTTTTCTCTCCGCCTCTTCAGCTGCTTTGTGGTTCTTCGCGATCTCCATATGTCTTAGCATTTCTTTTACCCACTCTCTGCTTTGCTCGCTTGTTTAATCTCTTTTATATCTCAAAAGAGATTAACTTTAAGATAAAACTTTATACTAATTCTATTTGATTAATATAACAAAATCAAGGGATTATAACTGTGGACACAGAGACTAGGATTTCAGCACATATTTTGGGTGTATGTGATTCAATGCATTACATTTCAACTTTGCCCTCCTCCACCTAGTATTCATATCCCTGCCATGTGCAAAATGCATTCACCCCAAATCACATCATCCCCAAAGTCTTAAATCAACCTAATATCCAAAAATCTCATCTTCTGGATCATCTAAATCAAATATGGGTGGGATTTTAAACATATTCCATCCTGAAATGAATTCCTCCTCATCTGTGAACCTGCAAAGATCTATAACATAGGCATCAGTGAACTGAAATATACTGGTATTGGCTATTTTGAATCAGATAGTCATAAGGTAATGACAGATTGAAGAGGAATGATATCACGTTCGCTGCCAAAAAGAATGTTTCAAGATCTGCCCTAACATGTAACAAAATAAAATAAATCCACTGACTCAGTGAATTTTGACTCCAAGCAAACCTATAGAAGAATAGAGCTGAGCATAAGGTTTTCAAGGCTGTGAATGTTTACTGAAGTCAACTATCATCTCTTTATCTTATGGAATGTCTAGTGAGTTCAGATTTTCTACCTGCATGTTAGTAGCCAAGTGTTTTAACTCCTGTATCACAAGGACTCCTTTGCTGTTGAGTCAAGCATGACTCAGAGTGACCCCATGAACAAAAGAGCTGGACCCTGTTCTATAACTGTCGTCATTTCTTTACATTCATAGAGTTTCCAGAGGCATATTGTTTAGCAAGTGGATGCCATTTCTGCTTCCAAGTCTGTCTGAGTCTGGGAGCTCCACCAAACCCTGTCCGCAGTGGGTAACTATTATGGCATTTGACAGCATTCAGCATCACAGCAAACCCAAGTAACTTCAGTACAGCAAATTGACAGACCAGTGCTATACCACTTAGAAGAATGTTCATCCCAAACACAATTACCACCAGGAGCCTACAGCACTTTGTTAGCTAAACCAGCAAATCCAATCAGCTCACACACAATTATGGGAAAAAAAAAATAACCACCACCAACAAAACTCCAACCAAACAGTCCACACCCAACCCTCACCAAAACAACACAACTCACCTCACAGAATCCAGCACTTCACACATGAGCCTCCAAACTGGAGACTTAGTTGAGGTCCACCTGCCTTTTAAATACAAGGCCTGACCACCAGGTCTTGGTTGATTCTAAACAAGAGGCTTCCAGCCCACAGTGCATTGTTAGCTAAATCTGGCAAATCCAATCAGCTCACACATGATTGTAAGTGAAAAAAATAAAACAACCAACCCATCAAAACAACAAAACAGCCCACACCTGACTCTCACCAAAACAAGAGAATCCACCTTTCAAAATCCAATTGCTTCACACATGAGCCTCCAAACAAGAAATACCAATTAATATGACTATTATTCTGATTTATGCACCAATCACTAGTGCCAAAGATGAAGAAGCTGAAGATTTTTACTAACTTCTGATGTCATTTACAGACTCAGAAACTCAATAGAGTTTCGGCTGGCTATGAATTGGTTCCAACTCGCTGGCAAAGGGTTTGAGTTTTTTGACACTCTGGAATTGATAAAACATGCAATCAGGATTCAGTGATAATTACTGGTGATCAAAATTTAAAAAAAATTGGAAACATAGGAGAATTATTAGTTGAGAAACATGGACTTGATGATTAAAGTGACACAGGAAATTAAGTGATAGGGTATGACCAATGAACTATTCATTAGAAAGCACTTTTTCAGCAAAGTCGTTGGTGATTATACATGTGGGCTGATAAGATGGAATGCACAGGGATCAAATTGACAAAGTAGGTGGGAAGACACAATGAGGAAGCTCAGTATTCTCAGTTGCAACAAGTCTAGGAATCAACTTTGAGAAAGGTCATCCATTGCTCACAGAAAGTTAATGGTGAAGTGGAAAAATATTAAAGCAAATCGAAGAGAGACAAAGTTCAGTCGTGACATCTCAGCAAGATATTTGGAGCATTGAGCATTAAATTGTATGGGATAATATCAAGGACAATATGCATGGAGGAAACAAAGAATCATCAAAGAGTTAGGAAAGCAAGAAAAGACCAAATGGGTATAAGAAAGACTCTGAAATTTGTTTCTGAACATTGAATAGTTAAAAAAGAATTTATGTGTATACAGTTAAGGGGGAAATGGTAAGTGAAGAGCTGAACAGAAGACTTGAAACAATGGCTCAAGAAGGCACTGTAGAGAGTATTCTACTGAATTTAGCAAAAATCTGAAGTTCGATAACCAGAAGGGAAATACATGTCCTGGCATTTCTCCAGCTGAAAGGGCTAAATTAAAAATACTCACCTTGAGTGGCAATAGTGAAGAAATCTATAGGCCAACCATTGAATGATGCAGGAAGCCTCAGGAATATGTAGAATCTTTATATCAAAAAGAATCATTCAGCATCCAAACATTTTAGGATGTAGCATAGGCGCAGGAATCATTAGGAAGCAAGCAGCCCAAACTTTGCTGAAGGTATTGATGAAAAAGGTCCCAGGAATTGAAACAGTACAAGTTGAGGATATACTAAAGATGCTTATTTATGCTCAAGATATGGAAGACAGCTTTCTGGCCAACCGACGAGAAGTCCATATTTATGCTCATCCAAAGTCAGGTAATGCAACAGAATGTTGTTGTTGTTGTTGTTATGTGCCGTCGAGTCGCCTGCGACTCATAGCGACCCTATGTACAACAGCCCTAAACTCCGCTCTATCCTGTGCCAATCGCACTGTCTCTG
>NW_006399912.1:4338907-4393175 GCF_000299155.1 Elephantulus edwardii | reverse complement strand
AGTCGTTTTTGGATAATCTTCAGTAAAATCTTGCTTGCATGTGAAATCAGTGAAATTGTTCTGTAGTTTCCACATTCGGTTGGGTGGCCTTTCTTTGGGATAGGAACAAATATCGATCTTTTCCAGTCAGTTGGCCAAGTGGTCGTTCTCCAGATTTCTTGGCACAACTTGGTGAGCACGTCCAGGGCAGCATCTGTTAATTATGGCAACAGAATGTAGTAATTATTAAATAATATCATTAGCACCACATGCAAGTAAAATTTTGCTAAAGAAAATGGAAGATTGGTTGGAGTGGTAATCTGTAGGGAATTGCCAGAGAAATTCAGGCCAGATTCAGAGGAAGGCATGGAATGTATCATTGCTGGTGACAAACAGATCTTAGGTGAAACAGAGAATATTGCTTTCTCCACTAATCAAGAGTAATGCGGTGTTCCCCCCCCCCCCATGCATTCGCATTTCACATAATGTACACTCACGGACAGATTTCTTATGACAGATTGGAGCTTTGTAGAAGAAATATGTCTGACTAAGAAGAAGGATATTCATGCAGGATCAAAGAAGAATTTTGGTAGGGATACTGCCATATAAAGGCAACCTGTATACCAGATACTCTCCTCCATAATAAAGTCAGGTCCTTTTCTATAGTTATTAGGGAGTCCCTGAATGACAAAAGTTGCAGAGAAGGTGACTTCTAGCCGAAAAGTTGATAGCTCAAGTCCATCCAGTGCTGTCTTATATGACAGGCTTGGGGATCTGCTTCTGAAATGTCACAGCCTTGAAAACCCTCGGGAGCATCCATGGGGCTGCTGTGTTTTAGAGTTGACTCAGTGGTAATCAACAACAATAACATTATGGTCATTGGGGAATTTACAGGACACTTATGAGAGAAACTTTGCAGGAGAAAGACAAAAGGAAGAGGGGAGGATCACAAAGGAAGAGGAAGGACAGAAGGAAAAAAGAAAAAAGAAGAAATGAGAGAATGAACGCAAGAAGGATTGAGTCATTGAATAGGGATGCTACTTGGGGCATTGGGTTTGTGGATGATACGGAATAGTGGAAAGCGTATCAAACAGACTAGAGAGATATACTAAAAGTTGTTAAGGATATTCTGCTACTAGATGGATTTTTATTTGATCTCACCTCTGTTTTTGAAATACAATGCTGGGACCACAAGCTACCTTTGACACTGGAAGAAAAGAATCACAATAAGTGTCAGAATAAAATAAAGGCAGTCAGAGAACAAGCCTACATGTTAGGAATGAGAGGGAGACGGATGGTGTAGCAGGAGATGGAGAGCTGTTTTGCATTGTTCTGTGTCTTCTTGCCTTTTTTGGGAGGACCATTAAGCAAGGCTCATTCTCTCCCTGCAGAATGAATGGTGTTAATCTCTAGTCCCTTTGTAATAAATGCCTGACTGTGAACAAGAGATGGCCAAAAGAGAGTGCCCAGGCAAGCCTTAATCTTTAATAAGGTGCACAGCTAGTCTATAACTGTCAGAGGATGACAGAGGGACCTGGCTTTTCTGCTTTGTTGCTCAGAATAAGAAACGGGACCAACTTGTGTGGGCTGCAGGAGGCCGACTCTTTTCTGTGATCTGGGAGGTACAATAAGGCTCAAACCTTTGCACCTTGGCACATTCACAGAGCAGCTTATTTCAAGGAAAAGAGGTTCCACTTCAGATGAGCTTAAGTGCAGATACAGTCTGATTCCACTCAACTCCCAGCTTATAGCTTAGACCCCCGGTAGCAGCCCTTTGCAAGGCAACTATATCACTTTTGAAGCTTAGCAGATGGGAATTGTCATAAATGATATTTTAGTCACAGATATGAGCCATAAAACTTGAAAGATAAAGTCTCTTTCTCAGACACACATGGAGAAGCAGATACCGAGGCAGACATGAAGCTCGTGCTTCTGCAGCTTTGAGTGGGAGTGGAAGGTAAGAGCCCTGACAGGGATGTTACTGTGAGCCTTGGGGTCTGCGGGTGCCATGAAATTGTAGAAAGAGTCCAGAGCAGGGATTTGGGAACACAGATGGAGCTGGATCCAATATTGACTTAAAGATTTACCATCCTATGGAATCAAATTGCCTATGTTTCTCCAAGCCTCCTTCTTCACTTTAAAGAAGCAGAATGATAGTATGCCCTTCATAAGGGATAGCTGATAATTAATTTGGCGTGGTAGTGGCACACTCCTGTTGTTGTAGTTAGAGGCCATTGAGTTGTCTCCAACACAGAGTGACCCTATATACAGAAGAAGAAACCCTGCCTGATTATGTGTCATCCTATAATCTCTGGTATGCTTAAAGCCATTGTTACAGTCATGTCACTCCATCTCTTTGAACGTCTTCTCTTTTGCTCACTGTCTGCTTTTCCAAGCATGATGTCCTTCTCTAGGCACTGGCCCCCTCTCAATAATATGCCCAGAGCATGTGACAAACTCACCTCCAACGAGCACTCTGGCTCCACTCCTTCCAACACAGATGTGTTTGTTCTCTTGGCGGTGCATGGTATATTCAATGTTCTTTATCACCACCTCCACTCAAAGTCATCAATTCTTCTTTGGTCTTACTTCATTGAACTACTTCTGTATACAGTGAAGCAATAGAAAATGCTATGGCTTGGAGCTCTGGTCGTGTAATTCACAGCATGTTGTACTGTTAACTTAAAAGCCACATATCTTAGCTCTCCCAGAAAATCTGCAGAAACAAAAATTGAACATTCTCCTTCGGTTAAGACCTACAGCTGTAGAAACCCAACGGAGGATTGCTATGAGATTTGGTGGCGGTTTTTAAAGTGCCATCAAATCTTTCTGCTCATTCTTCACAGAATACAATTTCTATGTACTGCAGTTTGTGCTTGGACAAGTAATTTAAGGGACAAGTAACCCACCCATCAACACCTGGAAAGAAAGAAGGATGATATGCTTCCATGAAGATTACACCAAAGAAAACACTATAGAATCATTCCACCTTGTGACACCTGAGTGGTCATGAATTGGAATAAACTTGAGGGCAGTAGGTTTGACTCTTGCTTGTTTACTTCCGTAAATATTCCACTTAAATAATAGTTGATTACGCCTACTTGTGCTGAAATTTTTCTTCTTCTCTTCGTTTGAATTGTTCATTATGGGCTGAGTTTGGCGATTTGGCTCAACAGTATTCAGTAGACACTAGGCTTAAGTCAACATGTATATTGATTCTTTTTACTCAGAAATTTATCTGGCTCTTCCTGACCTTGACCCCACGGACACACTGGTGCTGTAATGTTCACCTGACAGAGAGGGGCATTTGTATGGGATGAACAGGTGATTGTCATCTTAGATTGATAAAGTAAAATAAAACACCAAAATGAAACGGTGAGAATTTTCTAGAAAGAACAATACATCCTTTCTTTGCTCTACACCATACACTCTGTCATTGCTCTTTTGTGCTCATCATTCTGTTGCTGATTCTGCTTATCAGAAAAGCATATGGTCATCAGGATGATTCCAAATCATTGCATTGAGGTAGAACTGCCCTAGAGGGTTTCCAAGGCAGTAATTTTTGTGGAAGCAGATCTGTGGAGGCTGGGCTGGTGGGTCCAAAGTCCCAATTACCAACCTTGTAGTTTGTGTATATGTGTGTGTGTTTGTGTGTACTCTAGTTGACAATGTCATAGTAGTGTCGGAACAACAGATCAACACCTTGCTTTATGTTATGTCTTCCTTATGATTTCCACTATGCTTACACACATTGTTTCAATCACTGTGGCACTCAATCTGTCTCTCCATCTGACTGTCTGTAAGAAATGAGAGGGAGAGACAGAGATAGACAGAAAAACAGGAAGAGAGAACATTAGTGTCATGAAATACTGCCCATTTGATCTCAAACAACTGGATGTTTGGCAGTGCCCAAATTGTTATATTCGTTTCACTCTATTCAGGATGCAACTCCTCCATAACCTTTTACGGCTGGTGTGTTAAAGGCCTTGCCAGCATTTACAGACCTCTATGTCATGTGCATAACTTGAGTCAATATGTGGGACATTTGCATTAGTAGAAGAAGATGCGGGGATATTCTTATGCAGTGGGTTGGGGTTTTGTAGAGTATGCAGATGTGTGTATGACTGTGGATCAAGGAGGAGAAATCGCGTTCATTTTGTTTTGTCTCGGAACGTACTATATTTCAGGCATTATGCCAGACATGTTGCATGCATGATCCTATTTAATCTTTTCAGTACCCTCAGGGGATTAGTATCATTATCCCGATGGGACTCAACTAGATGTAGACTAACAACAGCAATTGCTCAGATAAAAAAAAAAAAGTGAAGCCGAGAGAGGGAAAAGAGCTTCCAAGGGAAAATCTCTTAGTAGTGAATGATAGAATCACCACTGCCTCGCTGCAAAACGTGAAGCCTTCCTGCTTGCCACCTTATCAGTACTTGGGTGGTACGTCGTTGTTCGATGAAACATGGCCTCGTCCTGTGTAGTCTTCACAAGAATGGGCAGGCTTGAGCCCATCTTTTCCTTATATCCTTTTTTAAAAAATTGATTCTGATTTGTTTACATCGTTTGAAAATCCTTCCCATTTCCTTCGCCTCACCCACCCATCATATTGTGCAACCCTATAAGTAACGCCCTCCCCCTGACCCAGCCATACCCCTCTATTTCCACCCACTTCCCGACCCTGGATCTGCGTACTCATTCTACAATCATGGTTGTATACAGTATTTGTCCTTATGGAACTGAGTTAGCTCACTCAACATAATGCTCTCCAGTCCCTTCCAAGTTAGGCAGTAATTTACAAAATCCTTGCCCCTGCGTGCTGCGTAGTATTCCACACACTGTATCAATCTATCTCACTGATGGCCTTTATCTTTTTTGCTGACACTCTGCATTGTCATGCAGAATGTTCCTCCCCAGGATCTGATCCCTCCTGATCATGGGTCTAAAATACATGGGGGAAAAAGTGTCACTTTCTTTGCTTCTAAGGAGCATTTTGGTTGTAATTCTTGAAAGAGAAATACGTTATTGCTCTGGCAGTCACGGTATAGTATGTATAGTGTAGTTAGTTCATGTATATAGTATGTGTGTGTGTCCACACACATATGTACGTACATTGATAGTATATACATTTGTTGTTGCTACTGAAAGGTTGGAAGTTCAAATCCACCTGCATGGACCTCTGGAGAAAGTACTAGTGGAAAGATCTACTTCTGAAAACTCAACCATTGCAAGTCCTTTGGGTCAGAGTTCCACTGTGACACGCACATATGATTATCATGAATCAGAGCTAACTCAACAGCAACTGTTTTTTTAGTTTTCTCGCGAGAGGGAGGCCCATTAACATCTATCCTCATACATGATGAGGAATGGGCTCCCACATCATAAACTCAGATGCGAAACTATGCTTTCTTTTTCCCTGGTGTAAATGAGTGTATTGGGGATGGGGGAAGAGAAGGATCTACATTTCTAAGAGACTTTATAGAAGGCTGTGGCACAATACAATTATCCTTAAAGCACAGGCTTGTTGCCATTTGTTAGCAACGTGTGCATAATTTGCCCCTCAAATAACTTATAGT
This sequence comes from Elephantulus edwardii, assembly GCF_000299155.1. NCBI lineage: Eukaryota > Metazoa > Chordata > Mammalia > Macroscelidea > Macroscelididae > Elephantulus > Elephantulus edwardii. The sequence goes on along the minus strand of NW_006399912.1, from coordinate 4,387,617 downwards.
CATGAGCATGTGTGTGAAGATGGTGCAGGTCCAGGTAGCATATCTCCATCACCCACGAAGTCCTCATGAATTGGAACCAACTCACGGCAAATAACAGAGAGCTGTCTGTCCCAAACTGGTAGCCAATACACTCCGTGATTGCTGTGCCATGAAAGATATTCTAGACTATGTTACAGTGACCAGCCTCAGTGCTTTCTTAAGGTTTACTCCAGAAGATGTGATGACACAATATTAAGCATTGAGCTTCTAACTGAAGGTTCATCAGTTTGAATCTACCAGTTGCTTCCTAAGAGAAAGATTATGCGGTCTACTTCCGTGGGGCAATTCTACACGACCCTACAGCATCACAGTGAGTCGAAATGGATTTGATGTCAGTACTTTGGTTTTCTCTCTCCTTACTGCTTCCTGATGCCATTATATTTGTTACCAGCTTTATTAAGATTCTTAGAATGTATCCTGAGCAAAGTCATTTTCTTTCAAATCACGGATGTGTGACTCAACACAGCATCCGCGTTGAGGGGTCCCAGAACCTCATCCCCATTTTACAGATGAGCATGGCAGATAAGAGCAGGGGAAGTGATTTTTTGCCAGAGGTCAGACATGCTGAGAGAAAGATTAGGAAGTGAGGTAGAGCCTACCAAGGTGCTATGTCTGTGATAAGTGCCCACATTCAAATTTTCCAACCTCCGAATTTTCTGGGTTAGACCTCCAGCTAACTACCAGGGGACATCATGTTATGTAATTAATTACAACCATAATTATCTTGGTTTCTGGGTCATTTAAAGATCATCAGTGCATTTTGTTTTCACGGTTCATGTGGCAAAGGAATTCTTTTTTCCCCTCTAAAGTACAAATATAATTAATCCAATTTTTAGGCTCTTAAATAACAGGAAAGTTAAAAACATCAATATAAAACACTAGCTTGTCTTTACCACTGCGCCTTAGGACAAAGATACAGCTTTGATCCATTGAGCATAGCAGTGTCATTCTTGGAACAGACAAGTTTTCCAGCTAAAGTTTGGGGAGAAGTCAGACACGTAGCCAGACACAAGAACTACCACATACATGTGTGTTTTATTATGAGTGACAGGCGTAGTCTGTGAAATAGGCATAAATGAAAACTCAACCTACCAACGTGGTTTTGATTCTGATTCATAGCTGACCCTCTGTGGGATTTTTGAAGCTAATTGCATGAGGGGAGATTGCCCATCTTTCTCCTGTAGACCCCTACTTACTGGTGGTTCAGACTCCAGAGAGGCACAGCCTTTAAGTTAGGAAGCCAACTCTCTGCTGACTATATATACACCACCAGAGTCCCCTCCTTGTGAAACAGACATGATAAACCCAACCACCAAACCCATTGCTCTAGAGTTGATTCTGACTCATACACAGCGACCCTACAGGACAGGCTAGAATTGCCTCACGTCCACGCTTGTACCGTTTACCAAAAACAACCGCATTTTTCTCTTGTGGGGGAACTTTATGTTAAGTGTCATTGAGCCAACTATGACTCATAATGACCCAATGAACAGCACATTTGAAGCCTGCTCTATCCTGTGTCATCCTGATCATCTGTTATATGCTTGAATGCATCAGTAGCGTCATGATGTCAATCCATCTCATTGAGCTTCTTCCTCTCTTTCGCCGACCCTCCTAGTGTGTTCAGACCGATGCTGTTTTGGTTAGCAGCCAATGGCTGTATCACAACTGTATCACCTGGGCTCCTTAGACACATAGGTCTTATTTCTTTATATTCCTCAACCTCATGTGATTACACGAGCAATGAAAATGGAACGTGGTGATGGCCAGTGATATTACTAGGGTGACACCCACTTGATTTTGACTCAGGGACTCCCTAGGACAGAGAGGAACTACCCCGTAAGGTTTCTTAGTCTGTCGACTTTATGGAAGCAGGTCATCCGGTCTTTCTCCTCCGGAGCATCTGGGTGGGTTTGAACTGCCAACTTTTTAGTGAGTAGTCAGACTTTTAGCCATTGTGTCACCATCGAGCTTTCTCAAGGTTTCTGCAGAAATGATGGAAGATAGGGGACGTTTGAAGAAGGTCCAGAATTCACTTTTCTTCATGATTAACGCGCATAAAGGAAATCCAGTGGTATGGGACATGACTTTTTATAAGACTTAAACTGTAAATAAGATATTCTGACTTTGTTTCTGTTCTATACATGGAGAATTGCTCTATATTAAGTGCTCTCCCATCACCCCTAGTGGTCCCCAAACCCCTGGAATACATGGCATCTCTTTATTGAGCCGTAAAAGCCTGTTGTTAAGTCGCCTCTGCCTCACAGTGATCTTGTGTTTCAGAACACAGCTGTGCTGCACTGAGCTGGTAGTGGCTGATTTTTCCCCCCCTTAAAGTAGACCACCAAGTCTTTCTTCGGAGGTACCTCTGAATGATGTGAAACCTCTGCCATGCAGTCAAGCACATTAACAGCCGTGGACAGCTGTGGCGTCGTGGCTTGCGCTTCTGTGAGAAGCTTCCCACCAGGGAGCTTATTCCCAGGAAGTCCGCTCTGTTCACAGTCATTGTATGCCACTGTCATCACACTCAGGGAGTGTTTCTGAAGAACCGTTAGGAAATATTGCAAGCTTTTCTTGCAAGTCAATCATTTTGGGGAAGTATATTGTCGTAGCATCCTAGAGAGACTATGAACACCTTAACTCTGGAACTCATAACTGGCATTTGGTTTAGGATGTTTTCTGGCATGCTTCCTTCTCAGTAGAACATTACAGCACTTAAATGCATGAAAAAATGATTCGCGAATGCCTTTGTTTATTTGTTAATTCCTCCCACACCTAGTTATTGAAAGCCTCTCTATAATCTAAAAGCTATTCCAGGCATCGGGGATGCAATGATGAACAAGAAATCCAGGTCTTCTGGTCTCAGGGAATTTAAATTCTGGCGGAGAGTTAGGTGATAAGCAAACAAGCAGGAATGGAGCAGAGAGTAACAAGTGCAATGCAGCAAAACACAACCAGGTGATGAAATAGCTACGAGGGAATTGGTGTTCCTTTGGTTTAGGATTCAAAGAGCGTCTAAGAAGGTGACATTTCAGTTGAGACTTGAATGACAAGAAGGAAGCAAGCAGGAGCACATCTTGGGAGAGAGCATTCCAAGCAGGGGAAACAGAAAGAGTCAAGATCCCCAGACTGAGCATGTCTGAAGACTTGAACAAAGGCTCAGGCAGCCAGAAAGTTCCATTTGAAGAGGGAGGTGGTAGGAACGAAACCTTGCAAAGTGGATAAGCCAGATGAAGATGGGTTTTGTAGGGCAAAGTGAGAAATCAAACTTGATGTTATATAAGCAGCAACTCTGTAAGCATGAGAGGGCTTCTTGGTAAAGCTTCTCATCCAAGGAGGGAGGGGAAGAATGGAAAGGTGATGGCGAAATGTCTGTCTTTCAGGTTAGGTGAAGTCTCTTCTTGTACAGAGCAACACTCCAGGAAACAATTTGTCCAGAGAACTAAGGGCCCACATGAACAGCCCTGTAGAATTAAATGGTGCCCAGCTCCTACTTCTGACTGTTCTCTTCAGGATCATAGTATATAGTCCTGGATAGAGAAGTTGGGGGAAATTTATAACACAAACTATACACACACACACACACACACACACACACACAGAGAGATATATACACATACATACTTAGATACATATACACACACATATATATGTATACATACACACACATATATATGTCTATAGATGCACATACATATACATATACATATACACATACACATAAATGTATATAAAGCACAATTTTAAAATCTTAAAACAGATCAGACTTATTGGCCTGATAGAGATTGGTGACAGACTTATTGGCCTGATAGAGACTCGTGACCCATGTTTCCCAAGACTAAGACCCTTAGACAGCTTCCATGTCTGGCACTGAAGCTACTTCTAGGGACCAACATTTAGCCAAACAGTAGACAGGTCAAAAAAGTGAATATTAATACCAGATAGAAATTCACTTCTCAATACAGTCAACTCGTTGAGGGCAAAGGAGCAACATTTGCCCAAAAGCAAAGTTCAGATAGCAGGCAGGACAGAAAAGACGGAGAAGAAACCCGAAGAAGAAGTAGAAAGAGAGAACTGTTACTTGGAAAGGATTGCAACCAATGTCACCAAACAAAACGTGTATTAATTGTTGAGTGAAAAACTAGTGCAAACTTTCACCCAAACAACAATTAAAAAGTGTATACAAAATAGAGAAAGTGTGTGTTGCCAGTCAGATTTTGAAGGATCAAGCTCTCTGGGGAATCTTTGAGTCTTTGTTAAGAAGAGATATAGCAGTGACAGTCAAGTCCACATTCGTTTTGCTTTGTGGACTCACGGTTTCAATTGCTACCCTCCAGCCTTCTGAGTTAGCTGGTACGTATGTCACGTTTCTCTCTCAGGTGATTGTCCTCCTGGACATGGCACACGTGACATCTGCAGCCCAGGTGAAAACAGGGAGAAGCATTATGCTCATTGTCTACCTTCCTCTCGATGTGAATTGGTCAGTAGCAGTTCATTCTCGGTCACTGCTGCTATCTCTTTTTGAATTCCCATGCATTTCCTCCTTCCTTGTGCTGAGACCCCATGATTCATCTATTACCTCTGAAGAGTTCCTTGCTGATTACCTCAAGTTCTGGCTTCATTGGGGTTCAGACACCAATATTGAGTGAGCTGCTAATTTCAGCCTCATTCTTGGCCATTTATCTTGTCACGTATGAAAGAACTCTCCAAAGTGTCAGGCTGATGTGTTGTTCTGTGACAGTAGCTACGGGCTTCTGTGGGTTAATGTTATCCTGCAAGATGTAATGGAGGAGCATATAGTGCTTGGAAAAATCCCACTGGCACCATTTAGAACCTCGTCATCCATGAGCTAGATATTTGCTCTCTTAGTCCAGGTCCAGTTTCCTCACTGATGACATAAGAGTAGTTTTAAAATTAATGAATAAATTTTGAATGAAAATATGCACGACAAAACAGAGACCACTCTGGCCATTTCTACCTACTACCTGCATGACTAATGGTGTTAGTATTGCTCAAGTTCTGTCACTTTTCTCCAAATCCTTTCCAAGTCATTTCCCTATCACTCACACAAACTCATTGCTTGTACTCCCCAGTTTCTTAGCTTCTTATCTACTCTTTTGAGTTGTTATTGGCAGTTTCATTACATCTAGAACATCCACTTCCTAAATAGGATGCCTCAGAAACTCTATGAACTTTGATAAATGTCCATAGTTATAGAAAAAGGCTTCAAGCCTTTTGTTCATAGGCTCTCTATGACTCATGCTCCACTCAAAGCAATCAGCAGCTACAACAGTGCATGATATTGGTATTATCTTCAAAATAGGCTTAACTATTATCTGATTAAAAGATTATTCCAGGGCATCATTTCCGTTCACAGTTTTAAAATGCCCTCAGGGTAGTCGTTTCAGGAAGCAGGAGTCATCAGCACTCATTGGCTCCAGAAAGTCTGGATTCCATGAGACTATAACATTCTGTTCTTCATTTTCTTCCTTTCCATCAGGAATCTTTAATAGAATCATCGATTTAGATTTTCAGCAACGATAGCCAGGCATCATACAGTTGTTCTTCTAGTCTCCTGGTAAAGGTGGACATTGTTCATGGAAGTCATTGAACAATTATGATCCAGAAGAAGTAGTAATAGTATTTTCATCATGAAACTGTAGCCCTGATTGCATTCTTAGCATATCATAAGGATTCAATCATTGTTATCTAGTGTTGCTTCCTATTATAAATGTTAACAGTGATGGAAGTAATGAAGTCTCTTTCTCTTTAAGGCTACAGGAAGTGTTAAGAAGAGAGAAAGGACTGAAACCAAGTAATATTTCACTTTCTTGTGATAAAACGAAGGAATTTCATTAGAGACTTTGTATGTCTTGCTTCTTACTATTCATAATGTATCTTATTCTTTAAGGTTATTTTTAAGTAGCAAAAATAATATTTGCCCTGGCTAATATATATGTATGAAGGAGATCCATATAGAAGAAGAATGGCTCTTTCCTATGTGACAATGGATAAATAAAGCAGGATGGACAAAACTTACTAAAGACATTTAAAGTAAAATAGCATTCTGTGTTGTTTGGGATGTAATACATTGCTTTGTGGGCTTTTTTGAAACTGTATGTAATAGGACTAATGTAAATTGACATGAAAGAGAAAAGTTCTCCTTCAGAATTGTGCTTGCGTATTTTGAGTCAACTAACTCAGTCCCACAAGGACAAATACTGTATAAAACCATTATTGTAGAATGAGTATGAGGATCCAAGACGGGGGAGAGGGTGAAATAGAGGGGTGAGGCCAGGGGTGTTGTTGTTGTTGTTGTTATGTGCCGTCGAGTCGTTTGTGACTCATAGCGACCCTATGCACAACAGCCCTAAACCCTGCTCTATCCTGCGCCAACCGCACTGCCTCTGACACACCCATCCCAATTACCCCAGTCACCGAATCAATCCATCTCATAGAGGGTCTTCCCCTCCTGCGCTCTCCCCCCAAGGACGGGGGTGAGTGGGTGTTAATCATAGGATTGCACAATTCGATGGGTGGGTGGTGTGAAGAAATGGGAAGGATCTTTTGAGAAAAACAATGTATTCAAACTTTGTAAATAAATCAGAATGAAATTTTAGGAAAGGGAAAAAATGGTGCTTGCTTGGATAGCAGAAGAGCAATTAATCTGAAAGTTTCAGACAAAGGTCTCTGATACACTAGGAGTATATTGTTTAAGTTGGGTAGTGTTTACATGGATATTGTTCTGTTAGTCTTTACATGTTTCAGTGTATCTGCAATTTTTAATGGTATGTGGTTATGGTTACCTGTGCTCCCCACAAAATAACAATACCCCAAACCATGTAACGATATAATCATAGAAAGTGATTTTATATGGCCCCACCTTATTCCTTTGTGTTGCTCTATAATATTCCATTGTACACAAGCGTACAATAGAAGCAGTGAACATATAACCCACTGTCCCTTCAATTCCAACTTATGGCAACACCATGTGTTACAGAGTAGAACCGTCTCTCCTGGCCATATTCACTGGAGCAGCTGAGGGAGCTTTAACTGCTAGTCATTAGGCCAGCCTTTAGGTTTGCAGCCAGATGCAAACTACTTGGGCCTCCAGGTAAATATAAGTCATCTTTGAAGCCCACACTCCCTTTACCTCACTCTTCCTTGCTCTATCAATCCTTAATAATTATTAGCAGATATATTTTCAGATTTTCCCTGTGCAAGTACAAAGCATACACCTTTAGAATATGCATGCTTACTTAATATACTGATCCTCGGGTTTCTGTCACCACTTAAAAATAGCATGTAAACCTTCCAGTGTCAGCAGCTATAAATTATCTACCTCGATCTTAATAACACCTGCCTAGTAGTCATATTTCTGTGCACTGTAATTTATTTAATCAGTTCCCCTGTTGATAGACACATGTATTAAAAACAAAAACAAAACAAAACACTATTTACAAACCCTAGGTGGCTTTCATATCAGAGAGAAAGACTTCAATCTCGTGTCGGTCATCCAAATGTGTGTCTTTGTAGGGAAAACACCCGGATAGAGGTTTCATTAGCTTGTCTTGGTTTTCATATAAGGGTTCAGTTTACGTGTAGCCACAGCCATGAATTCATTCTCTGGATGAAAAAGTAAAAGTAAAAGTAAATAAAGCTTAAGATTCGCCCACATTAAAGAATTCAGATTTAACAGAAGTTTGTGCTCTTCATCCTACTAGCCTCCTCCTACAAGATGTGAGGGATTTTCAAGAATACAAGTTTTATAAATGTCATTGCTAAAATGTGAAAGGGGAAACAGAGAGAGATAAGAGTATTTTGAAAGTGGAATTTAGAATTTCCACACTTCCCAGTAGTGACAGACAACTAGATGTATGCAATGGTCTTCCTTGCTTGAAAGACAAGTGTGGTATTTTTCAGAGCTACAAACAGATTCTTCCTGAGCCTGTCATGACTAATTAAGCAAAACTAAGATGGATCCAAATTTATAAAATGAGTGTGAACTGGGATGATAGCAGGAATGGGAAAAACTAGGAGGTGATGCCCTCTTTGAAGCTATCGCCCTCTTAGGGGAAATGTATGGATTACTATATCTCTTGTCCTACAGAGTCCGAAACACTGGTGCCCTTCTCAAAGATGGCAGCAGATAGCATACTTGAAAGGTCTGTCACTCCCCATGTTTCTAGTCATAGCACCAGGCTCCTGAAAGGACTCGGAGCTTCCTCTGAATCTCTTATTCTAAGACTTTGACTGATAATTTTTCCCTTTCCAGTTACCATTTCCAGATTTTACAAAACTGGGTCTGTTCTTATTTCACTTCATTATCCACGACTGAACTTATGTGAAATCCTGGTATTTTCTCTGTTTGACTACTGAGAGTTTCAAAGTTCACAAGTATAATCAAGATGCCATGATCTAAACCAGGCCTATGTTTTTGCCTTCACTGCAGAACAAATAGGCACAGAAGGTTCTAGAAATTTGACCTTCTGTCTTGTTAAACTCTTCACAGGAGATTTATTTGTTGGGGCTCATTTTAGAGAGACTGGGGCTATGTCTTTAAAATTCAAGTGCAGATCTAAATATTTCTGGTCCCTTTCTTCCCTATTCTTATATTTTCTCAATTATTCTAATTGCTTTATTATGCAAGTAATTCATGTGACTGTTGGGAAAAGTTGTAAAATACAATAAGTAATTAGAGGGAAAAAAATCAATATTTGAAACCAAAAGTCATTAAGCCCACGTAAAGCAACCATATTCCCATTTTTGAGATTTTTTTTCCCAAGGAATCTATATACTTGTAAAATAGAACTCATAGTCATTGCCATTAAGTTGATTCTGACTCATAATACTTCTGTTAGACAGTTAAATTGCCTCATAGTGTTTCCAAGGCTGTAATCTTTATGGAAGCAGGCTGTCCTGTTTTTCTTCCATGGAATAGTTGATGAATTTAAACAATAGCCCATGTAGCTTGCAGTCAAATGCTTACCCATTGTTCACTAAGGCTCTCCTTGTGAAATATATATGCTACCAAAATGTTATATAGTTTGTTGTTTAACTTAGGGTTTTCAACCACATAATTATCTAAAGAGTTTTCTATTCCATGAAATATTCCAGTAGAATATTATATATATTCTATTTCATCAGAACTATTAAACATGTTTTCTTACATTCTATTCTTTGTTTAAATTGTTATTATTTTTCACAGCATCAGACCACGTTATTAAATAGAAGCTGTAATGTTTGATGTCATCTCCCTGTCCTTTCTCGTTGTTATACAATATATTGTTTTGTAAAATTGCTTTTACTAGAAGAGGTTTCCCTTTAGTTACTGTAATATTTACTCACTCATTGCTCTTGGGTCAGAATTACCTTTGTGTCTGAACTGACTCATAGCTAGACCTACATTCAGTTTCTGAAGCTATAAAACCCACGGAGGAGATCGCCCATCTTCATTCTGCAGAGCTTCTGGTGGAGTTCGACTACCTTTGGATTAGTATTGCAACTCCCTAGACAATGTCCTTTTTCTTCTGTAGTTAAAATGCAAATAGAACACGATGTAGGTTTGAGGTTTGCACATTGACAAGAGCAAACTTTCCTCCAGGAGACTGACTGGCATTTTAGATACTGGATTTACTGTCTACAGCAGATTTCCCAACTCCAATACTGTTAACATTTTAACCAGATAGCTCTTTGTCCAGAGGAACTATCCTGTGCCTTGTAGAATGTCAAACAACATCCAAGGTCTCTACCCATTTGCTGCCAATAACAACCTATATTAGTTATCTAGTGCTGCTGTAAGGGAGCACTGGTAGCCTAGTGGCAAGAAGCTGCACTACAAACCAGAAGGCGCTGGGATTGAATCCACCAGCTGCTCCACGGAAGGATGGGCAATCTCCTCCCATGCAATTAACTGCCTCTGAAAACCCACTCGAGGGCGAGCTAGGGGTTGGTTCCGACTCAACGGTGCACAACAACAGCAGTTCTGCTGTAATAGAAATATTACAAAGGAGTAACTTTAACACCCAGAAATATATTTCTCACAGATGAAGAGGGTGTTATAGTTAGACACTATCAAGTCAGCTACACTCGCAGTGACTCTATATACAATCAAAACTTTGCCCTATCTTGTGCCATTCACACGATCTCCTGCATGCCCAAGTCATTGTTGCAGTCACGGTGCTGATCTAGAATCTTCCTCTTTTTGTTTTGTTTTGTTGTGGTTTTTTTTTTGTTTGTTTGTTTTTTACAATAAACCTTTTACAATTTATTTGTTATTGTTCATTTTAATGTTTTTCTTTTATATTGGTTTGCTTACCAAGTTAGTTTCCTTTTTCTCCATTCACATTGTGTTTCATGAGAATTGTCCTCTTTTTTGATTCTGACCCTCTGTTGTTCCAAGCATGTCTTTTTCTAAGGACTGGTCCCTTATGACAATGTCCTCAAAGAACTCTGTCTCGAAGAAGCATCCTGGTTGCACTTTCTCCAAGCCAGATTTGTTTGATCTTACTTGTAACATTTATAAATCAATTAGAAGTTGGTCCTGGAGTAAAGCCTAAAATAAAAATTCATCCTATTCTGAGAAAACGCTGTATTATTTGAGTTGAGACTAATTACCTCTTTTTTATTTCAAGTGACAAAAGCCAATATATCACACTTAGCCACTATGAAGACTCCATTTCAGTAAACTAATTAAACTAATCCTATCTCGACTCATTATTCTCAGTTCCACTAAATATTTCAACACTCTAGATTCCTTTCATTACATAAATTATATCATGCTTAAAGATCGACACAGCCCGTGTTGGGGTGCTGAGAGTTTATTTTGGACTTTGTGACTTTCAGCTTTATCTGAAATGTGTGTTTTTCCTATCTCTCCTCTCAGATCATTCACCTTAATTATGACTAATTATTAAAAATGATAGATGACTTTAATTAAATGAAAGTGCTCGCTTTCTTGTTAGCACTTGCTAAGTGCTGACAATGTCACGAAGATAATAGAATGCAGGAAATAGCATAACTCACTAAATTGATCTCTCCTTTTTTTTTTCTTTTTTGCTATAAGCAGATATAGATCCACATTTTGAGAAACTGATGAATGCACAAGATGGCAACAAATGTGTTTTTCATAGTTAAAAGGAATGAAAACCCAAGTCCATCCTGGATTCATTATCTAGCAGTGGATCGCCACATAATTAAAACGTTAATACACAGCCTGCTATTTGTACTTATGTTCTAAAGCCAGCATACATTAAATAGAAATTTAGCCCAAGTGCTTCTTGGGGAAGCCAAGAGGAATAATGAGTAAGTACCACTTCAGAGTAAATTGTTCCCTACTTATAGACGTGTAATGCAATTAAATCGAGGAGCTCTAAGCTGCCTAACTCGAGTAAGTTTAGTTTAGATATTTGTCTTTAGACATCTCCCTGTAAAGGCTTTCAGAGAGAGGAGAGCAGAGCGCACATCTCGCCAATGAACTGCTGATTAAAGTTGACATATGGTAAGCAAAGCTGGAAAATGCCTAAGGAATAGAGAATTTTCTTTGGCCTCTAAGGAGGAAAAAACAAAACCCTGAAGTCTTCAAGTTGATCTTAGGATAACCATTCTTAAGCAACTTTCCTTCTCACTCTGAGATTCCAGCAGGGGTTCTTGGGCTAATTTCTGTCCTGTGCTTAGTGTGAGAATTACTTAAAAAAAAATTTAAAAAAAAAATCTGTATGCATCTGCTAAGTTAGTGTAATTTTCCTGCCTGTGGACAGAATCAGATCTTTCACTGGTGATGGAAAAACCCAGCAATTGCAAATGGATTTGCTGTAGGTAGTTGCTGTTCTGTCTTCCTGGGGCAACCTTGTGAATAACAGAGCCCAAGGGTGCCCAGTCCCGACCAGCTCCATTACTATTCGTAGACTTGTTGTCAAGGCTATTGTATCAGTCCACCTCGCTGAACTCACCCCTGTGTTTGCTGACCCTCCCTTTTACCACGCTTGATGTCCTTCTCCAGGAAATTGGTCTTTTCTGATGAGTTTGCCAAAGTAAGCATGACAAAATCTCACCATCATCATAAATATATAACTGGCATCATTTTTAAATTGTTGTGTGCTTACAGTGATGGATTACTGACATTGAAATAATTTCTGGAGTTATTCGAGTTCTCTCTGCTAGACTGGACCAAGGAGCCAAATGAATGAATGCCTTTATGTTGTTGTTATTGTTGATTGTCTTCAAGTCAAGCACGACTCATAGCGACCCTATGAACAAAAGGCCTGAAGCCCCTCTACATCCATTGACATTTATCAAAGTTCATAGAGTTTTCTGGAGGCACGTTGTTTGTGAAGTGGATGCCACTCCTGCTTCCAATTCTTTATAATTCTTACATAATTCCAATGCCTTTATAATTCTTTTTTTTTCCATTTTTTTATTTTATTAATTTTAATGAACATTTACAGAGATTTTGGATTTCCATTCATTCATTGTTGCATTTTTCTCCCTGCCCACCCTTCCCTCCCCCAGTTTGCTCTTCTCTTTGAAAAGTAAAACAAAATTTTTTTTCAATGGTATACAATTCTCCCTCCCTCCACACCCTACTCCCTAGTACACTCCACTGTGCAGCCTTCATTCTGGACTCTTGTCATAGTCATAATACCCAATCATATATCACTTTTTAAACAGTTCTCTCCCTCATCTGTTTCAAGGCAATATACATAATTTATCCAATTTTTCTCAGTTTCACCCCAACCCGGATGTCAGTCCTATTCTACAACTCTGCCGTATTTGTCTGTGAAGTTCTTCTTCTTTGTTTAAAAATATTTTCTATTGGTTTGCTTACAAAGTTCGTATATGTTTTATTTCACACTATTCTTCATTCACATTGTGTTTCATACAGTCATTGCTATGTATTTTGAGTTTCATTCTCACTGCTTTTTAGTTGATTCTGACTCATTGCCACCCTGCGTTGGGTTTCTGAGGCTACAAATCACAATGTGAGGGAATTACCCATCCTTCTCCCGAAAGACCGTTGATGAGTTTGAAGCAGAAGAGATTCACAGTCTTTAGGATAGCAGCCCAACCTGATATAGATTATGCCAACAGAGCTCCCTCTGAGTTCTAAGAGAATATCAAGAAATATTTTCCCCCTGACATTCCGTTGTCACACTGTCCTCATTTGATCCCTGCCATATAATGATTAAGTGCCAGGCCTTTAATCACCAGGTTGACAATTTGAATCCACCAGCCATTCCCAGGAGAAAGTTGTAAAAATCTCCTTCTGTAAAGATTACAGCCTTGGAAACACTACAGGGCAATTCTTTTCTGCCCTGTAGACTCACTGTGAATTGGATTCACCCGTTGGCAGTGTGTTATATTAGCCCAAGGAACAGAAACGTTAAGTATAAAATAGTAAGAGATATGTGGGCAGAAGGAGCAGTTATCTGGCTGCTCCTGGTAGACCTGGTGAGCTGCCTACCCCAGACGTCTGTCGCATACATTGAGATAGTTGTTCGTCCTCATCTCCAGTCACAGTTGTATGCCGGCTGGCAAGAAGACCATCTCTGCCGTACTCAAGTCCATTGCTTTGGTCATTGTGCCAATCTGACTGGGCCAAGACCCAATTGAAGAAGGGCTTCTCTCTTTCACGGAACCTCTACTTTTCTGCAGATCATGTTATGGGCCTATTGTTCGGCTGAAAAGTGGAGCTATGGAGTAAGTCACTCTTTGAAATTGGAACAAATCTTCTCGGATATGTGCCTTTAGCAAGTCTTTGGGAGCCCTCGGTTGTTTCAACGCCTTCATTGGAGGAGCTGAGTTTTTGGTCTTTTTTCCTGCCTCCTCTATTTTACGCCATTTTGAGGCAATGCTGAGAGCATTCAATAACTTAAGATCTATTTTCTTCTTTAGTTACTGTAGGGGGAAAACAAAGCAAGCAAAATAAGACATTTTCTCTTCATTATGTCTCTTTTCTTTCTTAAAAAAAGCCAGTAAGTCCTTTCTCTTGACTTGTCCTAAGATGGCATAAACATAATCAGTGTGAAGTGGTTGTTAATTGTTAGTTGCTGTAGAGATTGTGTGGACTCTGAACGACCTTATGTTCAACAGAACAAAGCAGTGGCCAGTCCTGGGTCATCCCCTTGGTCGTGGGTGTGTGTAAGTCCATTCTTGTGGTGGTTGAGTCCCTCTGACTCAGTAAAGGTTTCTTTTGTGGGTTTGTTCCCCCCGACTCTGTCCATTACCAAACAGGATGACTTATGCTAGCATTTAATCTTCACTGACTCCGTGGCCACGTTAAGCCGGCAAAAGGCTCTCCATCTTTGTTTCTAAAAAAGCATTCTGGTTGTCTCTCTTCTAAGACTGATTGGTTCATTTTTCTGGAAGTCCATGGTATCTTCAATACTGTTTGTCATGGTATGTTCAATACAATTTTCAAGATTGAAAAGGACAGCCATCTGATATAAGATTGTTTGGAGCTGTTGTTGTTAGATTCCATCAATTTGGCTCCCACTCATAGCAGCTCTGGATGGTAGTCTGAAACCCTCCTGGACCCTCTGCCCCCATCACAGTCTCTGCTGTGCTGAAGCCCATTGTTGCAGTCACTGTGTCCGTCTGTCTTTTGAGGTTTCTCCTCCTCCACTGGCTCTCTGCTGTTCCAAGCATGGTGTCCACCCCTAGGGACTGGCTTCTCGATGTGCCCAATGTATGTGAGACGAGTTTACCATCTTTGCTTCTGCTTAAAATTGTCAGTAAATGTAAACAAACCCAAACCCCCAAGCTTAAAGTACCTCGACTGTCAAAGACAGATAATGGAGAGACTGTAGTCAGTGGCACTGAATTGGGCATGTAGAAACTGCCACAATAGTGTATTTCCTGCTGTGTTGTAGTAGTCTCAGTGACAACAGACAGTAACAATGTAAAGCAAATGTTAAAAAATATTTCAAAAACCCAAAAGCATTAGATTTATAGTTGCATTTTAAAGTGCTTGAAGGATTTTTTCCCCATGTTTCAAGCATCAAGAAATAAAGGAAAATTAAAGTGCATTTTATGTATTTTTTTTAAAAAAAGACAGATAATGATACGCCTTGCCATCTATGGCTTTGAGGCGGATTGTTGTTGCTGTTGTGTACTGTTGAGTTGGAACTGACCCATAGCCAGCCCTCCAGCAGGTTTTCAGGGGCAGTTAATCACATAGGAGGAGATTGCCCGTCCTTCTTCTGTGAAGCAGCTGGTGGGTTAGAACCATGTGCCTTTGGGATTGCAGCATGGTTTCTTACCACTAGGCCACCAGAGCTCCTTTTGAGGATAGAATAGGGCAATCCAGATATGGTGCTTAACTCCAAGCCTGCAACAGATGAAGGTCTTAAAGAAATAGCTCTTAATCATTCAACTTCAAAAGGATAGCATTTGCCCAAGGTCAAAGTTTAGAAGGCAAGAAGGTTTAGGAAAGACAGCAGAATGGAAATGGGAAAAACAGACAGGAAGCAAGTTGAGCGATGCTACATTGTGGAGACTGTATTCAATGACATGAAAAAACGTGCTATAATTAATGGATGGAAAATTGATCTCCATAAGACTTCACTGAATTAATAATACAAATAGTTTAAGAAAAAAAAAGAAAGCAGCAGCACTTATTATAGCATGGAAGTCCTTTGGAAAGAACTTAAACAAAGTGCAAGAATGGCAGTATGTAATTTGAACAATACACACTGTTCTCAGAATAATTAAAAGTTGCTCTATTTAATTAAATGTTGATTGGTGCGTACCTGCTTCCACTAAAGGAAGGCTCATAGTCTACTAGACTCCTGGGACTAAAGCATCCTTGCTCAGTGTTGTGGATGGAATTTCATGCTCTAAAGAGATATGTTCAACTTCTAACTTAGTGAATGCAAATCTTACTGTTTGGAGGCAAGAAGATAAGGCTTTTGAAGGTGCTCTGGTGCTATAGTCTGAAGCTTGTTAGGCTGTGAACCAAAAGACCTTTGTGTTTCTGGAGGTTCAAACATACCATCAACTTCGTGGGAGAAAGGTGGACAGTCCCTTACTATTAAGATTTACTATCTGTAATATGACTCTATCTTAACTGATAGCCTCTTCAAAAACCTGTCATGCCTTGATTCTAACTCAGTCACCTCCACTAGCTTTCCAAAGTTGTCATCTTTAGGGGAACAGACTGCCACATCCTTCTCCCAAAAAGCAGCTGGGGAACTAGAGCCCCTAACCTATAGGTCAGGAGCCCAATTTTTAATCCACTGCACCACTGGGACTCCTAGAGTCAAATAAGTAGGGTTCGTGTTTCAGCTGACACAAACCCTATTAAGATCCACTGAGCTCTTTAATCCTCAATTTTCCTACCCATACACAGGGACTAATAATAGCTCTCTGGGTAAGGAGTTGAACTGCTAACCCAAAAGCAAGTGGTTTGAATCCACCAATTGCTCCAAGGAAGAAATATGGGCAATATACTCCTGTGCCTCTTAAAACACTCTTGGAGGGTCAGTTAAGTAAGAGTTGGTTCAGACTTTCCGATACTGAACAACAGCAGCCACCAAGTTGCATGGATTTGATAAAAAAGTGCACATACATTATCTTTATACATACATCTTAACAATTGGGCCAGTGTGAAGCGCCTTGTTCTGCATCATAACCAGAAGGCATCCTTATTGAGTGATGTTTAAGATTGTGGACTTCCAAGTTTAGTAACTTTTGACTAAAATAATAAATAATAATAATAATAATAATAATAATAATAATAATAATACATATAAGCCAACCTTCTCTCTCTTTAAAGAGGAATTAGTGTTGAGAAGAAGGACCACTTCATTTGAAGATTGGTTTTTCTCTGTAGTGCGCAAAGAGACCATTTTCTTTCCATTTATAAGAATTTCTGTGCTTAAGGGAGGACAGATTCCAACAGTTGGATTGTTTGCTGTGATTTGTGCGCCCTGGGGATATGGAAAGTCAGGGATGTAAGAAAATCACAAATATGCGCTCCAGAGATCCAGGGAGAAAGGTTTTGTGTTCTAGTTGGAAATAAGGGACTTTCCCCAAGGGTCTTGAATCTTATAGCCACCCAGACCCTCTGCCAGGGAGTCAAGTCTGAATCTTACAGAGAGAGTTCTGGTGGTCTGGTGGTAAGAAGCTGCACTGCAGTCTCAAAGGCACATGGTTCAAAGCCACCAGCTGCGCTGTGGGAGAAGGATGGGCAGTCTCCTCCTGTGCAGTTTACTGCCTGTGAAAACCTACAAGGGGGTCAGCTAACGTGTCAGTGCACAGAAACAACAACAAGGGTAGGGTAGAAATGCCCCAAAGAGTTTTTAAGGCTGCAATATTTACAGAGGCAGATTTGCCACATCTTTGCACCAGCTGGTGGGCTTGAGCCAATGACCTTTCCGTTGGCAACCCAGAGCGTAACTACTGCACCAGCTAGGCTCATCTTGCATCTTGCTAACTCCTGTTTTACACAAGATTTACTGGCTCTCCTCCTTGAGGCTGTTTTAACTCCTCCAAGCACCCTTGAGAACATATCCTGAGTTGACCTCTTGAACTAAATGTGTGCAAATTGAGTCCTGAAGCGAACAGCATGCCCAGTCCTGCCCGTCTGCACGTGACTGCTTGGGCCCTGGGTCCCCTCAGGTGTTGATTCGGCCACGAGGATTTTCTAGGTCAGCCTGTTTTAGAATTGCGTACCGATGGCCCTCTAATAGTGTCTGTCAGATCAAGTGTCCCAGTGTGTGCATTTTAGTAAACAAGGGCCCTCATGGAGAGGGCAGGTAATGATGGTTCAGTGGCAGAATTCTTGTTTTGCACGCTGGGGACTTAAGTTCAATTCCTACCCAGTGCAACTCACATCTGTCAGTCCACTGAAGCCCATGTGTTGTTCTCAGAGTTGCTGAGCAGATTTTAGTCAAGTTTCCAGTCAAAGAAAGACTTGGAAGGTGTGGACATCTCCTTTGTGAAGCAGCAAATGAAATCCCAATAGATCACAAAGGTCCGACCTGCATTTGATCATGAGGAAGGCACAAGATCAGGCATTGTGTGATTCCTTTGTCGTGTGTGTGTGTGTGTGTGTGTGTGAGTGAGAGAGAGAGAGAGACACCATGAGTTGGGGTGGTCTTGATGGCAGCTGATAATAACCATGATCACCATCTCATGTTTTTTGGGCAAGTTATAAGAAGGCACCCAACCTTGGGGAAAAGACACTATGCTTGGGACAGTAGAGGGTCAGCGAAAGAGAGGAAGACCCTCAGTGACTGTCCCAATGGGCTTGATCATGGAGATTGTGGGCCTGGCACAGGCCCGGGCAAGGTGTTGATCTGTTGTTTGTAGGATCACGGAGAGTTGGAGTCAACCCTATGGCGGCTAACAATAACAACAACAATAATAATAGCCACAACATAGAGATAGAGGAGAGAGTCTGGATCCTGGCCTGGTGATAAGGAGCTGTTCTGCAATCCCAAAGGCATAGGGTTTGACTCCATCAGCTGCTCCACAGGAGAAAGATGGGAAGTCGTCTCCTGGGCGATTTACTGCCGCTGAAAACCGGCGATGGGTCAGCTCCACCTGTAAGGTACAACAGTCCCACTGCTAGAGGCTGAAATCTGACTGCGCTTCCTACACCTTCCATTTCGGTAGAGGCATCCCCTCGAAGAATCCAGGGCCTTCCTTTCCCGTAAGCAAAACAAACAAACAGACAAACAACCAAATAAAAAGATAAGATCATTTCTGTGAATTGGATTATGAAGTGTGCTATACTCCGAAGCTAGGTTTTCAGTGAATGCTATTCCAACAGCAGACTGCCAGACCTTTCTTCCTTGGTGCTTCTGGGTAGACTCAAACCTGCATCTCTTTGCTTGGCAGCTGATCATAGTGACTATTTGAACCAACCGGGGACTTTTTTGTTCTCTGAAAAATATATGTCTATCTATTGCCAGAGACTTGACTGGGACTCCTGATGACTCCGTGTCAGACTGAAACTGTTCTCTATAAGTTTTCAGGGAATGGATTTTTAGAACATAGATCACAAGGTCTTTCTTTCAAACCACTCCCAGATGGTTTTGAACCTCCAGCCTTTGTGTTAGCAGCGGAGTATCTTAACTATTAGCACTACCCAGGGCCTCCACACTCTCTCTGCTCTTTGTCCCTAGAATAGTGGTTAGTCTAGTGTCTTGGTTCTTGACTTTTCAGCTTATTAGGCAGCTGCAGGAGCCATCACCAGGCTTTTATATGCCAAGGTGCAGTGTGAACCCAGATGGCCGAAAGGTTAAACACCCAACTGCCAACCCAAAGGTAAGTGGTTCAGACCCATCTACTACCTTTGTGGGAGAAAATACCTGGGGAACTTTTCCTTAAAGATAAATTAGTTAAAATGTCCTCAGGCAGACTCCAGTTCAGAGTGATCTTGCCCAATCTTGCAGCATCCTCACAATCTCGTCCACGTTCAATGCCACTGTTGCAATATCGCTGTGTCATTCCATCTCCTTGAAGTGTCTCCCCTCCTTCACAGACCCTGCACTTTTTCAAACATGATGTCTTTTTACAAGAAAAAAAGTCCCTCCTGATAACATGCTCAAGGTGTGTGAGACAAAGCCCTGTTCTAAGGTGTACTTTGATTGTATTTGCAAGATAGATTTGTTCGTTCATTTGACATTCCACGGTATCTCCAAGATTCTGCAACCACATCATAATTTAAAGACATCATCAGTTCTTCTTTGTTCTTGCTTATTCATTGTCCAGCTTTCACATGCACACAACACAACCGGAAATGCCGTGGTTAGGGTCAGGTCAGGAGCACCTCAGTCTCTCAACTGACGTCCTTGGAAATCCCATGGGCCACCTCTCTGTCAGGTGGAGTTGCTCTGAGTTGGAACAGACTCGCTAGACATCCCAGCACAACAGCAGCATTGCACCGGTAGCTGTGGCGGACTGCATCTCTCCCCTGATTCTCTGCAAGGCCCGTCCCTCTGCTCCCTTTGGCTGTCAACGGTCGGATGCCAGTAGCCTGCTCACCTTTGCTTCTTCCCTCTGGCTGCTTTGTGGGGTGGCTCCCTCCACCCACCCGCCTCTCTCCCCAGCCCCTTTCCAGTCTCTAACAGCCGTCATGTCTACACACACATAAATAAGGCAGTGTGCATGCGTGTAAGGATATATAGACATCACGGTGCTCCGTGGGCATGTTTACGTGCTGAGGAAAGGTAATCGACTGCGCCTGTGTATTTGGAGGTGTATAATAAGTTTGCCGCAGACTAGGAGGGGGGGACGAATGGAGCCATTTGTTGATTCAAACCAATTTTTTCCCCCTTGAGTTAGTACTCAATCTATAGCTAAGAACTGCTGACTACAGCGTATTTCCAAGTGTGGACTTCCCCCCCTCCTTCCCTGACAGCCCAGTCCTAACTCCTGCCTGATCTATGTAACTGCATTGTTCAAATTGCACAGCTTAGGTGACAGAACGACTGTTTGGATTTGGGTTTACTGCTTTTCTTTTTGAATTTTTTTTCCCAGGCACCCCCAACACACCTGTCATTAGCTAGACAAGAATGCCGAAGTCATCACTTTACTTAGAAACTCAGCAGATGATTGAAATTATTTCTTACTACTAATTCCCCTTTTAGTGGAGATAAGCCGCTTTGTTCAGCTGTAAATGAAACATTAGGGTATTAACTGTGGAGCCAGAAGTATTGGGGAAGCTGCGATTTTATCTGCAGTCGGAACATTTTGGGCAATAAATTGTTTTGTTGGGCAGAATACTAAATCTCTTGAGTTACAAAGAAGCAAAGCTCATTAAAGGGAATGCTTAAAGGCGGGGTGGGGGGAAGGCAAGACAAAAAGCTTATTACCTTTGTTGGGGGATTGAGAGGATGTTTGCCCGTTCTCATGTATATGTAGCAAGTTAAGAATTATATGGTACAGTTATTAAATAGATGTGTCTACAGGCTTGCAAACGCTCCATGAATATGTCCAAGGGACAAATCCATTTCTGAAATATCAATAGCAATCTGCAATAAGTTATGAATTTTGGAGTACATATTTATCCTCCAAGACCTGCTTTTTGTTTCCTGTGGGGGAAATTTCCCCGTCTCCTCGCCACATCCTTCAGATTAATCGACTGGCATGGTTACATAAATGTTTGTAATAGAGAAGAGTGAGTGCCAGGGTGATCCAAAATATTGTCGCAAAAATACACACCTAAATTAAGATAATTATACGTTGGACGCATCCATCAGCAGAGCTTGGCAGGGAGGGGAGTGTTGCCGTCACGAGTGAGGTGCGTGCTGGGGCGATGGGGGGGTTGGGAATGGTGGGCTGAGTAGCCTCTGGAATGTCCTCCTCTTGTAAGTGTGTGAGGTGGGGTAGAGAGCAGTTATCTTTTGCCAATAACCAGGGTGGAAAGCAGAAGAAAGGGATAAGACAGTGTGGTCGTGCCCTGAAACTCTGAAGCCTTCCTCTGTGCCTCCTGGAACAAGACTATGATAGTTCAACTCTGTCTACCTGCCTCTGCTTGTGGCTGGTTTCAGCCTTGCAGACAAGGTGGCTCTCACCCAGCACCTAGGAAAGTGAGGCAGAGATGGCTGTAAACAATCGAACCTCTGTTGCCAGCAGGTTGGATGTGATTGTAATAAGCGCTCATCTTCCTTCTTTCTCTCTGCCTTGAGTGATTCAGAACATCCTCTCGCTCACTCTCACCCGCACAGTTTCCGTTGCTGCGTTTGCCTGTAGGTCCAGTTTCCTAGGTAGATGCCCGGACACAGCAGCTCCGAGCAGCTGGATGCTGTCTGCCGAGCGAGCCCTCCTGCTCTCAGCTGCCCGGGCTCTGCCTCCCATTTGTCACAGCAGATTTCTCCCTCCCCTGGGCTCTCCCCGCAGGAGCAAAGACGAAGCTTGGGAAAGCATGGGAGAGGTGTGGCACGTGCAAATAACATGTAGGAAAGACAGAGAGACGTACGTAGGCTTGGTGAAAACACAGATGTCAAACTAACTTGCTTGGAGCCAACTCCATACCAGGAAAGAATTGAAAAGAGGGGGAAAAAAGTGCAAATCAAAAGGTGTTAACTTTTATTTTCTTTTTAATCTATCACTCATTTGTCTGTCTTACCCTGGTGCCTCATGTACTATTTTACTGGAAGCAATACCACTAGGGTTTTAAAAGGGTCACCAATGGTGGCCAGGCTTCAGCAGAACTTTCAAACTGAGAGACTAGGAAGAAAGGCCTGGCAATCTACATGTGAAAATGAAGTCATGCAAACCTGGTAGATCATAAAGGAGTGTTGTCGTTTGACTCATTTGTGTTGGACATGTCATGAGGAGGAGGGCATGTCACTAGAGGAGGGCTTCGTGTTACAGGACTGCAGAAGGTGCGAGAGATCTCATTTGAGATGGATTGGCACACTCGCTGTCGTAACAGATTCTGATATGCCAGTGATCTTGAGGACGATGTCGAATCAGTTATTATTTTGTTCCGATGCACATAAGTACCTGTGTGGGAGTTGGCACCACTAGATGAGTATTATGTATATACATACACACACAAAATTGCAAGATCCACGAAACACTTCACTGTAAGTGACATACATCAACAACAAAGGCATGATCGAAAGAGCTGGCATTGGCTGAGCCTTTACTGTGTGCCAGGCAGTGTGCTAGTTGATTGGATGCATTATCCCTGTTGTTCATCCCAAGGACCTTAGGAAGTAGGTAACGGGATACTTGCCCTCCAATATATTGATTAGGCATTTGAGCCTCAGGAGAGGAAGGAGATTTTGCTTCTCAGTCACTCATCAAGCAAACTGCCACAGCTGGCATCCCCACCCCTGCTTTTCTGATGCAAAAGTTCATGCTTTAACCCCATCAGATCAGGAAGTTCTCAAACTTCAGGGAGCACTGCAATCTCCTGGGGATTTTTCCAAATCTTCCTTCCTCCATCTTCATCGCTGAAGATTCCAACGCAGGAGGGGCGGGGGCAGGTCAGGATCTGGGCTTAAAATAACCACATTATATAAGCCTGCCCCCTTTCTCCTCCCACTGAACCGATCTCTCAGGTAACTGTAACCCCAACACAGGATCCAGCCAACAGATGCACACTATCCCCGAAGACAGAACTCTTTAAAAGTTAAAAAAAAAGAAAGGGGGGGGGAGAATCTAAAACAGTAGAAGCCGAGTTGCCTTTTTATAAACGTTGTTTTTTAACTCCAAGACCCCTTGCTCCTGAGACACTCCAGTGATAGGATCCCTCCCTTCCATGAGAGGGACCCAGATTTGATTCCTGTCCAGTAAACCTCATGCTTAGCCACCACCCATCTGTCAGTACACACTTGCATGTTTCTCTGATATTTAAAAGGTTTCAGTGGGACTTTCCAGGCTAAGAAAGAATAGGAAGAAAAGGCTGGTGATCAACTTGGGTGCACACACACTAATCATCATCATCATCGTCATTGTCAGCCAATGAAAACCCACCACAGTCTGATCCAGAATTGATCAGGGGAACAACGCAGGGATTTGTTTCATTTTGCATGAAGTTGTCATCCATCTGGGGACTGACTTCTGTAGCTAAAATCAGCCCCCCTCCCCGCGCCCCTGTTCCTCAGCTTCCCCTTCCCCTGCCAGCCCCTCAAATGCATTTCCTTCTCCAGGCTGTTCCTGAGCATGTTTTATGTCCCCCTCCACCTGCGGGAGGGAACAGAAGCATCGCTGGAATTGCTCCCAGCTCCGCCTTACATTTCGTCTGCTGGCTCTGCAGGCATTTTGCAGTTTTCCACTTGGAGGACGCCCACAGAGCTGGGGGGTGGGGGTATTCTTCAGCCTCACACAGTGGAGGAGCCCCAGTCCTCCAATAATCCAGTCAATTAAAAATTGATTTCAGTTCCAGGCGGCTTGGTGGTGGTGGATGTGGTGGGGAGTCGGTGGCCACAGTGACCGTGGTGCGCACGCCTGTTAAGTGATATTTAGGGGATCTTCTGTCATAGCAGAAAGCAGTGCGGTTGATGATCTTTGCTGCTGAAGAAGCAAAGTGGAAGTGTCAGATACAGCGATTGCATTTTATTTCTAATATGTTGCCCTGCCAACCTTGGAGGCACTGCACAAAACCTTGGACGATGAAGGGACAAAAAAGTATGAAATGGAGCTTGAAGCAGATGGTTTGAGGGATTCACCCAAAAGAATATCCCCAAGTCATCCCAGGAGAACTCACTTGAGTGGAGGGAATGCACATGGAATTAGAAAACCAAAGCATGTTCAGCTGCCTGGTGAAATTGGTTCATCATCAGCTTATTTATATTTAACCACACAGTTTGCATAAATTCCTCCTCTCTGTGAAACAATTCAAACTATCCATGCAAAAATCAAACCAGTGGCTGCTGAGTCAGTTTCAGCTCATAGGAACTCTATAGAATAATGGAGAACTAGGAGAATGAACAGGTTCATCCTAGAGAGGGTGAAACCAGGCTGCTCCTTGGAAGCAAGGATTCTGAAGCTTTGTCTGACATACTTTGGACACGTTGCAAGGAGGGACCAGTCCTTGGAGAGGGACATCATGCTTGGGAGGGTAGAGGGACAGCACAGGAGAGGAAGACCCATGATGAGATGGATTGATTCAGTGACTGGGATAATGGTAGGTGTGTCAGAGACAATAAGGTTGGCTCAGGATAAAGCAGGGTTCAGAGCTGTCATGCATTGGGTCACAAGGAGTCACAAGTGACTTGATGGCACATAACAACAACAACAGCCACCCTCATAGTGTCTCCAAGGCTGTAAGGAATTGTAGAACAGACAGCTACATCTTTCCCCTGAGGGGTAGCTGATGAGTTTGAACTACTGACCTTCATTCAGTGACTGAGCACTGAACCACTGCATTGCCTATGCAAAAGTACATAGCCTGGAGGGTCAAGGTTTCCAGATTTCAAGTAGGCTGCACATCGTATATCCCTATCCTCAAGGAGATGACCTTGTTAAATAATTAGCAGTGGGTCCAGATTCTTCTCTGGTCCACTTTCAAAATCAGCTTTTAACAATAGTGGAGTACTTTGGTGAAGCCCTACATAGTTTCATTGCTGTGGTGGTGGTGGTGTTTGTTTTTATTATTTGTTGGTCTTTAGTGGAGAAGTAGAGGGTCAGTGAAAGAGAGAAGGACCCTCAAGGAGATAGGCTGACACAGAGACTGCAACAATGGGCTTGAGCATGGAGGAGGTAGTTCAAGTTCAAGGGCAAAGTTTCAGTCATTCATAGGGCCACTGTGTGTCATAGTGGACTCAAGAGCACCTAACAACAGTCAGCTTCAACTCGTGACAATCTTTTGTAAAAAGAATGATGAAATATTACCTTCACAATTGTTGAAATGCTCCAGTTCACTGTTGTACCATTATTTCTTTTCATTGTTTGCCAATCTAAGAGCAGGGGGTGGGAGGGTCATCTTTCAACATTATCTCGGACAGTGTTCCACACTGATCCATAGTGTTTTTGTTGTTGTTGTTAGGACTAGCTCTGTAGACAAGCATGTTGTCAGAGAGGTAGATTGATTAAACAGGTTGAAAACAATAACACAGACCGAAAAAGAGACAGATGCATTGGGAACCAGATGTCTGGGAGGGAAACATGGCCACATTGCCACTTACTTCCTGTATGATGTTGGGAATTCAAAAATTCATTGTTTAATTTCTCTGGCCCCGACTTTCATTATCTATAAAGCAGGGGAAAAAATACAATCTGTTTTGTTTGCCTCCAGGACTAAAGAGGGGAAGTGAGGCTTCAGTGATCAAAAGTACTTGAAAATGGTTTGGGTTCAACAGATACATTGGCAGAATGAGAAGACCTCAGATGTAAGCTGCACAGTTTCATTCACATGTGGTAACTTTTCATGAGCCAAAAGAGTTTTCTGAAAGGAATAAAGAAAATGCAGCTGCCCTGTAAAAATGGCACCAGGAAATGCCACATCCAAGCACAGGTTGGATCTCCATGAGGTTAACCCAGAGAGAGCGAGAGCACATCAAGTGTACGGCAGGTGTGTGTTAATTCTTCTCCCCTTGAAAAGAGTTCTTCCGCTGTGAGCTTGTTTAGATATTAAAGATGCAGCGTGAAAAAAGGTATATGCATCGCTTTAAAATTCAAGAATTTGGAAATACTGCACAACATGAATGAATCTAGAGCATGTTATACTGAATGACATAAATTAGTCACAAAAGGACAATCATGGTCTGAAACCACTGGTACAAAAAGCTAAGGAAATGTTTACACACCAGATCAACCTTGGAGGGTTTACAGGGCTGAGAAAGGAGAGAGAGAGAGAGTGGAACAAAATTTAATAGAGAAGTTGAAAACTAGAAGTGAAGACACAGTGCGGCATATTCCTAATACACAGCCAGATTATATCCAGAAGTAAAAGATTCATGGAAAGGTGAGCGAATTTTTGCCAACTTGAAAAAAAAGAAAAAACACCACCATGTATTTCAGAACTTTAACTGTGAAGAACAACTCTTTGAAAATCTGTTTAAAAATTCACCAAGTCTTGTCTGCAGACTCACCTGTAAGGGAGGATAGATGAGCTTATTCAACCCTGGACATTTGTTAAGTACCTTGAAAGTGCTGGGTAATAATTTCCTTTTGAAGTTAAAAATAGTAAGCATGTTTCTGTGCTCTGTCATCAATCCTTAATAATTTCAGATGAAGGTGTTGTCTTTTGGTACAAATGGGTATCGTCTTTAATAAGTGATCTTCAATTTCAAAAGATAATGGTAATATTCCATCCTCCTGTGCTGAGGTCTTTCTAGGGAAGGATAGGGGAGAGAGAGAAAATAAATAGATTCCTTGCTGTTTTGGGAAGGGTGTCGATGGGACAGGAGGCTTGGATAGTCTTGGTCCACAGTTGCAGGAAGATGTTGTTTCTTCTTTTCCAATTCCTTGTGCATAATGTGTAGATGAGTAGCTTCCTATGCTAATATGTGAGGCTCCCTTCTGTTCATTATAGTATTTCAGATGAGCTTAATCTGACAGCCACTGACACACAATATGCTAATTGTTTCCTATAATGTGACTGGGAGAAGAAGGGAGCCCCTCCTCCTCTGAGCCCCACTGAATAGGACATTATCTCTTAGAATCTCAACCTCAACAGCAGGCATTTCCTAATAGACGAGATAGTCTTTTCTTTCACGCACTAACCATGAACCATAGGAGGCTGGAGGGAGACTTGGAGAAGATTCTAGAAATACTGCAGGTAATTTGTGAATCCAAATTTGATGCAAAGAATGGATGCTGAGCTCTGTATAAAGATGGCTAATGGGCATGTAATGGGGTTCCTTTCTGTGAGCTGATCCAGCCCCTTTGCCCTAAAGATTTCCTAGGCTGTAATCTTAACGAGCTGCACAGCTCACTCAAAGGCACTGGGTTTGAATCCACCACCTACACTTGGGAGAAAGCTGGTCAGTCTCCTCCTGTGCCATGTATGGCCTCTGAAAACCCAATGGAGGTTCAGCTGTGAGTCAGTTCTGACACTCAGCGGTACATAACAGCAACTTTTCCTGGAGCAGATTGCCAGGTCTTTCTTTGGAAGCTGAAGGACAGGGTTAATTAAGCATTAACCTTTAGGTGAGCAGCCAGTGCTTACGTGTGGCGCCACCAATGCTCCTTCCCTATTCTGACTGAAGAAACAAACCCACTGCCACTTATAGCAACCTTATAGGACAGACTGGAACTGCCCTGTAGGGTTTCAGGAGGAAATTATGCATGGAAAAGTAGGGCTTCAGTGCAAAAGAGGGAGACCTCTGATGAGATAGACGGGAGCAGTGACTGCAACAATGAACTTAGCACAGGGGAGATTGTAAGATTGTAGGGCATCGAGCAGGGTTTCATGGTGTTGGACATAGGGTGGCTGTGAGCTGCACCCCAGTCAGAGTCACCTAGCAACTATGAATCTTGGAGGCAACAGGCTGCTTCATTTTTCTCCTGTGCAGAGCTGGTACCTTCAAACCGCCAACCCTCGGGTTAGTGGTTAACCGGCGAGCCACCAGGGCTCTTTAATACTCCCCAGGGTGTGTTTTTAAAGACAATCAGTTGCACGTTTGCTCACTTTGCAGCGTGATCATGGAGCCAGCTTCCTCGGCATCTTCTCCAGAAAAAACCTCCGATGAGGCTGAGGTTGCAAATTTCATCCTGCATCCTAGCAAGAAAGCTCTTGACGATACAGCAGTGTTTGTTTTTCTGCTTGGTAAAGTAGAAAGGAAAACAGCAGAAATTAGTCCGGCTCTGCTGAATGCTAGCTCACAGGCGGGGTCTCCCACGATAATCCCCCACCGCCTCCAAGCTCTGTTTTTGGAAGCCTTGGGCTGCGAGATTAGCAGAGGCAGCAGCAGCTCACCCGGGCGCTGTGCAGTTTTTTCTCTGTTCCACCAGGTGTTGCCAGAGAACATTGAGCAGAGCCCAGCTCCAGGCGACGTGTGTTCGCAGCTGCTCAGGAACACACAGACGGGCTCGGAAGGCAGCGGTTAAATGAGTGGTGCTGACTCCACAGCTATTGGCCCTGCACATTTAAATAGGACCCCGTGCTTGTGCTGTGGACCTCTCATTCCAGACCCAGCTTTGTCGGTGTGCGTTTGCCTCTGCCCACACGTCTCTGCTCGGGCGGGAAGAGAGCAGGCAAATTGATGCTGGTTCATGGCCTCCAGCACCTGCCCCGTTGCTACCTGAGAGCTGAGAGTTGGCTTGGATACAGGCAGGAAGAATGGTCTCTGCTATAGCATTGGCCTATTTGAACTAGAGGTAATTGTCACTAGGGATGATAGAAAGAGAGTTGATGCCTTTGACCTGGGGTGCTGGAGAAGAGTATTGAATAAACTAGGGACTGGTAGGAGAACAAACATGTTCATCCGAGAGATGGTGAAACCAGGTTGCTCCTTGGCGGCAAGGATTCTGAAGCTTCATCTGACATACTTTGGACGTGTTGCAAGGAGGGACCAGTCCTTGGAGAGGGACGTCATGTTTGGGAGGGTGGAGGGACAGCGCAGGAGAGGAAGACCCTTGAGATGGATTGACTCAGTGACTGGGGTAAAGAGATTAGGTGTGTCAGAGGCAGTAAGATTGACACAGGATAGAGCAGGAGAGGAAGACACTCGATGAGATGGATCGATTCAGTGATTGTGGTAATGGGAGTTGATGTGTCAGAGACAGTGATATTGGCACAGGATAGAACAGGGTTTAGGGCTATTGTACATAGGGTTGCTATGAGTTGCAAGTGACTCGATGGCACATAACAACAACAACAATTGCATCTTCAGCATCTGCTTCCTTGTCCCTTCCCACCTTTTCTCCCTGGAGCAGTGAGGTCATAGTTCTAGAATAGCAGTTCTCAGCCAGATGTGGTTCCACCCGCCGCCACCGGATGTGCATGTCCCCATGTGTCAAGGCGTGTCCCTAAGGGCGTTGTGTTGCTAATCAAAGGCTGAGCCTCTCTAACAATGGGAACCCCTTAATGGCTCTTCAGGAGAAAGACTAGCAATCTCCTCCCGTGTGCTTTCCAGCCTCAAAAACCCAACCAGAGAGCCAACAACGGTCAGTTCCAACCAGATAGCAATTGCTAGAGCTAAGGGCATTTCTGCGAGTTGGTTGACATTGAGACTGTGGTAATGGACTTGAGCATAGCAGAGATTGTGAGAAGGGTGCAGGATCAGACTGGGCTTTGTGTTGTTGTTCGCACGGTCACTGTGAGTCTCAGTCTAATGGAAGGCATCTAACAACAATAATAATAGCAACAAAGGCATGTTTTGCTGTCCCAAAGGGAGAGGAGGTGCTGCTAGCATCTCAGGAACTAAAGGAATCTCTCTTCCTGTGTGTGTCTCCCCCTCACTCTGACACTCTTGACTCCCTGGTATAAGGACCTTTGTGATCCCACCTGGATAATCCAGGATAATATCAACTAAAGGTTCTTAACTTAATCACACCTGCATTGGAAGGCAACAGAGTCACAGGCTTTGGAGACCAGGAAGTGGACAGCTTTGTGGGAGTGATCCCAGCCTATCTTATTTTATGGTGCCTGAAATAGAATGTGGGTTTTATTTTTTACATATTGGGAGGAAGGCTTAAGGCAACCCTGCATCAAGCAAATCCATGGGCACCATTTCCCCCAACAAGGTCTGCACACTGGGTTTCCCTGTGTCACATTCTAGCCATCCTGAGCATATTTCATAACCCTTTTGAACACTGACGGAGCTCTGGTGACCTAGTGGTAAGAAACTACACTGCAATCCCAGAGGCATGTGGTTCGAATCTACCAGCTGCTCCACCAGAGAAGGATGGACAGTCTCCTTCTGTATGATTTACTCCTTTTGAAAACCTGCTGGAGGGCCAGCTATCGGTTACAACTTCACAGCCCACAACAACAACAACAGCAGCAGCAACAGCATAGCATACTTACTAGGGAGTTCTGGTGGCCTAGTAAGGAGTCATCCTGCCAACCCAGAGGCAGGTGGTTTGAATCCACAAGCTGCCCCACAGAAAAAAGATAGGAATCCGCCTCTCATGTAATTTGCTGCCTCTGAAAACCTGCTGGAGGGTCAGCTTTGGGTCTAACTCGATGACATGTAACAACATCAACAACACTGCATACTTAATAGGCTATCATCTTGCATAAACAGAACTTTAATAAGCACTGGGAAAGCAAAATGATTGTGTTACTTGCTTTATTTCAGTTGTCTGAAACATAAGTTGTGATATAGTCAAAGTGTGCCTATAATTGCAACAGAAAACACAGGGCCCACAGCCTGTAATATTCATCTATTCACAATATCGTCCGTTTGAGGGGTATTGCTGGCTCCTGTTTTATGGAGCCCTGGTCACGCATTGCATTGTGTGTTGGGCTGCCAGCCCAGAGGTCACTGGTTTACACTGAACCGCCTCTCTGTGTAAGAAAGTCGGACAGTCACCTCTTAGAAGGATTTACAGCTTTAGAAACCCGATGGAGGCTCTCTCAGAGTTGGAAATGGACTCAAGAGCTTTGGATGGTAGGTAACTTGCTTTTAAACATTAAACCTGGACAGCCTTCCATTCTAAGGACACAACACTTGCTCAACCAGGATATCTCACTCGCAGATCGCCCTGGATGGGGAGAAGATTCTCGTTCCTTGAACGATAGTCTTTGTAGCATCATCCTACTAATGACCTTACCAAATAGGAAGTCTCAAGTTAATTGAGGCTGGTCCTCCAATTGTTCAGATGGTTTCCTCCTGCCTTGTTTAGTGAGATAAATTGTACTTCACTGCAGAGACTTGGAGATGACGGTTGAGCAGAGGAAATTTTAATACAGTGACTGTGTTTGTTTTGAAATTAAAAAAAAAAGGAAAATATATCTTCTGCTTGAAGCTGAGCACAGTAAAAGCCATTCAAACCTGTCAGTGCATTGAAATGAATGAGAGTAAACAGTGCATCTCCCAAAATACCCCATAAATATCCTTAAATCACCACCATTGGTTTAATCTGCTGAGAAGTCGATAGTTCCTGGGCTTCTCCCCTCTCCAGAATGCTCATGGGATAGAACGAGGTTTGACATGCAGGTTGCTGATAAGGAGTCCTGGTTGCACAATGGTCAGAGCACCTGGCCACCAACAGCAAAGTTGGTGGTTCTAATCTACCAGGTTGCTCTGAGGGAAACAGCTGAGCAATCTTCTTTCATAAAGATTTATAGCATTGGAAACTCAGTGGAGGGTCACTATGAGTTGAAGTCACCTTGATGGCATTGTGCTTAGTTTTGTTTGTTTCCCTCTACCATTGTCATCTGGACTACTCTTTGTTGTTGAGGGCTCCCTGGCGCATTGTAGAATGTTTACTGACATGCACACATTAGATGTCAGTGATATCTGTCCATCCATCCCCCCACCATCCGTCAAAGATACCTCCAGACATCGGCCGATGTGCCCAGGAGATGGGAGGCAAAATTCACACACACACACACTGGAAACCATTGTTTTAGAGAGATGGAAAAGAAGCAGCATGCTATGTGTGTAGTCACCACAGTTGATTGTCAATTCCAGCTCCTGGTCTAATTTGACCCCCCCATATAGTGCAATGGTGCTCTCTATGGTTTTCGTTTTAATTTTGTGGAGAATATATCCAGCTGAACATCCGCGCAGCCATCAATTTCTGCATGTGCATTTCTGTAGCATTCCTTCCATCTCGCACGTCGTGCCAACAGCCTTGTAATCTTTACACTTGTTTTCATACTACTGTTATGGTGTGAATTCTATCCCTTCCAAAGTATGTTGTGCTGGTGGCCGAGTGGCAAGAAGCTGCGCTTCAATCCCTGAGGCTAAGTGGTTTGAGGCCACCAGCTGCTCCGCAGGAGAAGGATAGGCAGTCTCCTCTCGTGCCATTAACTGCCCCTGAAGGCCTGCTGGAGGGTCAGCTATGGGTCAGTTCCGACTCTCCAGTATTTCCCAGCAAT
This sequence comes from Elephantulus edwardii, assembly GCF_000299155.1. NCBI lineage: Eukaryota > Metazoa > Chordata > Mammalia > Macroscelidea > Macroscelididae > Elephantulus > Elephantulus edwardii. The sequence goes on along the minus strand of NW_006399912.1, from coordinate 4,355,180 downwards.
TCTCTGTGCCTTGTGTTATAATCTCATTTGGGGAGGAGTTGTCTGTATTACATTTACGAGGAAGGATTCGAGTAGATGTTGTTAGGTGGCATCAAGTTGACTACAATGACCTTATGAACAACAGATCTAAACGTCGTCCTGTCTTGTCCCATCGTTATATCCCTAATGCACTGCATCCCATTGTTACAGACCCTGAGTCAAACCATGCTGTTGGGTTCCCAGCCCGATCTTATGCCATCCTCACCGTCGCTCATGTAGTGGACCCCATTGTTACAAAGACCCTGTGTCAGTCCATCTTGCTGAGAGTCTTCCTCTCTTTTGCTGCCCTTCCGCCTTTTCCAGCATGGTGGTGTTTTTTTCCAAGGCCTGGCCCCTTCTAACAACATGCTCCCTCTTACTGCTTAGGAGCATCCTGGCTGCATGTCCTCCAAGACAGACTTCTTGGGCTTTGTTGTCAGGCCATGGATATTCAGTACTCTTCTCCAGTATAACAAGCCAAAAGCATCAATTCTTCTTCCATCATCCTTACTCACTCTCCAACTTTCACGTGCACAGGAAGCAGCTGAGCCTTAGGAAACTCACCAACACCTAACAACGACAAGCTGTGCAGGTGGGACGCTCTGGTGGCCTAGCACACAGAGAGTTACACTGCGAACCTGGAGGCTGGGCCTCTCCAGTAGATTGGATCCTCCAGTGGCTTGGAGGGCAAAAGATGGGCCATCAACTCCCATGTAGTTTACAGCCTTGGAAACACTATGGAGGCGTAGCTATGAGTCAGGTCTGACTCATCCACAGTGAGTGTGAGGTGTTTCTTTTAGAAACGGAGAAGCTGTGTTTCTGTTTAACTTGTGGTAACTCTATTACAGCAGCATTAAGAATCTGAGACACCCACCACTGCCCTAAGCTCACCACCTTCCACTCTTCTTCTGTGTTCTGCGTGGTTCCTGTTAAAAATACCAAATATCCCAGGCACTGCCAAAAGGACAAACAGATATGTCTTGGAAAAGAGTGCATCCAGAATGCTCCTTGGAGACAAAGATGGCGAAGCTTCATCCTTCCTATTTTGGACGTGAAGCTAGGCGAGGCTTTTCTTAGGAAAGGGACTTCAAGCTCTCAGAGATGGAGGGTCAGCAAAGGAGAGAGCGAGGCCCAAAGTGAGATGGATTGGCACAGTGGCTTCAGCAATGGGCTCAATGTCACTGACATTTCAATGTCAGAAATGAAGAGGAAGGTGCAGGACAGGGCAGGGTGCAGAACGGCTGTTCATAGGGTTGTTATGAGTCATACTCAACCCAATGGCACCTAACAATGGCACCAACAGATAGACATCTCTTTAGTGCTCCAGCTGGGTTTGCTGTGTTGTTTGGGGGTTATTTTTCCTCCAGAAGCCCATCACCAGACTTTCTTCCGAGGTACCTCAGGGTGAACTTGAATCCCCCACCTTCCTGTTAGCAGCCGAGCTCAGTAATCATTTGCACCATTTGTACTCTGCAGCGTACACACAAATCACCACGTACTGTATTTTTTTTTAAATTGTGATTTAAGTAAAAGCTTAAAAAGCAAATAATTTTTTCATTTAAGCACTCATACACCTGGTGCTTTATAACAATAGTTGCAATACCCACATTGTAATCGCACTCTTCCCACCTCCTTCTTGTATGTCTCATCTCCATCAATCCTTCCAGCCTCCACCTTCCTCCCTTCTGGGCCTTGCCCCTGGGCAAATGTCTATAATGATATTTCAGGTGAATTTTTCTTTGCATACCCCTACCCCAACTATTCTTTCCCTGCCTCTTCCTGTAGCTTTCTTAACATCTAAATGTGCCTTACAGCCGAGCTTTCCTTTAACTCCTCGGGTTCCAGCTGATAAGCTGAGCTGTGCTGTGGCTCTAAGCCAGCTCAGCCAAGCCTGGGCTGTGATCAGGGCCTGGGAACTGAAGCACCTCGCTGGCTCCGGCTGCTGTGATCAGAGGGTCTAGAGAATGAACGCCTCTCTGATGTGGTCTTATCACATTCGCCCTAATGTCAACCCCGTTAAATCGGCTTGGTCCGATCTTGCCTGTATCTTTGTTCTGAGCCGTTCAGCAACAGTTCAGTGGAGCAGAAACAGCCTTGCGAATTGATATTATAAACCCGTATGCCTGCTTTATTCATTGTGGAGGCAACAGAATATAACACAAGTATTTATTCTTTGACGTTGGAGAATGACATTTCTTTGTCGTCTCCACATCACCCCCTTCCTCCCTTGTTATGGAATTCAGAAAATAGAGAAAACAACAAATGACTCTGAGTGCACACAATTCTGTTGAGATGATATAGCCAATCGTGTCTTGTTTCAATTGTTTTGCATTCGTGTGTGTGTGTGTGTGTGTGTGTGTAATAACGTCTTGTACTTAATGTATGTTCCATTCCTTTGATGGCCTTAGTAAGAACCCACAAACCACCACTCACAGAGTTGGGACATTCTAGCCTTGCCTGTTCCCTTGACCACAGCCCCCCCTCCTCTCAGTTTCATTGAAAGTTAGATTTTTCTAGAGAAATGCATGAAACTTCATCATGTTTCATTCATTCGGTGCTCCTGGGCATTCCTTGCTGAAGGTCAGGAGCTGTGAAATTTCTCTTTAGTCCCATTGCTTTGATATGGCACAGGCTGGCCAATGAAGAAAATGAAGTGTGGAGAAATGGAGTTACAGCAATGACCTAAATGGGAGGAGGGGTCTGCGGGAGGAGGCCACGTTAGAAATGAGGAGACGTGCTGTCTGTGGTGGGAGCTGGCACTTCTGTGACAATGGAACCCCAAGGAAGAGGAGCTGGTACAGCTGGGTGACCTCAGTCCCAGAGTTACTTTAACCCGCTGAGCTGTGGTTGATTCTGACACGTGACAGTCTATCAGATTTCTAAGCATGTCAGTCTTTATAGGAAGATGTTGTCCACCTTCCTCTCATGTTGTGGGTGACGGATTCGAACTTCTGACCTTTTGGTTTTAGCAGCTCAACATATAATGGAGTGTGTTGCTAGGGAGTTAAAGCTCAGTGTTGTATTGGTGCTTTTTATTACAGTGATGAAGAGGATTGTAATAGTAATAATAACTGTGATAGACAGAGCCATATGAAATTGCCAGCATTAGTAATGGTCCACCTTTCAAAGAGTCAATTTCAAATGGCTCAACAAAAGCAAAAGATCCCAGAGCAATTGCTATTGAGTTGGTTTAGACTCACAGCTACCCTCCCTTGGGTTTTCTAGGCTTTTTTTCTCCCAGGGAGCTGCTGGTGGATTTGAACTGCTGACCTTTTAGTTAGTGGTCTGATATACTATATACTATACCACCAGACCTGAGATGTTCTTCAACTTAAAGGTCATAAAAATATTAATGTCTTAGTTATCTGGTGATATGGCCCATAGAAGTTGTGCTGCAAACCCAAAAGATATTGTCCAACTTTCTCCCATGAAGCTGCTGGTGGATTTGAACCATGGCCCTTCAGGTTGGAAGTATAGCTCCTTACCTCTGGGCCACCAGAGCATCATAGGCTGTAAGTATGAATACAAGGCATGAGCTTTAGGAGAAGGTTTTGTCTCTTTGTCTCTTTTCAATGTTGGTAGGACCTGTGTTCCTTAGAGAGCTCTGTGTGTCTTGGCATCAATCTTCTCTGGATCTAGGAGGTTCTCACCACAAGTACTCCAGATCCAAAGGTTACATCCTCTTCCTGGCTCTCTCCTTTCTAGTTTAGACTGGGCTACTACCCCTATGCTTTCTTCTTTAATCTCTTTCTACCTCAGAAGAGATTGACCTAAAATATAAAATAGTCCTGTAATTGCATCCTGTCTCATTAATAAAACTGCCTCTAATTATGCCTTATTAACATCTTTAAAGGTAGCATTCACAGCCCATAGAATTATTATATCAGCTCACAAAATGGAAGATAATTTCATAATGCTCAGAATGAATACCTTGCCAAATTGAGTTGTAAATATTTGTGGGGACACAATTCAATCCATAAAACATAGTGAGTGTGTATTAGGTGACTTCAGTGGTCCAGACATAGGGCTAAGTATTGCAAAAGTGGTAGTTCATTGACTCCACCCCAGTCACCAGTTGCCATTGAGTTGATTCCAACTTGTGTTGACTCCATATGGGTCAGAGAGCAGCTGTGCTGTAGGATTTTCAATGGCTGGTGTGTCGGGAATAGATCACTAGATCTTTCTTTTGAGATACTTCTGGGTAGACTCAAACAGCCATCTTTTTCGTTAGCAGCCAAAAACATTAACCAGTTTTGTCACCCAGTTTGATCAGTCACTACACCTTTTTAATGGAGATAATATTCTCACCATCCTCCCCCACTCCAGTTTGACAAAATAAGATACTTCAGCTCTGGGAATAATTTACACAAGGCAACAGAGCTATTGAGTAGAAAAAAAAAAGGATGCAGACCTAGGAGATTAAAACTATAATCTATGCTCTTATCCTTATTGGATAATGGTTTTAGACAGATGTTCATACTTTTCACAGAGAGTCCTGCATTTCCACCAGACTTGGTTGAGGCAAGAGAGGTGGGGTTTTTTTTTAAATTATTTATTTATTGTTTATTTGTGTGCAAGTCTCTCTAATTGTGTGGAGTATCTCTTAAGTGACAGAATCTGCTTACTGCCTAGTAATGGGTGGATGCTGTTGTTGTTATGGGTTATTGTTGCTCTTAGGTGCTATCCATTCAGTTCAAACTCATTTTAACCCCATATATAATAGAACAAATATTGCTTGGTCCTGCACCAGTTATACAGTCATACTGTTTGAGCTCACTGTCACGGCTACTATGTCAATCCATCTCGTTGAGGGCCTCCTTCTCTTTCACTGTTCTTCTTCTTACCAAGCATGATGTCTTTCTCCAGGGACTGGTCCCACCTAGTAACGTGCCCAGCGTACGTGACACAAGTCTTGCCACCCTCCCTCCTAAGGAACCTTCTCTCTGTAATGGGTTCGTTGACCTCAAGTTGGAATTTGAAGACTGACCCACAAACAGCGTTGCCTTCAGGATTGTGTGTTCAACAATGGCTGTCAGTTCTTATCCTCACCAGATTAGCCACATCTCTATGTTAGGTTTCCTGATAATTTATGGGATGTCAGTTATAAATATTCCCTCCTTTGAAATCTATCACATCTTTAAGGGAAGAAGTCATTTCTTCACATCCTAACAGCCTCAGCAGATACACTGGGTATGTGAAAATAATACATGCTGTTTAAAAAATGGAATTGCTGTCTTCATATTCCAAATCTATCTCATCATGAGAAAATTATTTTTGTTGTTAGGTGCCATTGAATGGAACACGATTCATAGTAACCCTATGAACAAAAGATCTGAACTCTATTCTATCCTGAGCCATCCTCACACTTCCTGACACACAAGAGCCCATGACAGCACCATGTCAATACCCTGGGGTGAGGGTCATAACCATTAGATAAATCCCAAGACATTGGTATTCTGCTGAATACTTGCCCGGTAACCTTGAGTGCTGCCAAGGAAATAAAAAAAAAAAAAGAGGAAATCTGAGAAATGGTCCTAGCCAAAAGGAGCTCAAGACCCATTTCTTAAAGTTCCTTAACTTGGTTTTACTACTCTAAGTAGGATGAAAATAGTTGCTGTCTTAGGTTTTATGAGGATTAAGAGGCACTACCGATAAGCCTTCAGTACAGATTATATCTCAACACCAAAAAAACAAAAATACTCACTGCTGGACCAATAGGCAATATCATAATATAGGGATTGTCAATTATTTCATCTTACACAGATTCACAGTCAACAACCTTGGTACTTACTACTCAGGATATCAAAAGATGTGTTGCATTGAGAAAACCTGCAATCAGGGATCTTTCCATAGTACTAAAAAGCCAGAATGTCAGTTTAAAGACTAAGTTACACTTGATCCAACCCATGATCTTTTAAATTACTTGGCTATGTATCAGAGCACTGGACAACAGAAGAATCAATGCCTTTGCGTTGTGGTACTGAAGGAGAGCACTCAATATCCCATGAGCTGCCAAAAGAGAGTACAGCCACGATTTACTGGAGTTCTAGTGGCCTAGTGACAAGAAGCTGCACTGCAATCCTGAATGAGTATGGTTCGAGGCCACCGGCTGCTCCGCGGGAGAAGGATGGGCAATCTCCACCCATGCGATTAACTGCCCCTGAAAACCCACTAGAGGGTCAGCTATGGGTTGGTTCCGACTCCACAGTACACAGAAACCACAACAACACAGTCACGATGCTTCTTAGTGGGAAGGATGGTGACACTTTCTTTGGGCATGTTGTTATGGAGAGCTGGCCCTTGGAGAAAGACGTCATGCTCAAGAAAGTGGAGGGTCAGATGGAGGAGAAGCACCTCAAGGAAATGGGTTGACACCGTGACTGGAGTCATGTGCTGTAGTGTGGTAGAAATAATGAGCATGGCACAGGATAGGGCAGGGTTCAGATCTCATGTTCTTTGGATTGCTAAGCGTTGTGTTCAGCTTGACAGCACCTAACAACAAAAACAGCATAAGCATCTAATGGAAAGGTTGACAGTTGAAACCTACAGTTCAATCCAAGGGAGAATTATGAAGAAGGAGGTCTCCTTCTGTGAAGATTTATAGCCTTGGGGAATTGGTGGAGGGCAGCCAGGAGTTGGAACCAGTGAGAGGGCAGTGAGGTTGGTTTGGGGTTTCGTATGAAGTGCTTGACACCAAGCCAGGCACTTAGCAGCACAGTCTCTGACTCCAGAGAACCAGAGGCTCTAAGGAAGGACAGACCTGGCCGCCGGCTGCTATTAAGAGCACAGCCTAGAAAATCCTGTGGGCCATCCTGCTTTGTTACAACATAGCTGTGCTATGGACTCATGATACAACTATACATCAATCCCTAGTGCTACCACAGTTAAGCACTAACTAAAAGGCTAGTGGTTCAAATCCACCCAACCGCTCTGTAAGGAGAAATGGTCTGGTGAATTGTTCCTATCAAGTTTATAGCCTAGAAAAGCCAATGAGACAATTCTACTCCATTACAAGGAATCCTTAGGTGTTTTTTTTAAAAAAAGTACCACAGAACAGCAGCAGGTACACTGCCTGCCCAACACTGTCGAGAAGTAGCCTCACAATGTTGTAATCTCTGTTCTCTCTCTCCCACCACTCCTAACCCAACTGTAGTAGTTTGAAGCCCAAGAAGATACAAGAATATTTTTTTCTTCCCCGTCTGACCACCACTGTAAGATGTTTCCTGTACAAGAAAGCCAGTGAAAATAAGAGTGTGTTTAAACAAGTCTTTTTAGTCCCTTCTCTCCAAAGTTATGAGATTCCCAATTTAGCATCTTCTTGTGGGAAAAATACAGCTGTCCCCTTTATGCATTTGCTGTGGTAACTATGAGTGCTGACGCTTGCTGTGAATCGTGGCTGGTAGTGGCTTGTTGTTTTTCTTCTTCTTATTTATGTGCTGCCGAGTCAGAACCAGCTCAGAGCTGAGAGTGCATCAGGTTTTCTGAGGCTGAAAATCACATGGGAAACGACTGCCCATAGTTCTTCGGCAGAGCAGCTGCTTAGGTTCAAACCTCCTGCCTTTGGCTTGACGGCTCAGTTCCTTAACCCTAAGCCACCAGAGCTTCCTGATGATCGTTTTCTTGTTGCTATTGTTTGTTATGTACCACCAAGTCAGGAATGACCCACAACTGACCCTCCAGCAGATTTTCGAAGGCAGTAAATCGCACGGGAGGAGATTGCCCATCTTTCTCCTGCAGAGCAGCTGGTGGGATTTGAACCTCAAGCCTTTGCATTAGCAGTGTTAACTCCTTACCACTAAAGCTTAACATGGGGCAAATACAATCAAGTGGGACGGAAGACCACCTTCTCACATTTGCCCTGACCTTCATTTCGATAGAGCTGGTCTCCTGGATCACTCAGAATCCCCGCCAACCTTTTCCTTTTGTCTTCACCCTTTCAAACTGACACCATTGCTCCTACCCAGTAGTCCATGGAGCTGTAATATTTGCCGAACAGTGAGCTCCCTCAGTAGTTTGTTAACCAAAATAGGAAGTGACAGACTCAATAAAAAGAAATTTCTGCACCAAGGAAACAGATATTGATTCTCCTCCTCTCTTTCCCGCAGATTGCTCTGTGCCTAGAATCTACCAGCTCTGAGTTTATGGACACACCAAAAGCTTCCTGTTGAGCCATGGCCAACTAATTTGATCAGGAAAGAGACTCCTTTTTCCTCTGGTGGCTCTGGATTGTGGTTAGCTAATGCGGGAGTCACTCCAACCTTTGTGATTGTTATGAGGGGAGAAGGGATACCAGGTTGTACATCTTTCTGGAAGCAGACTGCCACGTCTTTCTTCTGCAGAGCAGGCTGGATTTGAACCGGTCAGCCTTTAGGTTAGCAGTCGAGGGTTTAACCACTTTACCATCAAGGCTTCTTCCATGCAGATTACAGCCTCGGGGACGATGTGGCATTTCTCCATTGTCCTGTGTGGGTTGCTATGTGTCCAAGCTGACTGACAGCCCAGTGGTAACATCTTTACAGAAACAGCCAGGTGTCTTCTCCTGCAGAACCTCCATGTGATTTCAAAACACTCCCGTTTCACTTAACAGGTCTTAAGCTTTGCACTACTAGGCTCCTTGAGTACTAGCTAGAAAACAACAACAACAGCAACAACAACTAAACCCCCACCAAAACTCAAACTCATTTGCTGCTGAGTTGGATTCAACTCATAGATGACTCTTCTTCAGAGGGTTTTCTGAGGCTGTAAATCACACAGGAGGAAATCGCTTGTTTATGCCTGCAAAGCCTCTGGTGGACTTGAACTGCCAGAGAGATGCTGTATTTGGATAAACAATGCACCTCTCAACAGACTACACCCTCAGAGCTCTCTAGATACTAGCTAATACTAGCAAGCCCTTTCACAGTGTGAGCCACTGTTCTGTACACATTTCTTTAATCCCCACAAGCATTCCACAAGGGAGACACTATTATTACCCCCATTTTACAGCCAGACATTGAGGTTTAGGGAGTAAATTAGCCAATTACTCCTAGCAGGCAGTAGAGGGGCCTTGGGAATCCAACTCCTGATTCCAGTGTTTGCACACTTTCTTTTTAAGCAGACAACACAATTGAGGGCTTGAAAACTGATGGTTGTAAGAAATTTTGCAATAGAATCCTTAGTCAGTCACCCCCAAACATACCCTGTGCATAACAGTGGTCAGATTTCACACCCAGGTACTTGGAATTCATGAAAGTACAGTCAATATACAGTGTTCGAAACATTCTGCGTGTTGCATTTTTATAGCCACAATCATCTTCTTTTCCCTTTAAGCCTTTGACACCCCCTAATCTGTTCTCCATCTCTATAATTTTATTTCAAGAATGCTATGCCTTCGAGTTGTGGTGCTGGAGTAAAGTCTTGTAACTGACTGTGATCAATTAGTTGTGGCCTCCACTACACTCGGACCAGCCATGGAGTAAAGTCTTGAACATACCATTGAGTACCAAGAAAACCGAAAGGTCTGTCTTAGAGAGGGTGAAACCAAGTTTCTCCTTGGAGGCTAGGATTCTGAAGCTCCGTCTCACATACTTTAGGCACATGGCCAGGAGGGACCAGACCTTGGAGAAGGACATCATGCTTGGAAGGATGGAGGGACAGCACAGGAGAAGAAGACCCCAGAAGAGATAGATTGATACAGTAACTGGGGCAATGGAATTAGGTGTGTCAGAGTCAGTGAGACTGGCTCAGGACAGGGCAGGGTTTAGAGCTGTTGTACATGGGGTCGCTATGAGTCGTAGGTGACTCAATGGTACATAACAACAACATGTAACAGGCACATAGAAAACATATACCTGATCACAGATCTGTCCACACACAGTTTGGAGTCCATCTGGCTTCCTGATCTCTTCAGCTTTTCTGTCTGTTCCCACTTCTTTTTTACTGGAATCTCTGGATTAAGGACACTGTGGGCGCCCGTGTCTGGACTTTATGCACTATCCACCCTCACCCTCAGGATAGGATTGGAATACCTTGGTGTGAGAAATCTAGACGATTCCCAACAGACAGCCACTGGACACAAAGGGTTTGTCATTTATTCTCTGCCTTCCCTCCCCGCCCCTCCCCAGTCCTTTCCTTCACTTCTTCCCAAAGGCCAGTCTGGGTCATGTAGCCACTTTGAGCCTGAATTTGGATTGGTGTTTTCTCTGCCAAGGGCTTTCTTCAGGCTGCCTGAAATGTTACCGAGTGGGCAACATTACCTAGTGAGGCTGGAGGGCCAGAGAACTACTTGAGTGGTTTCTGAAGGGGTCCTGAGTGTCTGTTTCAGCTCTCAAATTCATGACATTGAGTCAATTCTAATTCATAGCAACCCCTATCCTTCAACTCTTAAACGCACTGCCATTGAGTTAATTCTGACTCATAACAACCCTACAGTGAGTTTCTGAGGCTATAACTCTTAACATAATCTTCATACTGAAGAGCAGCTGGTGGATTTGAACTGCTGGAAGCCTGCAGCCTTTTTTTAGCAGTGCAGCGCTCTGTGGACTATGCCACTGCGGTCCCTGAGTTTCTGTTTAGGGTGATAGGAAACCATTTGGAAATAGGTCATGATGTTGGTTGTACAGCATGGTGGATATAATTAATTAACATCATTGAATTGTTCACTTAAAATGATAAAAATATTTTGTTATAAACATTTTATGAGAGAGAGAGAGAAGAGGGAAAGAGAAAGGGGGTCAGGGAAAGAGAGAGAGTGTGTGAGTTTGTGTTTCTGGCATAAGACACTTGCCAGCAGTAGCCCTGTTGTTCTCCTGTGCAGGCTAGATCAACCAGACAGGATTTTTGTGTTGCCTCAATGACTGGAACAACGGGATTAGGTGTGTTGGAGACGATGAGATTGGCTCAGAATAGAGCAAGTTTCAATTAACAGCTTTAGTTTGCTTGGCTCCACAATCAACACTCTTGGCACCAGCAGCCAGGAAATGAAAAGACATATTGCGATGGGAAAGTCGGCTGCCAGAGATTTCTCCAAAGTACTGATGAGCTACAATGTCAGTCTGGAGACTAAGGTGTGCCTGATACAGGCCATGGTCTTTGCAGTCACTTGCTATGCATCGGAGAGCTGGACAATGACTAGGGAGGATAGAAGGAGAATTGATGCCTTTGAGCTGTGGTGTTGGAGAAGAGTATTGAATATACAATGGATTGCTAAGAGAAATGAACAGGTTCGTTTTGGAGCGGGTTAAACCACGCTGCTCTTTGGGGACAAGGATTCTGAAGCTTTGTCTGACATACTTTGGACATGTTGCAAGGAGGGACTAGTTCTTGGGGAGGGACGTCATGCTTGGGAGGATGGAGGGACAGCACAGGAGAGGAAGACCCTTGATGAAATGGATCGATTCAGTGACTGGGGTAATGGGGGTAGATGTGTCAGAAACAATAAGATTGACTCAGGATAGAGCAGGGTTTAGGATTGTTGTACATAGGGTCACTATGAGTCTCCGGAGACTCGGCGGCACCTAACAGCAATAAGAGCAGGCTTCAGAGCAAATATACATAGGGTTGCTATAAGTTGTAGGTGACTCAATGGCACATAATAACAGCAACAATGCTAGGGAACTCTGATGGCTTAGTGGTAATGTGTTGCGCTACCAACTCAAAGGCACATAGTTCTAATCCACCAGCAGCTCCGTGGGTGGACGATGGATGCACTTTCATGTAATTTTCTGCCTCTGAAATAAGGGTTCAGTTCCAACTCAGTTGTCTGCAACGACAACAAAGGAGCCCTTCTTGGTGAGGTATGTTATATGTTGCACCACTAACTAAAAGGTCAACAGTTCAAATCCCCTAGGCACTCTATGGGGAAAAAAGATGGGCAGTCTCTTCCATAAAGATTTACAACTTAGAATCTGCTTTACAGAGGTGGGGGAGATTGGGTTTTGTTTTATACCTGCTTCAATGTGTTTCAGTGGCGCTTTCAGATTAAAACAGACAAGAAGAAAGGCCTGGCTATCAGCATTTGAAAATCATCCAGTTAAAAAAACCTTACAGATCACACAAGCAATTGTAGAAACAACATCATAGTAGTAACATGTAAATAACACAGATTGGGAGATTAGGATTTCATTCTAGATTTGAGGAAGTTTTGCCACCTCACCCTTGCAAACCCAGAACAATTTACATTGAGGTTTCTCTCCTTTTCCTCTCTCTGCTTGCACTCTCTCTCTCTCCCCCTCTTTAAACTAAGACATCAAATCTTCCATTGGCTTTTTTATAACCTATTTGAATGTTATCTAATCCCCTGATAACAGATAGGCCTCCCCTTCCTCTCAATGACTCTCACCTTAGATGGGAATCAAACCCATAGCGTTGGGGTTCTGCTTCCCAAATCGTCTCCCCTGGTTGCCAGCTGACCTCCAGGGAGGCGTCCTGTGTGTGGTGCCTGCGAGCAGAACCCAGCTCCCCTCGCAGGGGCTCTGTGCACGCTACACCTTTGTGTGTGTGGGTCTTCCTCCTCACGCTGCTGTCCTTTGCCTGCTCATCTGAATAATCCATCTGATTACCATGGCAAACGGTGCCTCGCCTGCCAGCTTGGACCTCCTGCCTAATTAACTGGTGATAACAGGGCTGCAGTGCCCTTTCCCCTCTCCAAGGCCAGCCCAGGACATGACAGTTCTTTTATCTTCCTTCAAAATTGACTTGCTCTCCCGACCCTCCAGCAGACCCGTTCCATCTGTTTACCTCACATGCCTTTGCGGAGACTGTTAATTTTCCGTGGCACCTCCTATCTGCTTGTAATTAACACATCGAGCTCTGAAGAAATAGTTCTGTGTTTAGTGGGGTTTTCTTCTTCTTTTTTTTTTTTTGCAGGTGCCTAATGGAGGCATATTTGCTTCTTCTGCTAATTATACTGCTGTATTTTAGTAATCTTAGTGCTCTGCATTGATGGGAAAGGATCTTTTCATTCTTCCCCCCTCCTCTCTCTCTTATTCTCTCTCACGTTTATTCTTACTCTGTTTTTCCCCAAGAACAGTTCAGTGTTGTATCCCCGTTTGGGCAAAAGAGAATGACATCATTACTGATACATGTTGTCCGCCTCTGTTGCATTTCAGAGCCTTAAAGTAACAAACGAGGTTGAGAGGGTACATTTGTTTTCAGCTGTCTCGGCCAGCAATTGGCAACTCTCTGTTAGATGGGAGTAATATTTGCTTTGGATCTAAGCTCCCCCTTGCATCTAAATATTCTGCGGTGGTAATTATACAGATGGGGCACATGACCTATTCCAGGGAGTGTGGAAATCCTCGGCAGATTGTAAATAGCCTCCTATCCTATTAGACTTTTTTTTTTAAGGAAGCAGAACTCTTGCCTTCCCCAAACATGAGACACAGAATCTGTTTATCATCTTCTGCTTAAGCTTCAGCTTTAAGCTGTAATGAATCCTGGTTCAAAGAGAGCGAGGTATAAGGAGGAGGTTGGTAGTCACAGCAATAAAAACGGGAGCAAAGAGAGCAGCTTTTGTGAAGGACTCTGGCTGGAATAATGATGATAGAATTGTCCAAATCGATATTTCTTTTGTCAGCTTCATGTCTGATGTATGAATCAACCAGGTCTTTTCTGCAAGTGCCTTCTTCGAGAATATTGAATTATTTATTATTTGTATCTCCCCCCCTTCTCTTTCTGATGATTTTCTTCCCCCCTCTGACTTAGTAAAATTTGTTTTTCATACTGCCAGGTTCAATGTCGTCTCCTCTTTGATAAATAGCAGTAATTGGGCATATAGCAAAAGTCATGTACAAATGTATGACTTCAATTACATCTGGAGCATTTTTTCCCTCGTTATATTGATTTCTTTTTTACCCCCCTTCTGATAAGATCCGTTCACTATAACTGGTGGTGCTGAGTATCTTAAAGAATTATTCTTTGTCCATGTGTTGACATACACACTTGAACCCATGTATCTTTTTAAAAAAATATTTGCTCTTTCTTTCTCATCTGTCTGAACAGACCTGGATGCTTGAAATTCAAGGCTGTCACCTCGTGAACTCCTTACAGACCCTCCTTACCTGGATCTCGTGCTTTCTCTTAAAGTTATGTATTTTCTCTGGTGGATTTGCCTTATGAGTTATGGAATCAAGCCATGAGAATGTGCTTCAGTTGTGCAGGATATGGGTGGTTGTTGAGGAAGTTTGTATATAGGGAAAACTGTAAAGGGCAGTTCCTAATTTTTTTAAAGGACAGAGAAGAAGAAAAAAAATATTCAACAAATGCAGAGAGCAAGAATGAAAGGAGAGGGTGTGAATTATAATTTATGGTTAAGGAAATGTTGTTCTTAGCTGCTAATTCGTTCTAACTGTCTCTGAATGTATTCTGATATTATATATAATGATTATCAATCCCTTTTTTACTTTCATTTCTCTTTTTACTTTGAGTGAAGTTTTACAAACCACATTGGTTTTTCACCCACTCATTCACACACATTTCACTCTCTAACAGGGATCACAATTGATTCATTCATTTATTCCAGCCCCGATAAACCCCTCATTATATGTCGCCTTTCCCTTCTCCCCGTTTGCCTGTTACTTCCTTGCTACTCCCCTTCTGCCCATCCTTGGTAACTGCTATAACTCTTCCTTAAAATGTTTTCTTGTTGTCAAGGTAAGTAGAACGCCACACTTGCCAGCGCGTTATTTTCCTTGTGGACAGTTGAGCACCACTGTCTTTCTGGTGGTCCTGTTGTGCAGCCATCAGCAGGGATCACGGCCAAATTTTCCATCCTCCTGAGCAGAAACCCATTGTTTCCTCTTGCCTCTCATTCTTCAGCTGGGTTGCCTCTGTGGAGCTGCATTTCCTGTCTTAATGAATGTTTTCACCTATATGACTTTGCACACTCAAACATGCATACCTAAGAGTAAACAAGGGGCCCGAGTGTTTGGTGCTGGTGATGTAGCAATCGGGACATCTCCTAGGCACAGCCACGTCTTCTAAGAGAGCTCTGACGTCTGGCAGTTTCAAAGTCATCAGTGGATGTGAACTGAGCCCACAAGTGTGAGAAATAAAGGGTCGCCTTGGAAGCTTACCAAGCCGCAGGATTGGACACAGCTATGGAAGAAAAAGAAACTCAATGTGCAATGGCCCGTGCCCACTGGCCTGCAGACAGTCTTTTTGCCAAAGGGCAGTCAGACAAGGAACAGCTGAGTGCGATGTTGACACTGTTCCTTTTGTAGCTCTGAAATCCAGGACCCTTTGGGCATCACTGAACCAGGCTGCTGTCAGCACTATTTTTTTTTTTGTGGGAGCCAGCCACAGTAGGGTACCAAAGGCTTCTTTTGAAGCACATGCAAATAGAGGGCGGTGATTCTTTTCCAAACCTCTTTTAAGGGGTCAAGGCACACTTAAAGAGGCATTCCCAGGCAAGCTCTGCTTTACCCTGTGCCCAACCCTGAAAGCAAGCTGCATCTCTCCTGTTTTATTTTAAGAGAGGAGCTGCAGTTAAAAAAAACAAAAAAAACCCACTCCAAAACAACACAACTTCAAGGCATCTGTGTGAAGAAGGAATTCCACTCTCAAGTACTATGCTGTAGGTGCCGAAGCTTGGGGTTAAACAAAGAGAAATGAAGCTTGAGCTGGGTGCCTGAGTTGGGACCCCACCAGGTAGCTCTGTGTGCATGTAACGGAGAGACAGAGGCAGAGACAGACAAGGGGGGTGGAGAGAGAGTGAGGGGCACACACACACACAGACAGACAGTGAGAAAGAGAGAGAGGCAGAGACAGACACATAGGGAGGGGGTGGGGGGCTGGGAGGAAGAGAGGAGAGAGAGAGAGGTAGTTTGATAAAAATTGCTTCTCCCATCAAGACAGACAGGGAGAGAGAGGCAGAGACAGACAGACACAGACACAGACACAGACACAGACACACACACACACACACAGAGAGAGAGAGAGAGAGAGAGAGAGGCAGGCTGACCCACAGACACAGAGACAGTGAGAAAGAGAGAAGCAGAGACAGACACACACACAGAGGAGAAAGAGAGAGGCAGGGGAGGTGGAAGAGAAGAGAGAAGGGTAAGAATTTGGTAAAAATTGCTTCTCCCATACAGGCAGGCAGGCAGAGAGGCAGAGACAGACAGACAGACACACACACACACACACACACACACACACACACACACACACAGAGGAGAGGAGAGAGGGGGAGGGGGAGAGAGAGAAGAGAGAGGTGTAGTTTGGTAAAAATTGCTTCTCCCATACAGGCAGGCAGGCAGAGAGGCAGAGACAGACA
>NW_006399912.1:4276741-4338807 GCF_000299155.1 Elephantulus edwardii | reverse complement strand
ACACACACACACACACACACACACACACACACACACACAGAGGAGAGGAGAGAGGGGGAGGGGGAGAGAGAGAAGAGAGAGGTGTAGTTTGATAAAAACTGCCTCCCCCATCAGCAGGCTGTTAGGCAAGGCCCCCCTCCAAGCATCCCTATTGTTTTCTGTCCCCTCTCCTATCAGGTGTGTGTCTTTGCCATGCCACCCACACAGGCGAGCAAGCCAGGTGTGAAATATATTCATTGTTGGAGTACCGCGGAAATGGCGGCAGGCAATCGGCAGTAATAATGTCCGACAGGCGAGGGAGGCCGCCGACGTTCCCTGCATTATTTCGGGTTGCCTTTTTCATTATAGGTTCGGGAAATGGGCAGCAATTCGATTATGGCATGATTTGGGGTGGAATTGCTTGCACTCGCTGACCCCGTCACTGGGGGATCGAATGAGAAGTCAGCTCAAATAAAGTTTATAGTGCATTAACGGGCCGGAGCAGTGCCTTCCCCGCAGAGCACGGCTTTTCCCCGGCCCGAGGTTTGTAAATGCGGCCCGGCTGGGTCTGCACCTGGAGGCGCGCGCAGGATTGGCTGAGACGCGCCGAGCGAGAGGCGGCGGCCAATGGCGCGCACTCCCCGCCCCTCGCATGTGCCGCGCCGGCTTCCCCTCCAGCCCGCGAAGCGCTGTGATTAATAACACAGGAAGAACCTGCTTGTTGGATTATTAATTCCCCGTCCCCTTTGCCTTATCCCCCACCCCCACCCCTTTGCACACATTCCTGATGTGTTCCCTTTTGCTTTTGCAAAGCCTCTGCATCCCTCCACTCCCCTCCTCGGGCCCATGGAGCTAACCATTAGCACTTGACACTGACGCCTAGTCCTGCCACCTCCTCGAGCTGGCTGACTTTTCCATCTGGGGTGAGTTTATCTCTTCCCACTGCGGGGTCTTGTCTCTGAGAGCAGGGGAAGGGGAGAGAGAGACTGTGTGTGTGTGTGTGTGTGTGTGTGTGTGAGAGAGAGAGAGAGAGAGAGAGAGAGAGAGAGAGAATGAGAGAATGAGAATGAATATGAATAACTATATGAGAATATGGGTCCCAGGCACCTTGAACTTAAGCTCTGCTGTATTTAAAGACCAGGCTTGGCTTTCTGTAAGGAGTGATCTCCAAAATCAAGACCAGTTCACTAGGTAGGAGTGAGTTTCTCTCTCCAAGGTTTTGTGGCTCTGAAAGTCAGTGGAAGGAAGTGGTGAGAATGAATGAATGAATGAACCCTGAAGGAATCTGAACCTGGCTGCATTTTAACAAAAGGCCCAGCCTTCGTTAGGAGTGACATTTCCCCCCACCCCCACAAAAAAGCAAAACTTCATAGGGAAACTGTGCCCCACCCGATCCCAGCTTCTGCATGCAGCAGTGATGGTTGGCACCAGTGCTGGACAGCAGGGCACATTGGGAGACAGCAATCATGGCACAGTATCACAAGGCTGTCTGACGAAGAGATATCTGGGGTGTCAGTGTTATGTTCTACACCAGAATTGTGTGATTGGATGAAGTGTGGGCTGTTTTCAGGGTGCCTTATATGGTGGGGGGACTTTGCAACAAAACTCCAGTTGCTTTCTGCTGCAGCGATTGGCTTGCCCCAGCCCTCCTTCCCGAGGCCCATGGGAAGGAGGGTCTCAAGCTGACTCTGGAGGTCCATTTGCAGCATGGGATGTTTCTGCCATGCACGTGACTTGGGGGACTCCCTGGTACTGATTCCTGACCTGCTCTTGTGTCCAAGTGGTAGAGGAGGAGGCTGGATCAGGTTTTGTTCAGGATTCTGGGCAGCTCTGCTCTTCAGTCTCTCTCTCTCTCCTCTTGGATGTTCAACTCCTCCTCCTTCAGACACCTCCCTCCTTAGAAATCAGCTTGCTCAGCAGAGGGACCAGGGGCTCTGGCTATGCATGATTCTCATGAGGTGTAGTTTCCAGCAGGTTCTTTTTCTCTGAAGGCTACTTTGTGTTTTTTAAGGCTCCTAGCAAGCTTTTCCTTTATCTGGGAATTACCGCGAGGGATCAAAAAGTGATTCAAGAATGGCGAGTTATAGTCATTTGATAGCAATTATAATCAAATGGTGTCAGTGAAAGGCAGAAAACAAAGCAAAAAAACCGACAAAACTTTCAAGTTGAATAGTCCTTCTGTTTATTCTGTATTTTTAATTTCTTCTTATTGTTACTATTTGAATTTGGGACTGTTTAAATAATGAATTTTAAGGATAAGAGAAGATGAAATCATGTATTACATGGTATGTGATACTTGGTGTGTTTTTGTTGTGGTTCTTTGACAAATTCCCCCAAAATAGAAGATTAAATTATGTATCATGTGGCATGTGTGTTTTTGTTGTGGTTCTTTAGACAAATTCCCGCACAATAAGCTGGCTTGGATGGTGCATACATCATTTATGCTCATATATTTTCCCCGAACTGAGCTCACCTGCGAGGTCTATTTTGTTTGTGTAATAAGTCAACCCTAAGTTCTTACTGGGCACACATGCGCTTCATCTGTTATTATACAGAACCCCAAATTAGAATGAATTAGGGACAACAAATAAGGACAAGGACACATTTTCAACTTTGGCAGTTTGAGACCGTAGTATTCTCCAGTAATAATCATAATGAACAGAAAAACACCAAGCCCGTTCTACTTGAAGCAGCCAACTTCATCACCTGGAATTTCCAATTAACTTTTCTTCAGGTTCTGAGCCGCCCTCTGAGAAGAACAGATCCTAATTTGACTGAATAGCCGCTAGGGATGTAAAATTTGGAGAGTAACTAAGACAAATTATGCTTCCTGGCGGATAGGATCATCGCAAGTTGGGGCACAGAGAAAAAGGGTATTTGACGTAGCTCTGGTGTTTGATTTTTCTGCACAAATCGTCTGTTGCTGTTATTCCGAAATGGTAAAGAGAAGCTTTTTTAAAGCCTTAATGTATCATTTCAGGGAAGTGGTGAGTGTTACAGATTCAGTAGATGTTAAGAGAAGGGCTGCAAAGAATCTTATTTGAACATTTTAAGGGAAAAATGAAAATTGTGTTTTCAAATGCTTGTTGTGTGGGTGCTGTAGCATACTAAAATTCCAACCCAGTGTGCAGTGATGCTAGTTACAACATGCAGATTCCTACAAGGATTTAATGAGAGAAGTGGGATTAAATTGTCTCACTCACTGTAACGTTTCCTCGATCTGCAAGGTGAAGGGTAATGTTTGATGAGGCTGGCTTCTCACCTCACTGCTAATAGCTTTCTCTTCCCATCTTCATCTCTCTGACTACTTCCTTTTTTCCCCTTTCCCTAAGGAAGGCTGCAGATGATTCACACTGTGGTAATGTTCTCCCAAATCCTATTCCTACTTAGAGATTTTCAAAGGTTTGGAACCCTTCTTGGAAGGACTTAAAATTGCATCTCTATCTGCATGAATCACGCTTCCACTTTAAAATATCAGCCGTTTCCTGGCGGTCCCCTTTGTTTCTCAGGCATAAGAATGTTTCCTCTGAAATGACACAGATTTCTTCCGTTCTCTCTGTTACCAAACTTCTTCAGATAAACGTGTGAAAATAATGAAGACGTTTGGTTCTGAGAGAGAGCTTTGAAAAGAGCACTCATCCTCCCAAAGCAAAAGAGCCAACCCTTCCAAAAAAGATAGGCATCCCTCCCCTGGAAAAAAAAATTCTGCTTGAAGTCAAAAGAAGCCTAGTATCCTTCCAACGTGGATTCCACCACCCCTCCCTTTTCTGCCATTGTGTAACAGTTCTTAAAATACTGCTGGGTTAATGTGTTTCTATTTCACACTAGCATTATGCAAACAGTGATAAAGGAAACTATCTCCTCTCCCCCCACCCATCTCCCCATAAAGCTTGCTTCTAGATTTTTCTTCCTCTCTTTCCAAGCCTCTCTCTTCAGGAGGCCTGCATCAGTTGTTTTACGCACATCAGTGTGCAGTTGTTCAAGTCAGCTTCTGGGTTTTGGATGTCTGCAGAGACCCGCGGAGGCAGAGCTGAGTTAACAGTGAGGCTTATCTTGTTGTTGCTTTCATATGTGGAAAAGAAAGTCAGCTTGCAGTATTCTCGGCTTACCCCTCCTAGGCGGGTCCACACCTTTCAAAGGCAAGCACAGCCACACCACGCTTTTAAGGACGTGATTATAGAGTCTGATTGCTCTACAAATTGAGTCTTTTTTCCCTGCTTGACAGTGATCCTGGCATCGTCTTCTCCACTTAATCCCCCTAGCAATTTGCCTATAGTTGCCTCTAAAGAGAGGTGATTAGAGGGGAGTTTCCAGTCATCACTTAACACCCAGCTCTGGGAACTCCATGGACAGAGGCTACTGAATCCAGCCAGTCTCTTAATAACTCACCCCCTTGGAACACATCCACTGACTTGTATGTGTGTACACACCAGCCCAGGTTCCCCAGAAGCCCCTGCGGTCTGGTTTCCATGTAGTTAAGAAAACCGAGAAGGAGAATCAGAGACAATGGCTGTTTCAGAATCCATTTTCAGATGCTGAGAGTGAGGTTGGCTTCCAAACAAGTTTGCTGGTTATCTTGTCTAGTCACCTTCTTGGAGTGGTGAGTTGATGTGAAGAAGAGGAGAGAAAAGGTTACTTCTTTTACCTGGAAGACCTGGGAATAGTCACCAGAACACCCCTGCTTCTGAAAGATGGAGTGAGACTGCACCTTTAGGCACTGCCATCCACAGATATAAACTGAACAAGCTGAACATGGGGTAATGGATGGTGGCCCCCAAGGGAATAGAAAACTGCCTGGTTTTGCACATGATCTGTTGCAGATCAGACTGTTTTGACCCATGGGATTTTCATGGGCCCTGGTGGTATACTGAGTTCTGTGTCATGCTGTGAACGGAAAGGTTCATGGTTTAACTGTACCAGCTGGTCTGAAGGAGAAAGGTGTGAAGTCTCCTGTAGGGACTTAGGTACTGAAATCGGAAGGAGGGTTGGAACCAGTTGGTCAGCAGTAAGTTAGAATGATTTAGGCATTCCACTGTGTCCTCGAGGACCCTATGAATCAGAATTGACTCGGTGCAACAGGTTTGGTTTGGATTTTGGCTTGGTATAAGTTAATAGCCAGAATCCATAGCTTGATCTTTGCTAGTTGTGACATGCACAACCTGGCTTTGCCCCATTATTACTCTTATTATTTTTAGGAGAAAAAAAATCTCAAATCTTTACCTAATCCTGCTGTGGTCTGCTCCCTCTTTATATTTATATATATTTTTTTTTTAAAATTTTTTAAAAATTATTAATTTCAATGAACATTTACAGAGATTGTGGATTTCCATTCATTCATTGTACTTTTCTCCCCACTCCCCCACTCCCAGTTCACTCTTCTTTAAAAGCAGAAGAAAAACTCCTTCATTGGTCCACTCCCTCTTCACCTAGTCTTACCCATCTCCCAGACAATTCTGTTTAGATAATCCATGAAGCTACTCCCCAAACCAGAAATCTCTGTGCACTCTAAGAATGTGCTCCTCACCTTTGCCCATTTGCAAAGTTCTGGCCATCTTGAAAATGATGGCTTTTTTGGGGAAGCCCTTTGAGCTGTTTTAGTTGTGCTCTGTGGAGTGGATTCTAATTGCTAGTGACCCCAGGTGACAGAGGAAAAAAGTGCCTCGTAGGATTTCCTAGATGGTAATTTTTACGGGAACAGATAATCCTTTCTTTCTTCGATGGTACAGCTGGAGAGATTCAAATCATAACCTTTTAGTTGGCAGATGGACACTTAACCATTGGTACCACCAAGGCTCCTTCTTCCTGGGCTAACCCTCACTACCACTGAGTGAATTTTGACTTAGAGCAACCACGAAGGCCACAGTAGAACAGCCCCGTAGGACAGAGATGCAGCCTTTCTCCATACCTATTCCATCTGTATGCTGAGTAAATAATTTGTGAAGCAAGACTCTGTGAAGAGGAGTGTGGCATTAGGATTGGAGAAAGACTCATAAACAACCTGTGCTATGCAGGTGACACAGCCTTGCTTGCTGAAAATGAGGAGGACTTGAAATGCTTGCTGCAGAAGATCGGGGGCTGCAGCCTTCAACATGGATTACATGTGGATCTCAACATCAAGAAGACAAAAATCCTTGCCACTGGGCCAGTAGGCAACATCATAATAGAGAAAGGATCGAAGTTGTCAATGATTTCCTTTTACTTGGATCAACAATAACCACCCTTCATATCAGCAGTCAGGAGATCTGGAAACATACTATACTGGGCAAGTCTGCTGTCAGGAGTCTCTCCAAAATGTTGAAGAGCATTGATGTCAGCCTGAAAACTGAAGCACACATGATTAAGGCCATGGCCTTTCAATCACTTGCTATGATCTGAGAGCTGGACAAATAAGGATGATAAAAGAAGAATTGATGTCTTTGCGGTGTGGTGTTGAAGAAGAGGGCTGAATATCCAATGGACTACCAAAAGGACAAACAGATATATCTTGGAAAAAGTACAGCCTTTGGAGTGCAAAGTGCTTCTTGGTGGCAAAGATGACAAAGCTTTGGCTCTCCTACTTTGTGCATGTTGCTAGGAGAAGGTATTCCTTGGCAAGGGAGGGCATTCTTGGAAAGGGCCTGACGCAGTGACAGCAGCAGTGGGCTCAAAGTGTGTCGGAGATGATGAGGATGGGACAGGGGTCAGACCTGCTGTTCACAGGGTTACTGTGAGTTGTACTCAACCTAACAACAATAATAACAGCAACAATAATCTTTATAGAAGCAGATTGCCTTCTCTCTCTTCTAAGTAGAAGCTGGTGATCTGAATCACCAATCTGCTGATTATCAGCCCAAAATCTTCCAGGCCCAGTCACTCCTAAATCTGAATTCTTATAGTTCTGTGTATCTGTAAGGTGGGATGTATCATGTTGCCTAACGGTTATTTATGTGTCTTTCTCCTTAAAGTAAAAAATCCATTTTCTTCATTTTCTCTAACACCCACTATTGTGCCTGGTGCCTGACCACTGCACAGTAAATTTTTATTGAATAAATAAAGTCTTCCATGAGACAAATCTCTCCTATGGGAAGTATAATCTAATAGCAAAGATCAAACTTAAGAATCAAATGACCCTTGTTTGAATTCTCTATCCACAATATATGAGGATGTGCTGCTTTGCTTTCTTTTTTATGCTAAAACAATTCACGTTACCTCTTTGTATCACTGTATTGCCAATCTTTATAATGGGGATAATTCATCATAATAATAATAACACTGTCTCATTATGTTGTTGTTGTTGATTGCCGTCATGTCGAGCACAACTCATAGTGATCCTATGAACAAAAGGCCTGAAGCCTTTCTATAACTGTCATCATTTATCAAAGTTCATAGAGTTTCCAGAGACATGTTGTTTAGGAAGTGGATGCCACTCCTGCTTCCAAACCTGTCTTAAACTGGGAGCTGCACCAAACACTGTCCACCATGGATGACCATTATGGCATTTGACACACCAGTGGCACAAGGTTCAGCATCACAGCAAAGCCAGGTTACCTCAGTGCAGCATGTTGACAGAAGAGTGCTGTACCACTTAGAAGAATGTTCCTCCAGAGTAACATAACAACTGACTTTTAAATGCAAAGGCCCTCCCTGAGGTCTTGTTGACTATACACATGAGACTTAAATAAATTTTTTAAAAAAACAAAACAAAACAAAGCCACAACCTATATAGTATATTTTTGTTGTTGAGTCCCCTGCAACTTATAACAACCCTATGTACAGCAGCTCTGGGATTGCAGTGCTGCTTCTTGCCTTTAGGCCACCAGAGCTTGCCTGTACAGCAGCTCTGAACCCTTCCTCATTAATAAGTAGGATCATAAAAGGAACAGCAGAAAGCCATGGCAGAAGAATTCCATGCCCAGGAATTCGCATGTTATTTAATACTTGGAGAAAGTAAAACCAAAGGACTTCTTAGAGGCAGGGAGATGGTGAAGGTTCATCTCACATGTTTTACGGATGGTGCTAGGAGCGGATAATTCTTGGTGAAAGGCATCGTATTTGTAAAGGTGAAAAGTCAATGAAGGAGAGGAAGACCTTCCATCGGATGGATTGACATGGTGAGCTCTCCCAATGGGCTCACGTGTGTCAGAGATGATGAGAACGGCACAGGGCAGGGCCAGGTTCCGATCTGCTATCCATAGGGTCACTATGAGTTACGGTTGACTCAATGGCACCAAACAACAGTCTGAAAAGGAGAAAGCTTAGTAGCATCATTCCTGTTGAGTGTGTGCTGCTACCCCAGAGGCTGAGCATCTCTGGTGGTTCAAATCCACCAGAAGCAGCACAGGAAAAAGATAGCTTGACTCCTTCTATTGTAGTTTTAGCCTTGAGACTCGAAGGGAGGGTTATTTTGAGTTAAAACTGAGTTTATGGCCGTGAGTTGAGAATTTTGACTTTTTTTAAGCCTGAAAAGGAGTCTCTAGGTGCTGTTCTGTGGAAGGACCGAGGCATTTGAGTTTGCCTGGGGGTACTCAATAGAAATTTGCTGAATGGATAGTTTGAAATATCTGTACTTCTCTTCTACTCCCTGTAATCCAGCCTAATGGGTTAATCAGTAATCTTGTTATTAGGGATCATTCAGTATGTTGATCATTCAACTCATCGTGACCTTGTGAACTAAACACTGCCTGGTCCTGGGTCTCCGTCACAAGAGTTCCTATGCTTGAGTCTACTTTGTAGATGACCCAGTCTTGGGACTCCTGTGAGGCAGCCTGCCTCTTCCAGTAAACCTCTATGAATTGTTGCCATCACTGTCTCATCCCATGTTATTGAAAGCCTTGTTTGTTTTCATTGTCTCCATTTTACCAAACCTGGTGTCCTTCTCCAAGGTCTGATCTCTCCTGATGGACTGTCCAGTGTACATGCGACAGAATCTCCTCATCTTCCTGCCTTCCAGACAACATTTTGGCTGAACACTGAAATGTTTGCCCACCAAGGAATATTTCAGAGGCTCACTGCAAATATCCTAGCCTCAGTGTCTTTGTCCACACTTACTTCCTTCTCAGAACAGTGTTTTATGTTTTGCTTTTTAATCTGTTTCCAAAGGCAAAGCTACAGCGTATCACTGTTGAAAAGGGTTTGAAACGCCTGCCCCTTTGAATTAAAAATAGTGCCTGACTATGCTGTGTCTCATCAGAGCTTGACAGCATAGCATGATCTTCAGGTTCAAGAGAAGTGAACTTCAAGTTCAGTGACCTGTATTCTCATGTCAACTCTAACTCACAGGTTAGCTGGATACCCCTGGGCAAGTCTCTCACCTGCTCTGAGCCTGTTTTCATTGTTCTTCGTTCCTGCTGAGTCTGACTGGGGAGCTCGTACACAGAGCAGAAGGAAATGTTGCCGAGCACTGTGCCATCTTCACAATTATTGGTTTTCTTGGATTCAGTGTTGTGGCTCCTGTGTACCTGAGTGTCTTGCGATCAAAGGGAGGAGTGATACGGGCATACTGGATTGAGCATTGGGCTGTTAAGTGAAAGCCTGGCTGTTGGAATCCACTAGCTGCTCTGTGGGAGAAAGTTGTGGTAGCGTGCATGAATAAAGTTGTTGTGGTGGTTATGTGCCATTGAGTCACCTTGCAATTCACAGCAACCCTATACACAGCAGCTCTGAAGCCTGCCCTGTCCCGAACCAGTCTCACTAATTCTGACACATCAGCCCCCATTGCCCTATTTACTGCATCAATCCATCTCATCCAGGGTCTTCCTCTCCTGTGCCATCCTTCCACCCTTCCGAGCATGATGTCCTTCTCCAAGGATTAGTCCCTCCGGGCCACATGCCCAAAGCATGTGAGTTCAGCATTGGAAACCCAATGAGGTTGTTGTACTCTGCTCTGTAGGGTCCCTATGAGTCATCATCAACTCAATGGCAATGAAGTGGTGTGCTTGTACCCACCTTAGGGCGCTCATCCTTCTAGACTATGGAGGACAATACACAGTTATGATTCATAAGGGTTTTACTATCTGATTTTTAGAAGTAGATCACCAGGTCTTTCCTTCTAGTCTGACTTAGTCTAGAAGCTCTGCTGAAAGTGTTCTACCATGCGATGTGCTGATGTTTGAAATATCATAGTAACATGCAAGCTATCAATGAACAAAAGACTGAACCCCTTTTATTTGAAGGAGGGAGTGATAATAGCCGCATTATATTAGCAGGAGTGACATCCACTTCCTAAATCACATGCCTCTCGAAACTCTATGAACCTGGAGAAATGGTGATAGTTATAGAAAGGCTTCAAGCCTTTGGTTCATCAGGTCGCTGTGAGTCTTGTTCGACTCAATGGCAATCAGCAATAATAACAACAACATAATGGCTGTTAAGTAGGGGGGAATGTGTTTGTGGTAGGACTGGGGAGTACCTAGCATGGGAATCTGCTGAAGGATCTTTCTTGGCTTGTATCTTGGTGCTCAAATAGAGAAGGATGTGTGCTTGAACCTGGTGGTGCAGGAGATGCGTTCACACCATGAGGCAGGACTGAGTCCACCCCTGGGGCTCCAGTAAATCCACGTGGGCCTGCAGGGCAGGTTTTGCACAGCAGCAACCACACCATTTGCTTACTGTCACTCAAAGCTTTAGAAGAAACCAAGGCAGAAATGTGGTTCCAGCACATTATGTCCAGTTTTCTGCATCTGAACCCTTTTCTTCAAGCTCGGCATGTTCTCAAGGTGACTTCGGAATTTGAGAAAATTATTCCCTTCCAGGAGCAGTATGCATCGGTTACCCCATTTGACTTTAATCTTCAGAAGGATATAAGATCCTGAGTGTAAAGAGGAAAGTTCTGTATCCTCAGCTGTTGAGGACAGAGTCCCTCCTGGGGCTCTGGGTGATAGGGTCACAGTCATCAGGAACACTGGCTTCTGGAAGACCTTGAGTCCTTGTCTTAGATGAGAAATTGACAAATAGGTTTTATAAAGGGCCAGATGGTAAGGGCTTTGCGGGCCATGTGGTCTCCATCATGCCACCTCAATGCTGCTGGTTTGAAAGCAACCACAGATGATATGTAAACTTAAGAGTATGGACTTGCCTTTGCAGACACCTGTCCGTACCCTTGAAGAACCACTGCTGTTGCAACTGTTAAACACTCTACTGTTAAATGAAAAGTCAGTGGTTCAAACCCACCAGCACAGTTCTGCTCTTGTACAGATTGTTGTGCACCATAAAGTCAGAACCAACCTGAAACTAACCCTCCAGCAGGTTTTCAGAGGCAGTTAATCTCGAAGGAGGAGATTGCCCATCCTTTTCCTGCAGAGCAAGCTGGTGGCCTTGAACCAAATGCCTTCAGAGTTGCAATGCAGATTCCCACCACTAGGCCACCAGAGCTCCCTGTTCTCTGTACAGATTGCATCCTCAGAAACCCTGGGGGGGGGGGGGGAGTTCTTCTTTGTCCTAAAGAGCCATGAGGAGCTGGAATCTACTCCACTGCATTGAAGGTTTGTTTCTTGGGTAGTTTAGATCTTCCTAATGGGTGCTGATGGTACAGTGGTTAAAGACTTCAGGTGTTAGCATGGTCTGCCGTTTAAACCCACCAGCCACTCCATGGGAGAAAGATGGAGGAGTCTGTAAAGATTGTAGCCTTGGAAGTGCTTCTGTCCCATTGGGTCACAGGGAATCATGATCAGATTGACACCACGGAGTTCTGTTCTGCATCCCTGGGTGTGAAATGCAAGGCCTCTTCGATATTTCTGCTGTTCCTGTGTCCTTCCTGTCTCTGGCCCCTGAGCAGTCATAGAACACTGCTGCTTGCCGTGTTAGCACAGAATCAGCATCTTCAGGGACCATCCCCTGAAGAAGTCCTCCTGTCTAGCAGCATTTGGGGACATTTCTGTGCAGCGTCAGAGGTAGGCAATAGGGAAGTGAATAGCTGCTGTTGTTCACAATCTTGGAGCCAGTGTCCCATCACCAGGCCTTTCTTCCTGATGGACCTCAACAAGCAACATTTGAAACCTGTCGCTGTGTGTTTACTGGCAGTGAACAGCGACACCCTGATTTGGGTAAGCACGACAGAGACACACCACTCCGGGAGCTGTTCAGAGAGTTGATCCAGCTCAATTTTATTGGGGGCTGTGATGCACTTATATACCAGCAAGTAAACATGAAGACAGGATAGGGTGGGCTTGCAGATGTGGTACATACAGATTGGTTTGGAGAACTTCAACCTCGTGTGGACTACTACCAGCTCAACAGATGAGGCAGCTGTCTTCCCAGGTGGTGAGCTTTCTCAAGCCGGTACAGCCAAACACAGGAGAGCTTTCTTTATCCTGTATTAAAGGCCATCAGAAGGCTTGCACTTATCTGGAGCTAGGTAATCTGTCCTTGCCAGAGGCCCTCCCTTCCTCCCCAACACTCCCCAACAGAAACCCAACATGACCATTTCTGTTGACTCCAGAAGTCTCTTCATAAAAACAAGGAGAATAGACAAGGATAATTAGTATGATGTTCTCCTTCTCAGGACTCAACATCACCAGAAACTCTCTCCTGACTCCTGAGACTTCTTGGGGTTTATCTCTCCATTTGATATGCAGAAGAGCTGCTTTCGAGGCTCTTGATTCGGCATGAACGGTTATAGATGATATACCCAGCCTTTGTGCCACCAGGTGTCTCATTCCTGTGCTGTTGCTAGATGCTATCAGGTTGGTTCAGACATATCGTGACCTAATGTGTCACTCACACACACACACACACACACATCGGAACTAAACACTGCCACACTCTGTGACATCTTCACAATCATTGGTATCCTCAACCCCGTTCTTTCAGCCATTGTGTTAACTAACCTATGCCGTTGAGGGTCTTCATCTTTTTTTTTTGTTTGTTTTTTCTGATCTTCTACCTCTACTTTATGAAGCATGATGACTTTCTCTAGGGACCGTTTTTTTCTCTACTTCCTCCTTGATATCCAAAGTCTGTGTAGATGAAGTCTCACCATTTTTCTCATCGAAGGAGCATTCTGACTGTCCTTTTTTCTGAGACAGCTTGGTTCCTTCTTCTCATGGCCAATGGGATATTCAATATTCTTCTCCAATGCCATCATGTAAATGCATTGATTCTTCTCCAGTCTTCCTGGGCTTGCTGTTCCTAAGTTTGAATTCCCATAGTTACACTGGAGGTACCACATCTGATGGTTATTTATGTGGCTTTCTCGTTAAAGTCTAGGATCATTTTTATTCATTTTATTTCTCTGACACCTCCCATGGTGCAGGGCGCATGGCTGCTGCACCGTAAATTTTTTATTGAATAAATAAAGTCTTCTATGAGACAGATCTGTCCTCTGGGAAGTATAATCTAGAAACAAAGACGAAACTTGGGAATCAGGTATCCCTTATTTGAATTCTCCACTGCAATTGAGGGTATTTTGGTTGGTTGTTTTGTGTTGGGTTTTTTTTTCTCCTTTAGACAATTAATTTTACTCTGAACCTCAGTGTTAACGATCTTTATAATGAGAATAGTAATAATAGTACCCCTACTTCCTTATCCTATCTTTATGTTGAACAAATCATTTGAGAAGCTGTACTTTATGAAGAAGCGTGTGGCATCAGGGTTGAAGGAAGGCTCTTCAACAACCTGTGTTATGAAGATGGCAGAACCTTGCTTGCTGAAAGAGCTGAATTACTTGCTTCAAAGGATCAAAGGCTATAGGCCTAAACATGGGCTATATCTCAACATCAAGAAAACAAAAATGCTCACCACTGTGCCTATAGGCAATATCACGATGGATGGAGAAAAATATTGAAACTGTCAACGATTTCCTCTAGCTTAGACCTGCAGTCAGTACCCTTGGTACTAGCAGTAAGGAGATTGGGAGACATCATAGCATTGGGAAAGTCTGCTGTCAAGGATCTCTCCAAAGTCCTAAAGAGCAATGATGCCAGTTTCCAGACCAAGGTGCACCTAATTGAAGCCACAGTCTTTCCAGTCACTCGGTATGCATCTGAGAGCTGGACAATGAATAAGGATGACAGAATAATTATTGATGCTTTTGGACTGTGGTATTAGAGAAGAGTGCTAATAGCCCAGGGACTGTCAAAAGAACAAACAGATATGTCTTGGAGAAAGTGCTCCTTGAATGCAAAGACAATGACTCTTCATTTCACATAATTTGGACATGTTGTTAGGAGAGGCTATTCCTAAGGGACATTGTGGAAGACCCTCAGTGAGATGGATTGATACAGTGCCAGCAGCAATGGACTCAAATGGGTCAAGGATGATAAGGATGGTTCAGAATAGAACAGAGTTCAGATCTATTGTTCGTAGGGTCACTATGGGTCATGTAGAACTTGACATTTAACAACCACCACAGCCACAGCACAGTGCCTGGTGCATGGTCAAAAATCTATGCACAGAAAGTTTCATATAATTTATTTTAAGCCTTCTGAGAGAAGCATAGCTTTGATGCATCTGAAAGTTGGACAGTGAATAAAGATGACAGAAAGAAGAATCGATGCCTTTGAATTGTCATTGTTGGGGGAGAGTACTGAATATCTCATGGCTTGTCAAAAGAACAAACATGTCTGTCTTGGAAGAACTACAAACAAGGTGTGCCTTAACAAGCAAAGATAGTGAAACTTTGTCTTACGTACTTAGGGCATGTTGTCTGGAGGGGACACTGCAGACGCCTCTTACTTGTCACTCTGGTTGAAAAGGCAGTGGACCTCTAACCTCAGAATTCCAGTCCCACTGGGACATCTCAGCACTAAGCTTGTTGTCCCTATTGGGACCCCCTCTATCTGTTAAAAACATCAGGATGCCAAAAGAAACCCCAAGATGTTTTCTGGTAACGTTCTAATTTTTCTATCTCAAACCAAAAACCAGTTGTCATTGAGTCCATTCTGACACCCCAGGAGTGTCAGAGAAGAACTGTGTCCCACAGGGCCTTGAAGAGCTGACTTCAGATCCAGATGGCCAGGCCTTCTGACAGTCTTCTGAGTAGGCTTGAACCTCTAACCTTTTGGTTAGCAGTCAAGGGCATTAACCATTTGTACTAACTCCTTGATTTTTCCATACAACTCACCAAAATATGTTTAATGATATGGTGCTAGAATTTTCCAAGTTCATAGTCATGAAACTCATGTAGTCCTCTAAATTGAGCTAGAATTTAATTAGCTTCTCTCTCTCTCTCTCTCTCTCTCTCTGTCTCATTCCCTCCCCCTCTCTCTTTCTCTCTCTTGCCTGTTATATTAAATTAGCAAACTGCTTCTCCACATAGGCAGCTATTGAGGGGCAGGGGGGTGGGGGCAACTTTCTGCCTCTCAAACCAGGAAGAGTGAATCCTGCGTCTGTAGCAAAGTGAAAGTCGGGCTCAGAAGTGTCAGACTTCCAGGAAAGGATGTTAAGAGAGACAAAAGGACACTGTCAGCGCGTTATTAATGTTAAAAATTGTTGACGTTCCATGCAGTGTGTTTTTCTAATTAGAGGCAAACTGCAGAGTACCATTTCCATAATCAACATGGGAACGGAAACTCAGCAAAATTTCATGTATTTGCAATGAAACTGCTCCCCGGCAACATAAAAATGGCTTTTATAACATAAAGGCTGTAATTAGAATAAGTCAAATCAGTTGGAAGCGATTAAGGCCGGGGTAGGCAAAGCTGCCTTCTAAATATTTGTCTGGAGATTAGCCGACTCCTGCAAGCCCCAAGAAGCATCTTTGATTTACTTATACTGCTCGACATGGCAAAGATAATCCCATGGAAGGCAAATGAACATAGATTTAGATGTGCTACTTGGCCCTTTCTCCAATTTGACAGGAACTGGCCCATTGGAAGCCAAGTCAGGGGAGAGAGGAGGGGGAACAAGAATATAGGGTCACATTAGAAAAATTGCTTTAAAAAAACCCAACACACCGTGATCATCCATTTAAATTCTTTTAAAATGGGCTAGGTCTTTGAAGCTTTTAGGATGCACTTTAGAAGTCCACGTGGAATAATTCCCTGCATGTCAATGCGACAGTTGATGCGCGTCTCATTGTATTTAAAATTATAGTTCTGAGATGGGACTCGCGGCACGCAGCTTGTCTGACATCAGCTATTAAAATACAAGTAAATCTTGGCAGGTGGAAATTTAAAGAAGAAAAGAGGTTATATAAGAAAAATCAGAAGTGTTAATATTAATTGGCTAACCAGGGGACACTGGCAGCATGGAGGTCCCCCTGGCCCCTTGCCGCACGCGGCTATGAGCCCTCTTCATTCCTGCCAGGGCCCGGAAGAAGGGTGGAGTGTTGTGGTGTTGTTGTCAGTTGCCATCCATTTCCAGTTATGGTACCTCCCCTCGTCCCATCCCCTGTATGCAGAGAGGAACTGCTCCATACGGTTTTCAAGGCTGTGATGTTTCAGAAGCAGGTCACTAAGCCTCCTTTGCCAGATGCTTCTGTGTAGGCCAGAACCTCTAGTTCTTTAGTTAACAACCAAACACACTAACCATTGTATCACCCAGGGACATACACGTGATGAGTGTGGAGAAAATAGCTCTCTGTCTCTCTCATGTACTTCTATCTTCTCTCTCTTTCATATGTGTGTGTGTATACATATATATACACACACATAACACATACACCCCTCTCTATATGTATACCCCCATATATGCACACACATATATACATGTATATGTACACACACATATATGTATACACCCCCATATACACACCCCATATATATATACACACACCCCATATATATATATACATCTATATGTATACACACATATATATGTATACAATCCCATATATATATGTGTATACATACACCCCTGTATACACACATATATACACACACACCCCTAGGTAGGAGAATCTATATATATATTTGGAATCAAGAGTAGTGTCCACTTAACTGAATAACATGCCTCCAGAAACTCTATGAACTTTGATAAATGTTGGTAGTTGTAGAGGGGCTTCAGGTCTTTTGTTCATAGTGTCACAGTGAGTCGTGCTCCACTCAAAGGCAATCAAAAACAACAACATATATATATATAAATTTTTTTTTTTTCATATTTTTCCTCTATAAAACATATTTATTTTGTATATAAGAGACTAGAGAGAGAGTTACATGATTTTAGAGGGAGAAAGCTCTGGTGCTGTAGGCTGTAGGAAATAGTACTTCTAACCCAAATGCACCGCCTCTCTAGCAGTTCTAATCCAACAGTGACTCTGAAGGAGAGAAGTGAGCATCCTTGGAGTGAGGTGAAGGCTTGGAAATGCAGTGCAGAATCAGTTATGAGTCAGTTCAGACTGGAGAGCAGGGAGATGACTATATGTGTGTGTGTATATGCACACTCATACATACATATACACTGATACATGCACATTGATTTATACAATGTCATATTTACAAGTCTGATAGCCTAGTGGTAAGAACCTGAGCTGCAGTCATGAAAGCACACGGTTTGAATCCGCCAGCTGCTCCGTGGGAGGAGGATGGGCAGTCTCCTGTGCAGTTAACTGCCTCTGAAAGCCACTGGAGGGTCGGCTATGGGTCAGTTCTGACTTGATGGTACTTAACAACATATGCTGTTGTTGTTGTTAGATACTTGAGGAGCACAACTCATAGTGACCATATGAACAACATAGGAATCCTGTCCTATCCTGTGCCATCCTAGTCATCTTTGACCCCTCTGCAGTCACTGTGCTAGTCTGTCTCATCAGGGGTCTTCCTCTCTTTGGCTAACCCTCCAGCTTTCCAAGCATGATGTTCTCTCTAAGGAGAAGCCTCTCCCAGCAACATGTCCAGAGTATGTGAGCTGAAGCTTTGTCATCCTTCGCTCCAAGGAGCACCCTGGCTGCACCTTCCCCAAGACATATATCTGTTTGGGGGTTTTTACGCACAGTATACTCATTAGCTCCTGTTAAGTTGAATCAATTCCAATCATAACTTCTTGTATGTACAGAGTAGAAAAGCTCCGTAGGGTTTTCAAGATTGGCTTTCTAAAAGCAGATCACCAAGCCTGTCCCAAGGCCCCTTTGGATGGACTCAAACCTACAACTTCTCTGCAGGCCCATTTGCTAACAATTTTTATCACCAGAGATCACACGCATGTGCACTTATGTGTGTCTGCACACATACCCCACTCTGTAGTGGTTGGTGGTTGTTGCCAAGCCAGTTCCAACTCACAGGGACCCTGTGTGGACAGAGAACTGCTGTACGAGGTTTTCAAGCCTTGCAGAGCAGACTCCCAGACCTATCTTCTGAGACTCCTTTTTGTGGAATTGAACCATCATCCTTTCTGCTAGCAGTCAATTACTTAACCCTTTACACCACCCAGGGGCCTCTAGGCATGAGATAGAGTGGGGTCTGCAATGCTACCTTGGTTTGTGGTGATGATTTGGGTCCTTTGAGCCCAGTGTCTGCAGTGACAGGAGAGCTTCCTTCTCCAACACTGGGCACGACCCAGGGATGGCGCGGAAAGCGAGGAGAGAAGGCAGGTAAACAACAGCTCTTGGGACGTGGCTGGAGCACAGACCAGCTCTCACTTGTCTCTGGAAGGGCATAATTCGTCCTGACAGGCTCCCCCCTCATTCTTAAGCCCTCCAGAATCCCAAACTTGTGCGCGTGCCTGCATTTAGCCATTGAAAATATAATCAGCCTAATGCATTCTCTTACTGAATTTTAAACCAGCCCATTAAAACTCCTTTAACGTGCTAAAGTCGGCTTCAGAGAGGGTTTCCATTTCATCTTTATTGAGCTGAGGCTATGGTTCGCTCTCCCCTTGCACCACGGTGAGGGCCTGTCAATAATTCAATAGCGTAGCCTTGACGGGCCCAAGCTCAACCTAGACTTTCAACCGAGCCAAGCAGCTTGTCAAAGCGTGATGTGCTGCCAATGACCGACTGATCTATACTGCATGAATCCCCCCTCGGCGCTTGATGTGTCCCTGGGAATAAAAAGAAAGCCATTTCAAAAGTCAGCCCAGTGAGAAGCACCTGTTTGTAGGGAATGTTTAATGAGGGCACATAGCGGTGGTGGTGGAGCGGAGTTCAATGTGAAGCGGAGCCCTGGGTTTGTGGAGCCAATGTGCGCATGCGTGCACTCCAAGCACAAAGAGCATCACGTTCATTTCATTGGGGAATGGACGTCCTTCCGGTGGACTCTTTCACATGAGTCTTTGGGTTGTCCTTGTTGGTACATGTTGGAGATCTTAAACCTCTAGATCCAGTTCAGCGACTGGAGGTCCTCCAGACAGGACAGTATTGCTTCTTGACCTTCCTTCCCTAATATCTCCAGTAGCAGCAATTTCACGCTTCCTTCACCATCTCCCTATAGAACTTCCATGATGAGCCAACATTGCTTACATGATTCTGGAAAGACAGATCATAAAAACCAGCAGGAAATACCAACTCGTGTTTCTTTGCAGAGGGAGAAAGATGCACACAATTTTCCCTAAAAAGTGAACCAGCGGTCTGCATTTCCCCAGGTGACCTCATCAGTAGTGAATTGTATTAACCCAAAGGTGTGCCAGTCTGGCAGTTCAAATCCAACAGTGGCTCCTACAGAAAAAAGATGGACAATCTCTTCCCATGCAACGTACAGCCTTGGAAGCCCAGAGGTAGGTCAGCCATGAGTCATTTCCGACTCAATGGCGATAAGTTCAGTTGTTGAGTCTGGACACAGGAGCTCAGCTGTACGATGGTCTGATACACCAACTTCCAGTCAAATCCAATCACATACTCACATGACTGAGGAAAAGTGGAAGCTAGGAAGGTGGAGAGAATGGCCCTCCTTGGGCCATGGCACACAGGTCACCCTGGATGGTTACCCTGGTTAGGCATTCAGGAGCTTGCAGGTCAGCACTTTGTACCAACAAGTCACTCTGCAGGAGCGGAAGTTGCAGTTGGCTTCTGTAAAGAGCCTAGCTTTGCAAGTCCCATGACACAGTTCTCCTGTGTCCTGAAAGACTGCTGTGGACCAGAATCTCCTCAACGGCAATGGATCACTCTGATTTTAGCCCAAAGTTCCCACCTACCCCAGCCACCTCCAAGTCTTGAAACTCACCAGAAATGAGATTGGCAAATATCCCCCTTAAAAAGGCAAGGAGGGGAGCACTTAATCCATGCTTTAAATGCAAAACGTCTGGAATCCCAGGGCTGCTAGGTTTTTCCTCAAGTCAAATTTTAGCTGGATTAAATAACTGTTTTAAAGGCACAGTTCACACAAGGGCTGCCTCATTTGTGAACGTATTTGCATTGCTAATGGCCATGTCTTTGCCTCATGCATACTCTCTCCTCAGCATCCACCCCCAAATTTACAAATTTCTTCCTTGACAAACTGGAATTTATCTTTTAACAAGTGGCACTGACATAAATGGATAAGAGAAAAGGTAAAGTGTTGGTGTCTAATTGAAAACTTTTGTGGGAGCGTGTGGGTGGTGTGGACCTCTAGCTTCTTTAACTATCAGGTAGACAAAACATTTTTTTGTAAAGTAAATCATGACCCTGTTGTGACCTTCTGGCCTTCTCAAGTAAATTAGGATAGTATTTGTGTGCTCTAACCAAGAACCAGAAGCAGTAAATCACACAAGAGCAGGGGTCATTGTTGAGGGGGAGACTGCCCTTCCTTTTCCTGCAGAGCAGCTAGTGGATTTGAACCATGTGCCTTTGTGATTGCAGCACAGTTTCTTGTCAGTAGGCCACCAGAGCTTTTTAGATAGAGTGAGAAGACACAGAGGATTAATAAAGGAATTAAAAGGAGAGATTTTAAAATACATCAGCTAACTGGCCTGATGGAGACTAAGACTGTGGACCTTAGTCACTCTTCAGGTCTCAGATTGAATTAAGCCCCACCCCCACCCCCACTGATTCAACTTTCAACTGAATAATAGTGGACAGATACTTAAGGTGATCCTTAACCCCAGGAAGTATGCCCCTTGTATGTGATCAGAATGGCAGCATTTGCCTGAGGTAAAGCTCAGAAAGAGGGAAGGAAAAAGCAAGAAGGACAAATGAAAAAGAGAGACACAAGGAGAAAGTGGTGGTGTGCTGTTACATGGCAGGAATCATGATCAAGGTCATGAAACAAAATGTGTGTGCATTGTTGGATGGAAAACCATTTGGCTCTGTACACCGTCACTCAAGTCACAAACAAATGAAATGCAAAACACTAACCTTTGACTTATTAATAGAATGAGTCTATCAACTAAGAAATGAAATAAAGGAAGAATAAGATTGATTTTGGACAAGCTTTTCTGAGAGAAGAGAGGAAGATGGTGGAAGAAAGAAAGAATCTTTTAGACAAATGGCATTCTCCTGGTTTGTATTACCTCCTCAGTGCCCAATCCTGTTGGACAGTGGGTGAGACAGTGGACACAGAAGCCTGTAATGCTATGACCAGAGTTAAGCCTAAATGGTCATGCTGTATAGGCAAATCCTCTGGCTTCTAGCAGGTGAGGACTTGGAGAGCACATGGTCATTTTCATACCTTTGTTTCAGTAGTATGGATATTCCATGGAGAGAAATTGGTGGGCCAGTGGTGAAATCCTTGTATCACACATGGGAGACTCAGGGTCGAGTCTCAGCCGGTGCATCTGTCATGCACCCACTTCTCTGTCGATCAATGGAGGCATGCATGCTACTGTGATGCTGAAGAGGGTTCAGTAAAATTTCCTAAGCTTTTCAAGACTAGGAAGGAGGACAGATCTATCTACTTATGAAAATCAGTCAGTGAAATCCTAGGGATCCCAGTAATTCAGTCTGCACCCAATCCCATGGATAGCCTAAGACCAAGAGGTAGTTGTTTTGTTTTGTGCATGAGGTTACCATGAGCCAAGGGGTGTACCTGAAGCCAGCTAACAAACACTAGGAACATAAACAACATCTATCTACCTATCTTACCTTATCTTATCTTATCTTATCTTATCTTAGCTATCTATCATTTATCTCTATCATATCTATCAATCTACTAATCTATCATCTTATTTATCTGTCTATCTAGTTTTTGCTTCACATGTTTTGCTCAAAAGTAAAATAACAAAATAATACTGATAAAAGTGGAGCATCACTGTTTGGGTTGAGGTGACAGGACAAAGAAAGAGAAATGAAGTCTGAGGCTTTGCCTTCTCAGCTGCCTCCCATCTTCCCACCTGTACAAGCCCCTGAGGGGATTCCAGAGAGCCCTTAGGGTCCCTTGTGGCACTCTCTATGTGACAATCTCTAATCAAGCCCAGCTATATTCTTGTACCATTGAGGGAGTTGGAGTCTAGAAGCCTGGACAATGTCATCTGCCTTGGACCTGGTGACCTTGGGCTTGAATGAGAAATTTTCTTCTCTTGCCATGGTGGTACAGATGGACTTCTCTATTTTCAGTGAAATCCAGCTAAGTTAGGGGACTGAAATAGGGTGTGTATCACTGAGCAAGTCCATATATGGACTCCACTAAGCTACTGTCTGTTTGAGGAACGGTCCATATCCTTGACTTTGTAACCGAGGTGATTCAATGTTTTCATCAATTATAAACCCCACTTAATAAAGTTTATTTTTTAAAGGATTCATATTATACAGCTCCAGTCTGAAATTTCACATTGTGTGTTGTGGTGGTGGTATACCATCGAGTGGGACCCCTAGCTGACCCTCTAGTAGGTTTTCAGAGGCAGTTAATCACATGGAAGGAGATTATCCTTTCTTCTCCCACTGAGCAGCAGGTGGCCTCGAACCACATGCCTTCGGGATTGCAGTGCAGCGTCTTGCCACTAGGCTACATTACTTCACTTCTCATTTTACAGGTGACACACATTCAAGTCCATTGTCATGCTTGTGTCACCATATCGGGGTCAAATGAAGAATGGCTTTCAAGTCCCTCTCAGCTTACACCTTTTCCAGATCAGATGCCGCAAACCTCAAATCTCAAATTTTCTTTTAGCTCAAGCAGTTTTGTGTGTTCATTTTTAAGTGAGTCACCTTCTGGTATTGATACAGAAACTCTCAGCCATCAAGTGGAGGCAGATTCATAGAGATCAGGTGGCTACTACATTGCCAAGGCTATGTAGCTTTACAAGAAGAGATCACCCATCTGTTTCATGTGGATCAGCTGGTGGATTTGAACTACCAACTTTTTG
This sequence comes from Elephantulus edwardii, assembly GCF_000299155.1. Classification (NCBI taxonomy): domain Eukaryota; kingdom Metazoa; phylum Chordata; class Mammalia; order Macroscelidea; family Macroscelididae; genus Elephantulus; species Elephantulus edwardii. The sequence goes on along the minus strand of NW_006399912.1, from coordinate 4,315,764 downwards.
GTCAGCAGGCTGACACTTTATGCCCTAGGCCACCAGTGCTACCTGCCAGCATTGATAGGTTTAGACAGAAAGCCAGTTGCCATTGAGTCTAATCCAACTAGTGATTACCCCATGCGGGCCATCGTGAAACTGCACATCACTGGGGTTTTAATGGGTTTTTTTTTTTTTACAAGAGGATTGCCAGGACTCTCTGCTGAAGCACCTCTGGGTGGAGGTACCCCTCTAGCCTCTTGATTAGCTATCCAGGGTGCTATTTGTACCACTCATGAACTCTTATCTATCTAGAAATGTCACTTAAAACTCAGATCTGCCCCCTAGTTTTTAAAAAAATATTCTATATTTTTTTAAAAAAATTATGTTCTCTGTCATACTGGATAACGTGCACATTTAAAACATCAACTAGATGAGATAAGACTTTGCCAACTCCGTACGCCCCCATTACTCACTATACACCTTCACCTGCTCAGCACCCACTGACCATCCTGGCCATTTGGCTTTGCTGTGTCCCCCTCTTTCTCCTCCAGTAATAAACTTGCACGGTTGCATTGTGGACCCAGGAGCTTTGCATGCGACTTGGGGCTGCCTGCCCTTTGCATCCACGCTGCTGCATCCCATTTACTTTCTTAGCACCAAGCAGCTTTTGCCAAAATTTGTGTCAAAAACAGTATCCCTGGCACAGGGCAGAAAAACATCTGGTCAGGAATCCATTAGCCAGACCCCAGGCGCCCATGTATCTGAGTGCTGGGTTGAACAGGACACGTTGATGAGACCCAGAAGATCATACCTTTTGACCTTCATTCTGGCCGAGCTGAGCTTCGGTCCTCCAGGTTTCTGTGACAGCTCCAGTGCCTGGTTCTATCTCCATCCATCCCCAGGTATAATGCTGGCTGGCCTTCAGGTTCCCTCCTACCTCTTCTGCCACTCCTCTCTCTCCCAGCTTGGCCTTCCTGACAAAAGGAAGAGACAGAAATGATCCTTAGTAGACACAAGGGGCGATATTGGTCCAGCCCTGGGCCCTGCAACCCCTGTGCCCAGACCTGCACACTGTACAGTTTCACTCCACACCGGCATCTGAAGGCTCACGAAGGTTGGGCAGAGAGAGGTAAGCGTGAATGAAAATGAGGGAGGCCCGCAAACTGCTTTTGCCCAAGGGCTGGTTTTAATGAGCCTGTCCCTAATGACTTGTCCCTGCAACTAGCTTCAGGCCTAAACAGATGAGGCAGGGATTCTGCTAAATTTTTGATAGGATTTGCACTGGTTTTATGAGAAAGCAAGCCGTCGAGAGTGCAAAGTTGGGTCATGAATCTTTTACGAGGGTAGAGGGTTGTCCATCTTGTCAACCGGAACGGGAAAGACCTAGTTGCTAATAGAAAGCCTGCCCTCAGTCCTCTGTAGCCGCCCACCGGAGCAGCTAATTTGGTCAGGGTGGCTGGGTGATTTGTTGTTTTGGGTTTATCCCCCCCTCTTCCTTTTCTCTCTTTCTCTCTTTTTTTTTTTTCTCCTCTGATTCAGGACCTGGCCCATGGCCTCCAAGAAAAATTCATCTTAAAACTCCATCACGGAGATGACTTGAGTCATTGCCTGGCCCTAGCTAATGGTCCTTTGTGGGACTCCAGCCATACTGGGGCTTTGCACATTCCTCCCAGAATGCACTGGGCACAAAAGTCCATCAAATACTTTGCTGGCATCCTGGCTGCGTTTTGCTTTGGACGCCCCTATTCATAACAACAGGCCAAGCCTAACTCTTTTTTTTTTACATTACATGAGAAAACCCCCAGCGAGGATAGACTCTCCTTGATTCAGAAGAGATGGCTGTAATGTGTCTAGTATTTGTCAGCTCGGGGCTTGCGGAGGATAGAATTCATATACCACTACCCTCTTTTTTAATATGAAAAACTGCCAGCAAATATATTTCTCCTGTTTGATTCATCTACCAAGAGGCAATTTTCTTGGTGGCTTAGAAGGTTACAAAACATGCTTGATCAGCGGCCTTTATTTCACTGCGTGAACCGCTGGCCCTCCCTTTTCCAGGGCACACAATCCCTTTCACATTAAACCATGTAATTGATTTAATAAGCACTGGCTTCAAGAGCCAGGATTCGGGGTTCCCCCGCTTCTTCTTTTGGTATTCTCTTCTCCCTTTTTCTCTCCCCGTAATTTTTCGTTTCAGCATTTGTCTGGTGGCTTGTTATTGTGGTTGTTAGATACTGTGAGGTCAGTTCCAATTCACAACTCATTGTGATCAAGTCACAAGTGGCTTGTAGCTGACCCTCTCCTGGCTTTCCAAGGCTGTAAATTGTACAAGAGGAGATTGCCCATCTTTCTCTATCTGCTGATAGCTGTGAACCGCCAGAAGGGCATGCCCTTTGGGCTGCAGTATAATTCCTTATGGAATGCTGCACTAGAGCGCCCTTCCAGTTCATAGTTCTCCTTTCTGTAACAGCTGAATGTCACTCTGCCTCATCGCTCACCATCTTCACAGCCCTTGCTCTGACTGTGTCCATCGGTGCAACCACTGTGTCTGTCTTTCCGGTTATGATTCTTCTTGTATTTTACTGACCCTCTCCCAAACATTTGAGTACCCTCGACCAGGTGGGTTGGCATGGTGGCTGTGGCAAAGGGCTTGAGCGTGTCAGAGATTGTGAGGATGGCATGGGACAGGACAGGGTTCAGATCAGTTGTTCACAGAGTTGCTTTGAGTTGTCCTCATCTCGACAGCACCGCACAACAACAGTAACTACCAATCGTGATGCTCTTATCCAGAGACTAGTGCCTTCTGATGATTGTCTAAAGTCAGTAGAACCAAGTCTCATCATCCTCCCATCTAAGGAGCACGCTGACTCTCCTTCTCGAAGACATCTTTGTCTGTTCTTCAAGCAGTCTGTGATGCAGTCAAAGTTCTTTGCCAGCATCGTAGTGCAAAGGCATCAGTTCTTCTTCAGTCTCCCTTCGATGGCTCAGGCTCCTGAAGTTTAAGTTTGACAGGCAGGAAACGTAACTCCACCATGTGAGTATGGTATATATCACCACCTTATATGTCTGAGTCTCTTCTACACTTACTTTCCTAAGGCATATTATGAATAAAACTTAAATATAATAATCAACTTAAAAAGCCACCCCAAATCGCAGCTCACTGCTGGGAAGTTGGAACTCGCTGCGGAGGAATTGGAATGGAGTCAAAGCTGACCCTGCTGGGTTTCTGCGGCTTTAAATCACACGAGAGGAGATGACCCTTCTTTCACCTCAGAAGCTGCTGCATCAGTCGAACTGCCCTAGAGGAGGCATGGCTTTTGTGTTCTTAACAGTCCCCCTCTCTGGTGTGCAGAGCCCTCTGTAAGTGTCATACGTTTTAATAATGTACGTAGTTGTTATTGTTGTTAGGTGCTATCATAATGACCGCAACTCACAGTGACCCTATGAACAAAAGACCTGAACCCTGTTCTATCCTGCACCATCCTCACACTTCCTGACACACAAGAGCCCACTTCAGCAGTCACCAGATCAGTCCACCTGGTTGAGGGCCTTCCTCTCCTTCACCGACCCTTCCCAGCATCATGTCTCTCCAAGGAATAGCACCTCCTAGCAACATGCCCAAAGTATTAGCTGCTATCAAAGTGATCTTGCTTAATGGAAACTCTTTGAAAAGTAGAATTGCCCTATAAGGTTTTCAAGTCTGCTGTTTTTTTAATTTTTTTTTTTTTTAAGTAGATCACCAGACCTTTCTTTCTGGGTGCTTCTAGATTTATTTGAACTACTAGTCATTTGGCTTCTAATCAGTTACCACACTCGTTATGCCACCTAGTGAGAAAGTTACTGTTGCAGTTGTGTACCATTGAGTCAGAACTGACCTATAGCTGACTCTCCAGCAGGTTTTCAGAGACATTTAATCACTTGCGAGGAGATGGCCCATCTTTGTGGAGGAGCTGATGAATTCGAACCATGTACCTTTGGGTTGGCAGCACAGTTCCTTACCACTAAGCCACCAGAGCTAGGACATGGGCATAAGGAGCTCTGGTGGCTCAGTCTTTAGTGTATTTTGCTGCTAATCAGAAGGTGGCAGTACTCCAACAGTTCAAATCCAGTAGGTGCTTCAAGAGGAAAAAAAAAAAAAGAGACCATTTCATCCCATTAATGTTTACAGGTTCAGAAACCCTGATGACAGTTCTCTATGAGTTGAAACCAACTCAAGTTGAAAACAAGGCAGTGACTTTAAACTTGAGGGAGGAGGTGGACATAGACTTAGGAGATTGATAGGGATTTGTTGTTGTCAAGCGCGCTCTCTCTCGTGCTCTCTCGCACGCTCTCTGACACTCTTTCTCGCATGCTCTCGCACGCTCTCTTTCTCGCACTCTCTCTCTCTCTCTCACACACACACACACACACACACACACACTCACACTCAGAGTTGATTATCTAGATCTCAGAGTCTAGATGAGAAATGTTAGAAGATATTAGCAACAGAGGACAAAGATTTACAGACCGGCCACAAAAATAAACAACATAGCAGCTGCTGTGACTAGTGAAGATGATCAGGGTAGGTTTTTTTGACTCATTATCCTGACATTTCTAAAGGCTTGGTGGATGTAGTTAACAGGTGTTACCACCTGCATTAAATTACCACCACATACACTGATTTATGTCCCCACAGTTCGCTTCCTCACTTACCAACTATCTCGTTACCTGACATTTCACTTTTATGGCAATAATAAAAAATATCTACCGTTTGACTGTTTTGCACATTAGCAACCTAGTTCTGGTGGTGATGAACACCCAGGTCTTAGATGATAATAGTAATGTTGGCTCTAATGGTTATGTATTTAGAGGATTATATGTCACCCTGACTGGATCATGATTCTCAGTGGCTTGGCAGTTAGATGATGATGTAAGAGCCTTGGTGGCCTAATGGTAAGACGTTGTAATGCCAATAAATAGGCACTCAGTTCGAAACCACCAGATGCTTCATGGGAGAAAGATGGGCATTTGCTTCCCATGCAGTTTAGAGCCTCTGAAAACCTGCTGGAGGGTCAGCTAGGAGTCATTTCTGACGTGATGATGCATAATGTAATGATGTCATCGTCCACAATTTTATGACCCAAGATGTTCATCCTTCATTTTCACATAAAGCCAACTTTCACTTAACCACCGGTCTTTGGAATCTAATCACATCACTAAGCAAGGAGGGGGGCGCATTTAAGTCCTAACACCTGGAACCTGTGAATACACTTTGTTTGAAAGATATTATCCATTAAATTGATGAGCGGAGACTGAAAGAACGTGGGTTCTGCTCCAGTCTTAGCGATGGCCATACATAAGGGAAGAAGGGACATAAAAACCGAGTGACGACATTGTACAATGAGAAAGGAGAAATTATAGGATCAGATCTGCAAACCAAAGGGCACCACAGGTCCCTGGGAGTCACCAGTAACCCCAGACACCAGAAGCTGGAGAGAGGTGTGAAGCAGGTTTTCCATTAGGATGCTCAGAAGGAACTGACATAGGCAACATCTTGATTTCAGACCCTTAGTGTATACAACTATAAGACAATACAGTTCTGTCCTTGTACTTGGCCATCTAATTTGAGGTACTGTGATGTTAGTAAATGAGAGGCCACTCATAGTTTTCACCATCAATTCCAAATCTTAGCAGATCCCGTGCCATGTGAATATCTTTTTCGGATTCATTATGCTATTTGGTAACACATTAATTACCTCATTAATTTCCTTTAGAAATACTGCCTCAGCAGCTGAGGATGTGGAGGCTGTCCTAGGGGGAGAGAGAATTAGAAACCAAAACGAAATCAGCTGCCGGTGATTTGACTCCAGGTCCTGGCGGATCCGTGTGTGTTGGAGCAGCTCCGTGTTCCACAGGGTTTTCAGTGGAGTTTCCAAAAGCAAAGAACTAGAACTTTCTTCCATTTTTACCACTGGATGGATTTGAACCTCTGACCTTTCTAATTTTTTTTAGCTAGCACTTAGTTGTTTGCAAAAGCACCTTGCCTAGCATTAACTATATAGTTATTAGACTGGGCAGTTAACAGGGGTTAAAAGAAGGAAAGGTATTAGTATCAATATCGGTATTGTGAAATCTGAGGAAAGTGGAAGGAAATTGACTATGGGAAAATTGAGAGTGCTTCAGTGTGGAGCTGGACTCTGTACTCTTAGCAATAAATTCCCCACGTCCTTCCCTCTTGAATCTGGAGGCTTATGGGGTCAGAGTCTCCCCTGCACCAGCTCCATTAACGGAAATGAATGAATACAGGAATCACAATATTTGCCCTGGCTCTGCGTAATTAGGACAGGCTCTTTCAGAGCTGAAGAGGCTCATCAAGTGAACGTCTCAAAATTCATTTGCTAGAGCATCAAATAGCAGTGACAGGTCCATAAATCAAGTGAGAGCGTGGCCATCAGATTCGGAATGTGAAGTGCCCTCTCCCCCACAAAGCTCAGCCATGCCGCTCCATTTGGGAAAAGCTCGGCCATGAAGCTCCTCTTGGGATGGAGAAGGAATTTATCTCCAGTCCCTCAGGAATTCGGGGCGCGAGCAGGGAGACCTCCCGCATGGTCTATCAGTTCCTTTCTCTGTCTTGATAGTTTGGGTGATGTTTCAAGATGCTCAAAAGACAAATAACCTCAAAAAACTTCATCTATGTTGTTTTTGTGCTGAACCATCAGGTTGGTACTGACTAATAGCTGGCCATCCAGTGGGTTTACAGAGGCAATAAAAAGTATGGGAGGAGATTGCCCATCCTTCTCCCACGGAACAATTGGTGGATTTGAGTCACATGCCTTTGGGTTGGCAGCACAAAGCTACCAGAGCTCCCCATTTTTTGAGCATTTCTGTCAGTATTCATTCATAGAAATGATTCAGTATTTATTGACTGAAGTGCTCTTAAGTAGACAATGGACATTTTCTACTTTTATTCACTGCATTGCTGTTACTGGTGTCAGTAGGGTTAGGATTAGGGTTAGGTGTTAGTAGTCTTTGAGTGGACTCCCAACTCACTGCTATTCCATGAATAAAGGGATTCAACCACTGGTTGCTATTAATAGACCACCAGGCCTTTCTTCCTTGTCTGCCTTAGTCTGGAAGCTCTGCTGAAATCTCTTTACTATCCTAGCAGCACAAAAGCCTTTATTGACAGAAGAGTGATGGCTGTGCATAAGATGGACTGGGCCAGGAGTTGACTCTTATAATACAGAGAGAGGACAGTCGTTTTATCACTGGACCTCTACTGCCTTTGTTAATTCTTGTTTTCCTTCCAACACTTTTCTTGTTCCTGCCCCAACTAGCCCATCCCAGGAGTGAGGAATTCTTTTGGTTCTAATCTCAGCGTGGCCAACAGTTTGTGGTTTAGGTCTTGCTAAAGCCATCTTTTTTCCTTTGTTGCTCCATCTTGTCTGAAAGCTGGGCTAACTGGGACTTAACTCCTTGTCAGAGATGTTGTGTGAAATGACTAATTAACCGCAGAGAAGGGTCCAGCATTGTCATTGACAAATAGGGCTTTTAGGAATCAGCCATTCTCCTGAAGTGTTCGCCTGCTCTCGTCTCGCCAGACTCCTGCAGATTTATTGGAAGGACTTCTACATGCCCTCGGTGACAGAGTTGCCTGTCACTTGTGTCTGTAAACTCAGGAGTCAGCAGGTCAGTTCATCAGAGTTGTCCTGGGGTAGAGCTTTGTATGACACTAGTTTGGAATGTTTAAAGCACAATAAATGACACTATTTTTTAAAAGTAAAACAAGGAGTCTTGGTAGCATGGTAGTTAAGTCCTGAGCTACTAAATAAAAGGCTGGAAATTCAAACTTCTATGAGAAATTTTCTATGAGAAAATCACTCCCATAAAAGTTGTTGTTGTTGTGTACTGTCGAGTCAGAACTGACACATAGCCGATGCTCCAGTGGGTTTTCAAGAGGCAGTTGAACTGCTCTGGAGAAGATTGCCCATCTTTCTCCTGCAGAGCACTTGGTGGATTTGAACTGTGTGCCTTTAGGATGGCAGGGTAGCTTCTTGCCACTTGGCTACCAGAGCAATTCTGCTATGTCAAATATGGTTGCTGTGAGTGAGAATAAACTTGATGGCACCTAACAACAGACACATATTTTTAGCAAGTTGCCCCCAAAAGAGAAAGGAGGTTGGGAAGAGAAGACTGGCATGTATTGCATCTCATCAGTACACTAAACAGTGTATGCACAGAGTCTTTTTTACTTTTTGCTGTAGTGTAAGTGAATGTTTACAGAGCAAATGACTTGGTTAGTCACCCATTTGTTTCATGACACCGGCTACAGTCCCCTGAATGTTACAGTGCTCTGTGCTTCCTCTTTCATTCCGAGTTTCCGTTTATCTTTCTTTCCTTCCCTTTTATGAGTTTCTGAGCTTTATTGTCAGGCAAATGGTGCCCTTTTTGGATGTAATCTCACCAGTCTTCCCATCTAGTCTTTCTCTGGGCTGTTCTGCACTGTCACACACCATCAACTCAGGCTTCACAAAACACACAGCCCTGCTTCTCTGTATACTAGAAGCTTCACTTCCTCTCTATTGGCAGTCCCATCAAGGAAACTCTGGGATTTCCAGAATCCTTAGTGTGGCAAGCAAGACACTCTCCTGTCAACTCAAATTCATATTTCCTTATGCAAGCTGGACTGAACCTAGATCTTGCGAAGTACATATTGTTGTTGTTATGTGTCTTTGCATCAGAACCAACCTGTAGTTAACCCTCCAGCAGGTTTGCAGAAGCTGTAAGTTGTATAAGAGGAGACTGCCCATCTTTCTTTTCGGGAGTTGCTGGTGGATTCAAACTGCTTGCCTTTGAGTTGAGAGTGTAACACCTTAGCCACTAGGCCATCAGAGCTCCCTGTGAAGTATGGCATGTATTCACTTGATCAGGAGTGGTGCAAATAGTTAAAGTTGTCGAGAAACAGACAAAAAGATGGAGGCTTGATCCCACCAGATGCACCTTTGAAGACAGATCTTCAAGGCCTACGTGCAGAGTAGATTTGTAATCAGATTTTGAAAGCCCGAGTACAGAGTCGAATCTACATCAGACAACAGCAGCTTCAGAAGCAGCAGCAAAGTTACGAATGTGGAGTGAGGGTTGCTGTACGGGGGCACACACCGATGACTGAACTCTGTCAGCGCCATCAGATTGTCCACCTCTGTTCTCAAATGGAATTTGATCGGTGATGAAGTATATCTTGTACTTTATGATGTGTCATAAACCGTATTCCAAGCTCGCCTTTCTTTGTATGCATTATTGTGATTTGAGTGAAACTTTACAGAGCAGATCAGTTTTCCATTAAGCAGCTCATGCACATTTTGTTTCATGACATTGATTGCAGTCCCCACAGTGTAACAGCGCTCACTTCACATCCTGCCTGTGTTTCCCTCTTTTAAACCAGACAACCAACCATTTGTGATAAAAAGTGACGCATTTTGACAGGGACAGAATTTGGAAGGCAGGAAATGTTAATAAAGAAGGATGGGTTGCAGACCCCTCTTTCTGCCTCCTGCTGTTTCTCTGATGGCCTTCATTGGCCCTGGTCTCATACTGTTCTACTCCCTTATTAACTGCTGCGTGAGTCAAGTCTAATTACAGCCAAATGCCTTTGTTCATTGTTGTGGTACATGCAAGATCAAAGCCAAAGTAAACTTGTGATCGAATTAATTTAATTGCTAACAGGTTTCTGAAAGTGTGCTCTCAGTTGTCTGTTTCATCATCACCTGGGACTGTCCACTTGCTGTACAGAGTTCACTCGGGGTTGCTGTGATGCTAAACATTGTGACACTGATGCGTCAAATGAAATTATGGTTACCCATGGTGGACAGTGTTTGGTGGAGCTCCCTGGTTCAAACAAGCTTGGAAGCAGGAGTGGCATCCGCTTCTGTAATAGCTTGCGTCCAGAAACTGTGAACGTGGAGAAACAATGGAAGTTATACAAGTGTTCAGGTCTTTGGTTCATAGGGTCGCTATGGATCGTCTATGACTCAATGACACTTAACAACAACCACAACGACAGGTTTCTCAGAGTGTGCTCTCAATTGTCTGTATCACCATCACCTGGGAAGGAGACCTCCTTAACCCACCTTAATCAGGTAGGTTCCAGGGTTACTGAATCAGAGTCTCAGGCTAGGAGGCAGGGCTTCCACGCTCAAGAATTTCTACCTCCTGTGATTCTGAAGCACAACACGGTTTTAAAGCTATTGTTCCCATACTCACTTAAGACTTCCCTTAAGATGCAACATTTCCCTGAGACATAAAGGATGACTGGGCGAAGGAAAGTAATAGTAGGTATGGAGGAAGGGCAATGAAAAGACGAACTCAAAACCAGTGGAAAAACTCCAAGAGTTGTTTGAACTTACACATGATTGTTTTCCCAGAGCTTCTAAAAACCTCCAGGATGGTTTCCTCAGACAATGGTTGACTAAGGATGTTCTTTCCATAGATGCTGTTGTTGTTATGTGTCAGAATAAGAGCTGACTCGTAGCTGACCCTTCAGTGAGTTTTCAGAACTTGTAAATTGCTCAAGAGGAGATTTTCTTCCTCATCGAAGCTGGTGGACTCATACTGCTCGCTTTTTAGTTGGCAGGGCTCCTCCTTACAAATAGCCACCAGATTGTTCCCCGTGGAAAGGATTCTGGAGAGATATATGAGCATTTGATCCCAGCACACAAGGAAAGAGAGGCAATGCACAATGGAAACCTATGGATGGTACAAATGATTAACACTCTCAGCTACAAGAGTGGTCATTCCAACCCACTTCTGAAAATTTGGCCATTGAAAACTCAGTGTATGGAGCACATACTCAGGGGTGCCGCAAGTTGGCATCAACCCTGTGACAACTGGTAATTTGAAAGAGATTCATTTGCCAATCCTTGGGGTTTCCATAACATTTTGGAGGGTGCCCTGGGCTATGACAATCCTGAGGCCAAACATTGGAGAAGATTACAAACAAAAGTAATCCTAAAATTTGGAGGTGGTCCTAGGTAGACTCCCTATTTCCTCCCTCTTTAGAACCTCAGTATTTAGAAAGAGCTAATGTCATTGTGAGAGTTAGGACACTCTATTTTGGAAAGAATTATTTATTCCCTAAATTCTATATTTTAAAAATCAAGTAAAGACCTGACTCTTTAATTGCTGGGCTTTCTTTTTATTCCACTCATACGTTGGGGTTGTGGCTGCCTCTGGGACTTTGTACATTTGCTCTTTTCTCCTTAGGAAATGCTCTTCACCAAATCTTGGGACGAGTGAGCCTTTCTCAGTTACCATCCAGTCATTCCTAAAGCCTCTCTTCCCCCTGTGAAATCACCCCTTGAGCCTGGTGTCATTCTTGCATTATTGTTGTCGGTGTGTAGGCGACCACGCATAGTGACTGTATTGTGTATCACAGTGAAAATGTTACTCAGTGCTGTCCCATTATCATGATCATGGAGATGGTTGAGTCCACTGTTGTGGATGTGGTGTCAATCTGTCTCACAGTGGGTGTTCCCCCGTTTTCATGAACTTTGCTCAAATATGATGTCCTTTTCTAGTGACTGGTCTTTCCTGGTGACAAGTCCAAAGTCCGCAAAGAGAAGTCTCTCTGTCCTTTTTTGGAAAGAGCCTTCTGGTTCTATTTCTTCTAAGGCCTGGTCTGTTACACAACTCTGCTTTGTGGTGTTGCTGTGCGCATGCAGTACACTGAGTGACGTGTTAATAGGTCCACCTAGTAACCAGCATGCTGGAGGTTCAGGTCCATTAGAAGCAGCTAGAACCAAACACTGGGTGTTCTACTTCTGATAAACCAGCCTTTAAATACCTTATGGAGCACAATTCCACTCTGAAACATTGGGTGTCACTATGAATCTCATTGAATTTTACAGCAATGATTGCATTATTGCTATCTGGTTACTTGTTTATTATCACTGTCTTCCCTAAAGCCCCTTCCTCTCTGTGTTAGACTTTAAACTCTTCTAACTTCAGGACATTGCATTTCCTTTACTTAGAATAGTGACTTGTACTACTCAGTAATAATTTGTTGAACAGATACATTTCACTGAGGTGAAAGGAAAGTATTTTTGTTTTTGCCAAGCAAGTGGCAACACTATCTGTATGCCGTGAAGAGAAATGCCTCGGGGCTTTGGTCTGATGACATCCAAGACTGTAAGTTAGAAATGTAAGGGCCTTGAAGGCATTTGAGGAGAAACGCTATTAAGACTATGAGAGTATGGGAGAAATAGATAATCGTATCTCAGGCTGCAGTTCAAGAGGCTGTGAAACGTTAGAGTGGAGAGAAAGACATTGAATGAGGGTCTTTCATGCTGAGAGCTGTTCCGGTCCGAGATGACAGACTCTCACAGCCTGGTTGCTCATCTACAAGTTCTGGGATAAAAGATGGAAGAGAGAAAATTGATAGACAATTCTGGGTTTACAACCTCTAGGAGTTTGTCCAGTAGGAGTGGTGGAAGGAAAAAAGAGAGAAAGGAGGAAAATAAAGAAGGAAGGAGTCAGGAGGAAGAGGAGAATGAAGGAAGGAGAGAAGGAACTGTGCCATCCATAAATGTGTTTCTAATGGGAGGCTGAGGTGTGACTCCCGGTGGTTTGGCACTTATGTCAAGTGCAATGTGGCGACTGTATACTTACAGGATCGTCCTCCCGTGATGTGACCAGCCTATCAGTTAGTTGCAAGGGAATTAGAATGGGATTCAACAGCCTTATTCTGGTCACATCCATGATCACGTGGCTTTCCGCTTGATTCCTTGAGTCAAGTTTCTATTAAGTGATGCCTGCATCACTTTTTATCTTACAAGAGATAAAAGGAGAGAAGTGAGCAGAGAGGGAGGGCCTTGATGATCACCCATAAAGAAGAGCTGGGATATTATATGTTCTTTGGACCTTCGAAGGCGGAAAGTCCTAAACCCAACACACGTGCATCTCCAAGGACATTGGACCCGTGGATGCTGAAAGAAGATAAAGACCTCCTAATCTGTGAGCCAATGGAGGAAGAAACATTTTCTCTAGAATTCATGCCCTCAATTCAAACTTCTGACCTCCTAAAGTGTAAGAGAATATAGTTGTTTCATAAAAGCTTTCTGTAGTGGTATTTCTATTATAGGCATATTAGGTAATGATGACAGAAAGGAAGATATCTAACCTAAATAGTAAATAAAGGGAAAGAATACAAAACAAAAAGTCCAAAAAAGAAGGTGTTGGGAAGAATATGTTGTACATCTACCTACCAATTGCTGTAAAGTTTACTAGCGCTCATGGTAACCCGGGGACCAACAGAATGAAAAGTTGTTTAGCCTTGAACAGTTGCACTTTTTATGGTTTTTGGTATACTTGAGTCCATGGCGGCCACTGTGTATTCCAAGTGTCTTCTAACCTAGAGGCCTCATTGTGCAACATGCACTGAGCATTATGTATTATGATTCATAGGGTTTTTGTTAATTTTCCATAAACAAATCACCATCTTTTTCTTCCTAGCCTGGTTTCTTCTAGAAACTCTAATGAATCCTGTCCACCGCCATGGTTCACCCTGCTGGTATTTGAAATAGCAGTAGCCTGCCTTCTAGCATCACAAGAGCATACACGTCCACACGGTACATCAAACTGAGAGAGGGATGGCTGTTGATGAGGATGTGGTTGTGTGCCATCGAGTCAGAACTGACGCATAGCTGACCCTCCAGTGGGTTTTCAGAGGCAGTAAATCACACAGGAGGAGACTGCGCATCCTTCTTCCGAGGAGCACCTGGTGAATTCACACAGCATGCCTTAGGGGTTGCAGCACAGCTTCTTAGGAGTAGACCACCAGAACTCGCTAGCTGTTGATGACTATAGTTTAGGAGGTTGATGAGAAGACAAAGTCCTGGAGCCCCAACTCGACCAGCTGAGATAAAGGCATGAGTTTCCTTGGATGGGGCCGCTTGTACGAGTCAAGGAGCTCTGGTGCCGTCAGTGCAACATGGATATGGATTGTGCCGATCAGTAGTTGGAATCGGCCAGAGATTCCTCAGGAGAACGATGAGCTGTCTCTGCACAGGAAGATTTACAGTCTCAGAAACCCAAACCACGGTTGCCATGAGTTGGAGTTGACTCGATGGTTGTGGATTTGCTTTGTTGCTGCTGTTTTTTGTTTGTTTGTTTGATGTATTAATCAGTGGTGTCCTTGACTGTTTGGGTCATAACAAACTGTGGCTGACACTGAGAAGAATGGGAATCCCCGAACACTTGATCGTTCTAATGCGAAACCTATACTTGGACCAAGAGGCAGTCGTCAGAACAGAGCAGGGAAACACTGCATGGTTCAAAATTGGAAAAGGTGTACGCCAGGATAGAGCAGGGTTGAGGGCTGTTGTACACAGGGTTGCTATGAGTCGTGAGGGACTCGACGGCATATCATAACAACAACATCCTTGACTCGGATGTAAAATTCTCACCTTCCATTCAGAAGACTTGGGTTCTGGCCAGTGTTCCTTGTATGCAACCGCTGCCTACTTTTCAGTGGAGGCGTGTGTGTGGCTAGCGTGCTGAACAGGTGTCAACAGAGCTTCTAGACTAAGATGGACCAGACGACCAACTTCATGCTCTGCTCCCCCAAGTCAGCCCGTATGAAGCTTATGGATTACAGAGGTCCAATCTGAAATGGACCTTGAGGTTGATGCAGGATCGGGCAGTGTTGGTTTCTGTTGTGCGTGAAATCAAAGCGAGTTGGACTGACTTGGCAACAGCAAACAACGATGTATTCATTTACAACTCATGAGTGGTAGCCCTATGAACCCCACGTTTAAACTCTAAGTGAGCTGCAAATATTCTCAGAGCTTGAACTTTAAGAAAATTTTGAACTTAAACTTCCCTGCATTTGACTGGATTGCTGGCTTCCCATCCTGTATTCTCCTCCTTACCGGAGAGTGGCTCCCAGCACCATTCTCAGGAAGGAAACATTTATGTTCCACATCTCAGGGAGCGCGCACCAAACGCTCATTGACTTCAGCTGAGACCACTGGCCAGCCCTCCCGCTCACCTCCCAATTCCCTAATCTAATCTAACTCGGTGGGGTTTGTGGGAGTTCATTTAAGCAGCTGAAGCTATGCTATAATTGTTACATGTGCCAGCAGCTATTGATACCATCTGGGTGTGGGGCGCCGAGAGGGGGTTTTTGAGAAGGAAGGAGGGAACACAGAGAAAGATGAGTCCTTTCCCAGAGAATGAGTTTTTCTGAGTATGTACACATTTTCTTGTGCATTAGGTGAAAGTTTACATAGCAAATTGGTTTTCCAGTCAGTAAATTCAGACACAAATTGTTCAGTGACATCAGTTGCCTTCCCATCCCCTCTTAATGTGTCAGTATTCTTCCTTTTTCCTTCGTATATTCTCCATTTCCATTTGTTCCATTTCCTTGCCCTTTCCTGCCTTCTAATCTTTGATTTTGCATGCAAAACTGTTGGTTTTGCAAAACATTTGGGTCTCATTGAGTTGATTGTTCCAAGGAGCAAATTCCTCCCCAAGTGTTTATTTCGTAGTCTCATCCTTAGTGGACTAAAAGGTGGTTATGGGAGTCGGGAATGCCTTCTGTTTCAAGTTGTTGTTTAATGCCGTTGAGTCATAGACGACTCATAGCGACCCTATGAACGAAGAGCCTGAGCACTGTTCGTACATAGAGTTTCCACAGGCAAGCCATTTTGGAAGTGGATGCCGCTCCTGCTTCCAGGCTTGATTTAGTCGGGAGGCTCCAGCCAACACTGTCCACCATGGGTGCCCATGACCACGATTGGCACATCACTGTCACAGGCTTCAGCATCACAGCCACCACGAGTTACCTCTGTACAGCCAAGCACAGACCAGTGCTATACCACCGGTGTCCTGTAAGTAGCTGCTCTGTAATCCCAAAGGCAGATGGTTTGAATCTACCAGCTGCTCTACAGAAGAAGGATAAACAATCTCCTCCCATGTGATTTACTGCCTCTGAAAACCCAGTGGAGGGTCAGTTATGTATCAGTTCAGACTTGACAACATACGACAACTACTTCCAGAGACCAGTAAGCCTGATCTTCTCCTCCTCCTCTTCCTCCTCCTCCTCCTCTTGCCTTAAAGTTTTATTCGCTTTCATTATTCTAATTAGGACCTTCTAGTGTGATTCTTGTCAGAGTGCTTGGTACTGATGAGCAGACACCATCCAGTTCTGGTCTCAGCTTAGAGTAGGGTGTAGTTCATATGTCTTGAGTTTTTATTTTCTTCATTCTCCTTTGCTCCAGGCAGGAAGAGATCAGTTGTTTCTCAGATGGCCACTGTCAAGTTTTTAAGACCCTAGGCAGGCAGTACTCTTCAGACTAGGTTACAGAAGAGTATTTTGCCAATTTACTAGACGTTTTGCCAATTTACCAAGATGTTCCCCATGGTCTTTAGCTTTCAAGTCTTATATCTCAGTCCTAATGTAAGTAGTACAAGTAATAGTTGTAGTTTCTCTGTCTCCCATATGTGCTTTATTCAATATACACACCAAGCATGTGCATGCATGTACACACACACACACACACACACACACGCACACACACATGCATACATGAAATATTTACTACAAACTTGTGTATAGAAATATTGACAGCTATACTTGTGTTTATGGTTTGTGTGTATTCCTGTATGACTTCCCTCATCTATTTAACATGTCCTATTTATCTATTCCTTGTAACACGTTCAAAGTATGTCAGATGAAGCTTCAGAAGCCACCCATTTTCACCCTCTCTAGGATGAACCTAGCATTCTCTTAGCAGTCCATGGTATATTCAATACTCTTCTCCGACACCACAGCTCAAAGGCATCAATTCTCCGTCTAGCATCCCTAGTCATTGTCCAAATCTCTGATGCATAGCGAGTGATTGCAAAAACCATGGCCTGTATCAGGAGTACCCTAGTCTCCAGACTGACATCATTGCTCTTCAGTACTTCAGAGTACTTTGGACATATTGTAAGGAGGGACCAGTCCTTGGAGAGGGTTATCATGCTTGGGAGGGTAGAGGGACAGCGCAGGAGAGGAAGACCCTCGATGAGATGGATTGATTGAGTGACTGGGGTAATGGGGATAGGTGTGTGAAATTGGCACAGGATAAAGTAGGGGTTAGGGCTGTTGTACATAGGGTCACTATGAGTCACAGGCAACTCAACAGCACATAACAACATGTATCTACTCACAACTTGGTTTTTTGTCACACTGTCTCTCCAAGATTTTATCTGGTATAACATTCACTATCTTCCCCTCTTTCATTGCTGTTGAGTTGGAGCTCAAGCTGGCCCTCCATTGGGTTTTTCAGAGGCTGTAAATCACATGGGAGGAGATTGTTGTTCTTTTCTTCAGGAAGCTTTTGTTGGAATTGGAACACTAGAGACACACGGCCTTTGCACTAACAACACATTTACTGTAGGTGCCCTTTATTCTTTGGACCTCACACTGTGCCTCGGTCATGGCGACCTGACTCCTTCCATACTGTTGTGGATTGCCTCTCCCTTCACCATCATTGTTATTGTGTACCGTCGAGTCGGAACCAAGCCATAGCTGACCCTCCAGTGGGTGTTCTGAGGCAGTTAATCACATAGGAGGTTACCCGTCCTTCTCCTGCAGAGCAGCTGGTGGACTTGATCAGTGTGCCTTTGGGATTGCAGCAGAGTTTCTTGCCACTAGGCCACCACTATACTATCTAGTTAGTGATTTTCCCTTTCTACCTATTTCCATTCCTGGTAACCATCAAATGTTTCTTACTGTACACAAACCCATTCCTGAGTTCTTCTAATAGTGGTCTCCAACTATTTTTTACCTTTTGTTATTGACTTCTTTCACATAACATGATGTCTTTAAGACTCCAAGATGTAATATTTTTCACAGATTCATCATTATTCTTTATATTATGGCTTATGTATACCACAGTAAGGCACTTTGTTGATTCATTCATCTGTGAATGGATGCTTAAATTGTTTCCATCACTTTTGTTAATGTAAATGATGCACGGATGAATATGGGTGTGCAGATATGTTTATTCATGACGCCGTTTTTATTTCTCTGAGACATACACCTAAAATGTGGTTACTGGATTGCATGGTATTTCTATTCATAGCTTTTAAAGGAAGCATCATGCTGTTTTCCAAAGTGCTTGTACCATTTTGTAGTCCCGCCAGTGGTACATGAGAGTTTCAGTCTCCCCACAGCCTTGCTAGAATTCATTGTTTTCTTGGGTTGTTTTTTGTTTTTTCTTTCTTCTTTTCTTTTTTATTAGTGCCATTATTGATAGGGTGAGATGATGTCTCATTATAGTTTTGATTTGTGGCTCTCTAAGGGAACTCTGGTGTCTTAGTGGTTAGGAATTATGCTACCAACATAAAGGTACATGGTTCGAATTCACCAGCTGCTCCATGAGAGAAAGATGGACAGTCTCCTCCTATGTAATTAAATGCTTCTGGAAACACACTGAAGGGTCAGCTATGGGTCAGTTCTGACTTAGTGGTAAACAACAACAAAATGGCTAATGAGCACAAGAATCTTTTCATTTATTTGTCGGCTTCCCAAATGTCATCTTTGGGGAAGTATCTGTTTCTGTCTTTTTATTAATTTTTAATTGGACTTTTTTTTTGTCTTTTTCATGTTGAGGTGTTGGCATTTTCCAGCAAATTTTAGAGAGGCGACTCTGTTCAGATATGTTATTGCCAAATACTTTTCAGCCTGTGCGTCCTATTTTTACTCCTTTGATGAAGGAGTTTTTATGAGCACAAGTATTTAATTTTTAAGGAATTCCATTTATCTAGTTTTATTATATTATTTGTGCATTTTTAATTATATTTGGTAGCTTAACTGTGCTTTAAGCTAGAGCACTTAGGTTTGTTCCTCTCTTTCCTTCCATGAACTTTAGGTTTTACTTTTAGGTCTTAGATAATTTTCTGTTAACTTTTGTGTATGGTGTGAGGTAGGATCCTGGTCCATTTGTCTGCAAATGGATATTCAGGTTTGGAGAAGAGTACTAACTATCTGATGGACTGCTAAAAGAACTGACAAATATACCTTGGAGAAAGTGCAGCTAGGATGCTCCTTGGAAACAAGGATGGTGAAGTGAAGCTTTGTCTCACATACTCTGGGCATGTTGTTAGAAGGGACCAGTCCATGGAAAAGGGTATACTTGGAAAGGTAGAGGAGGAGCAGTGAAAGTGAAGATGACCCTCAAGACCATGACTGAAGCACAGGATAGGCAAGGTTCACATCTGTTATTCATAGGGTTGCTATGAATCATACTTGACTCGATGGCATCTAACAACAATCACACTCCATACCAAGTTGTACTGTAAAGCCAAAAGCTAGGTATCTTCAACAGTTCCATTCCACCAGTGGCCCCACGAGAGGACTACTGGTAGACTCTTCTCATCACAATTTATGGCCTCAGAAACCATCTGGAATATCATTGTGAGATATGACCAACTCTGAAAATGAGTGAGATTTTTAGAGACTACTCTATTTAACAGAGACGACGACTTCGCTATTTAATCTATTTCAACTCTTTGCTGAAGATCAGATATTCCTAACTAGATAGATTTGCTTCTAGTTTCACAAGCCTGATTAATTGGCCTATGTATCTGTCGTTTTACTGGTTATTACAGTTTTGACTGCATTAGCTGTATGTGTCCTGAGATTGGGGAGTGTGGAAAGAGTTGTATTCTGTTTCTAGGGCAATATAATTCAGGAGTGGCTATGAAACACTTGAAAACCAAGTGCTAGGAAACGGTGCAGTTATAAGAACATGTCAAAGCATAATGGAACAAGGGAGGAGTGCTCTCTTATACAGCCAAGTTACAGGCAGGTGGCAGCTGTAAATATGTATATAAATAACAATATGAATGGAGTGTCGGCCCTTCCAGCTGGCATGGTTAAAGCACTTTAATAGTATTCCATTTAAGGTAACAATGTAGCTTGAGTATTTCCAGGAAAAGTATATAATTTGGGAATGAATTAATCCACATGAGTAATCTAAATTGCTCTAGGATCTTTAAGACATCATAGTGTGCTAGGGTTTCCCTGGCAGACCTGGAATGCTTCCTGCCTTCCTTGTCTATGAAGTTAAGTTGGTTCATAGGTATTAGGATGAGAGTCTTTCTTTTCTTGTCACAGGAAATACTGCCCCTATATTATTGACAACCCTGAAAATTTAATATGGAATAAGTAAATAGGCAATGTCCCAGGGCATGAAACAATGTCTTCTCTAATTCATCCACAAAATGTATTGAGCATCTGCTATGGTGCTAAGGTTAGAAAAGTAATGATCTCTCCCCTAAAACAAGTATAATCTCGGGCTTCATGACTCTTACAGTCTGTTATTATTGATGTCAAGTTCATTAGGTGTTGGGGACAAAATGATGACACCAAGTGGTCCTTGGCCTAGAGAATCTCAAGTCTAAAGAGGAAGATAATAAGTACATACCTGTTGAGTACTGTTAAGTTGATTCGGACTTACAGCAACTTTTGGGTGACAGAATAGAACTGCCCCACAAAGTTTTCTTGTTTGTAATCTTCATGGGAGCAGGCCATAGTAGCAGATTGTTGTTGTGTATCATCGAATTGGAACTGACCCATAGCTGACCCCCAGTGAGTTTTCAGAGGCATTAAATCACATGGGAGGAGACTGCCCATGTTTCTCCAACAAGGCAGCTGGTGAATCTGAACCATGTACCTTTGGCTTGGCAGAGAAATTCCTTCCTGCTAAGCCATTAGGTCTTCTCTTTCCCTTGCAGAGCAGCTAGGCGGGTGCAAGCCAACAAATTTATATTTGGTAGCCCAGAACTTAACTGTTGAACCACTAGAGTTCTTTAGTCAAGTGTGGGAAAGAGATCTAAATAAAATAATCACAAAATAGATGTAAAACTTCAGGAATGATTTGTGTGACATGTTTCGGTTGAGTTGATTAGGGAGAACTTCCAGAAAGAAGTTGTTGCTTCGGTTGAGATCAGAAGATGAGAATAGCTCAAGTTCAACAGGTAAAGAGAATCTGGAAGAGCACCCTAGATATTGAGATTGGTGTGTGCAAAGGACCCAAGGTGAGATGGATATTGATGAATATAATGAATGGAAGGGTTAGTTTTGCCAGAGTAGGGCTGGTGAGTTGGCTCAAGCTAAGCTTTGACATCTTCTAGTCTTTGCCATCTTGGTGTTGAATTTCCAGGATGGATATTTGTTTAAGAACCCTTTGGTTAAGTTCTGGGCTACTAGTAGAAAGAACAGTGGTTTTAAACCCATCATCTTCTCTGTAAGATAAAGATAAGGGAGTTGACTTCCTTTAAAAAAATAATGAAAGCCTTGGAAATAGTATGGGGCAATTCTTCTCTGTCTTATAGGAGGACTATGAGTCAGAACCAACTTGCCACCAATCACCAATGTATGTAGTAGAGGTCATACACCAAATGTGTGTAGAGGTATCTTGCCAAAATACCCTAACACTGATCGTTGAAAACAGCACATTATTAAGAACTGGGCTTTGCTTCACTATTTCCCATTCTGAGCCCCTCAACTCACCATTAAGTTAGCTTCTAGCAGATTTTTTCACCCTTTGTAAATTTCAGATAATACTTCCTAAGATGCTTCAACCCTTTCATACTTCCACAGCTTCATTCTCCCTCAGCTCTTTGAAATGTGTTTTTCTCTCCAGTCTGGTTTTCAGTGCAAGAAGCTAAGAGGCCCCAGAGATGTTTGCAAGGATGTGATAAATATTTAACCAGATAAGGCCATTTTATTGGGATGATAGGAGAAATCTCACTTACATTCAAACCAGTGATAACAGCTAATGTTATTGAGATTTAAAATGGGTCAGGCAAAACGTAGACTCTAGTATTCATTTTCTCCTTGGGTTTTCAAAACCTTTATATAAAATCAAATTCAAAACCAACCTTATTAGGTGGATACTATTACTATTTCCATATCAGTATCATCAGTATTCTTGTATCTTGGAAACATGAAATAACATATGTTACACTCCTGCTTCATGGGTGGGTGACTTACATATTTTTCCAGGAATTCAGGGTGAGAAGGACTGCACTAGGCTTAATGCACTAGGCTTAATGTTAGGTTTGACATATAATAGATTTTAAGCAAAGGTCCACATTTTAATATTGCTCTGGTCTTATATAATTCATTGTCATCGAGTCGAGTATGACTCATAGCAAACCTATGAACAAAAGATCTGCATCCTGTTCTATCCTGCACCATCCTCACACTTCCTGACACACAGGGAGTCCATTGCAGAAGTCACCATATCAATCCACCTCGTTGATGATCTTCCTTTCCTTCGCTGACCCTCCACCCTTCCCAGCATCCTATCCTTCTCCTAGCAACATGCTCAGAGTATGTGAAGCGAACCTTGTCATTCTTGCCTTCAAAGAGCACTCCAGCTGCACCCTCTCCAAGACATATTTATTCATTCTCTTCACTGTCCATGGGATGCTCAGTGTTCTTCTCCAACACCACAGCTCAAATGCATCAGTTTGTTGGTGTTTTTTTTTTCTTCTGTTGTCTTTATTCATTGTCCAGCAATAGCAAGTAATTGGAAAGACTATGGCCTGAATCAGACACCCCTTAGTCCTCAAATTGACATCATTACTCAAACTTAGTCCTCAAACTGACATTCATAATTTGGAGAGGTTTTTTTGGTTTTTTTCAGTGCAGTGTGTCTCCTTATTTCCTGGCTGCTTGTACCAAGTTTGTTAATCGTGCAGCCAGTACCAGTTATGGGTCAGAAGCAGGACTCTATGAAGGAAGACTCCAACAACCACAGTAACAACAACAATCTATTGTGCTCACAGCTTCTCTATATTAGTGCTCTCTTCAAAGGTTTCCTCGTCCAATGGGATTCTTCTTCTCAAAATACATGATGTGGTAAACAATGAAGGTACTTAATTCCATCTCCAGGCTGCACATGGATTTGCATTCTGAAGTGAATCACCTTTTAATATATAGTCACCCAAGTACATCTGTTATGTTGATATAGTGTTAGTTTTATGGGCCTGAATTCATTCCAAAGTAAACACTAAGTCCTCTGCTGAAAAGCTGTAAACACAAGGCAGGACTTGCATCCATAATCCCCAGCATGGCTCACTCATGGCCACCAGAGTCCCTCTGTACGTGCACCTGGTTGGTGTACTGAAATCTTTGTGTAATCTGCTTTGAGTGGTGATTTGCACATTGACTCTGAAGAGTGAAGGGAAGGGCGTGTGGAACCTTGCTGTACGTTCCTGTTCTCTGTCTTGCTCTTTATCATGGATGCTTCCCTAGAGATGCTCCCTTTCCTGGTCTTGACAGGTGGGTACCCATGGAGTCACCACGTGTGGTTGTGCTCTGCCCAAGGGAATCGATAGAGTTAGCAACTTAGAGTACTAATCTACCAGAGCTCCTGTGCTCGAACCCTCTTCGCTATTGCAGAACTCTCTGAGCCTGGAGGAAGAGGTGTCTTTTGATAATACATTCACTGGAAGAATATGTCTTCTCATAATTTAAACAGCAGTAGTCTATGGAAAAGCAATGACCCAAGAAGCCATGTAATCAATGGTCTGATCATCAGCAAATACCTTCTATAGATCTATGTCCTGAGCCAAAGCCTCTGGACAATGGTGACCTAGTGCTTGCCTCCAAAAGAACACATTAAGGTGGATTTTATTGGTCAATTGGTCAATTTTATTGGTCAATTTATTGGTCATTTTCATTGTATTAACATTGTATGAAAACACCCTAGTGGCACAAAGGTTACATGCTCAGCTGCTAACTGAAAGGTCAGTGGTTCAAATTCACCAGATACTCCATAGGAGGAAAGACCTGCAATTAAGATTATTGCCATTAAGATTACAGCCTAGAAAACCTATGGGTCATTTCTGCTCCACAGATGGGGTTGGTATGACTTGGATTTGACTTAGTGCACACAGCGACATGGCTAACACACATACACATATACAGCCACCTGTTTATAACTGTGCCTCATCCCCAGTTCTTTTCTCCTGTTTAGTTAAGTGGGAAAGTTGGCCACGTTTCCTGATTCGGTGACCATGAGAAATCTCTTGGTCTGAACCATGAGTTTCCTCATCTTCAGTCTTTTGGTTTTTGCTGTCTTTTGCCTGTTTCTTGTGATTCTTTTTTAATGCTTAAAAATGTATGTCTGTGTTTTTTTTTTACCAGTTGCTATCTAGTTGATTCTTATGGTGACCCTGTGTATCAGAATGCAGAGATTTTAAGTGGCTTATTTTTGGAAGTAAATGGGGAGTCATATCTTTCTTGTAAGGCATCTCTGGATCTGTTCAGCCTACCAGCTTGCAATTAGCAGTCAAGTGTGTTAGCCTATTTTGTACCACCCGAGGACTACAGAAAGGAGAGTACACACACACACACACACACACACACACACACAGAGATTGAGACAACACAACTTTTCACCTGTTTTTACTTGTACAGTTCAGTGGCTTTCATTATATTCACCATAGCATGCAACCTTTACCACTATCTACTTCCAAAAGTGCTCATCACCTTAAAGAGAGACTTAATATTCCCCCAAGCGTTATCTTTCCATTTCTTCTTCTCTATCCTGAGTCTCTGGTAACTGCCAAACAACCTACTATCCCTGCATTTTCCTGTGGTAGGTCTTTCACAAGGATTTTGAGCATGGCAATGACTTTGGGGATGATACGTGTTAGTACATAGGGTTGCTATGCGTTGTGATGACACGCCATTCACACGAGTGGAACACTAGCTCTACACATTCTTTGTGAACCATTGTCAATGGCTACGACAGATTTCCCTCTAGTTGCCCCCACAATTTTAGCACAGCAGAGCACTTTCTGGTCCTTCCAGGGCCATGTGAAAGCAAACGGCTCTCTATGTGGTCACAGTGCAGATGGTGCTCCTCGAGACCCCTCCAATTGTTCCCATGTCGAGCCATGCAAATACTGTTCAATCCCTCTAGTACTCTTTACCTTTTACCACGAGATATACTCTATTTTACTTTATGGTATTACTTTTAACTGTTTAACTTACCACTAGCTGATGCATTATAATTTTGTATTTTCATATCATTATCGCCGGTCTCTTTCCTCTATCATGAAAGCTCCCCCAAGAGAGAGATTATAGTTTGTTTCTTTTTCCTTGTTCATTGCTGTATCCTTGGAGGACCTGTCCCAATTGATTGGTAATTTATTAAATATTTGGTGAATTAATTGGAAATAAGTTGGTAAGTGAATGAAGAGGTGGGTGGATGGGAGGAAAGATGGAAGGATGGAATGATGGATGCATGGTGGATGGATGGATCATTGGATGGATGGCGGATGGATGGATGGATGGTGGATGGGTGGATGGAATGATGGATGGATGGTGGATGGATGGATGGATGGATGGTGGATGGATGTATAGATATGTAGATAGGTGGGTTGATAAATTGATGGATACATGACTGGACTTAACTTTGGTTATTAACATCTGTGGCATCTCTGGGTGATGAAAATGGTTAAAACATGCTTGGCTGCTAAAGACTGACAGGCAAGTCCACCCAGAGGCACCTGGAAAGAAATTCTGGCAATCTGCTTTGGAAAGAATCATTGCAAACCCTATGCCGCATAGTTCTGCTCTGATTGGTACTCGTGTCAGCGCCTCGAGTCAGCATCAGCTCTCTGGCAGCTGGGGTTTGTGTTCGTTTTGCTGCCAGTGGTAGTCTCTACATTCTAGACTTTGTCTTTGGGATGTGCAGCAGTGATGACTGTATTTTAAGACAAACTCTCTGCGACAAAGTCCAGGAAATGCAGAGACCTTGGCATGTAACTTGATTTAGGAAATGACCCTGAACTTGCCATTTTGTGCAAAGATGTATTTTCGTCTGTTCTCCCTTCCTCTTCTGGATGGTTGGGAATTACGGCTGAAGGAAGAATCTCTAAAGGCCTGGCAGGGGAGAAGGCATAAAAACCAAGCCACAGATGATTCCACCTTTTCATGTTGCCAGATGAAAGCAGGGCATCTAGCTTGTGGAATGGTGTAAAATTTCAGCTGTTAATTGGGAAAGTTATTGATATGGCAGCCAGTCAGCTTGGATTTGAGGGGCCAGTTCTCATTTCAGACAGTCTACTGTGCTCTGTCTGTAAATCTTGAAAATGATGTAGAAAATGGCAATGTTTTGGCACTCAAAGTTATTGCTTGCACCTGGAAATAACACCAAAACACTAGTCTCATATCCTGTTTTGTTTGAAAAAGATAACCACCATAGTTTTTGGATTTCACGTTCATTCTCGTCCATTCTTCTTTTAAGTCTTAGAAATTACAACACACACACAATTACTATTATGTGGGTCAACTCACTGAATGTCTTCTGTATTTTGAGGACAGCTCATTAAAGGTAAGACACATGTTTAAATGGCATATTGATAAGATATATATTTTTCCTACACTTGTTGAAAACACCACCCAAAGTAGTTAAACAAGAAGGATGTCCATGGCACCCCTTAAAATAACTCGGGAGGTGAAGGAGTTTCATTATTGTTATTAGGCACTACTGAATTGGTTCTAGCCTTACGTACCACAGAACTGAACACTTTTCCGTCCTGCTTATCCTCTTTGCTTGGCATCCCTCTTGGTTCCAAAATAGCTGCCATTGTACCAAGCATCACAGAGCGATAACACCATCCAGAAGACCAAGATTGTTCTTTATTGCGTTTCCTTTTTAAGAAAAGCTCTCTAGGAGCCTATGCACCTGTCCATGCAGGTGCCAACTCACTTCACTGCCCAGATTCTACCATTTGCTTTCATAAATTACTTAGCGAAAGCACTGAGATCTCTCAGAGTGACTCAGAGCGGCTATTCTCAAACTTGAAGGTGCTTCAGAAACCCTTGCAGGGCTAAGAGAAACAGATTGCTGAGATCCGCTCCCCAAGTTCCTCTCTCGCTGCGTCTGGACTAGGCGCTAAGCTCCTTGCATGTATGACAAGTTCCCAAGTGGTGTTAATGCTGCAGGCCCCAGAGCCATCCTTGGGGAGCCATTGACTTAGAGCAAATGAGATTTATCCCCTTGGTATTGGAAAGATGCTCAGCCCCCTTGAAGGGCATGTTCGTCAGGAGTTTGAGTGAAAAATCTGAGTGTCTGTCAGCCAGAAAATTACCTGTTGTTTAGTTAGCCAACAGTGACTGACACAGCTGACATCCTGGGGCACTCACATGATGTTTCATATGGTTAATAAGAGTTGACTGAGGGTGAACTTGGATTTGGAGGGTGAAATTTTGTGCTTGAGTTATATCTACATGGGGGTTTGCAGCCACCTAACAGCTTAACATTCAACCCATTGCAAGATTTCCATTTTACTTATTTATGTTCTTGTTCTTACACTCCCAAGGACATTTCCATATCCATAACTTTAATTTGAGCTCACAGAAACTTTGTTCATTCATCAGAGCAGATATTTTTTTAGGAAAGTGCTGTAATAACTCATGTGCAGTAGGCAAGACATCTAAGGCTCATAAAAGGTTCTAATTTATTGAGTCCCAGCGTATAGTACAAATGGTTAATGCACTCAGTTGCCAGTGATAGGTTGGAAGATCAAGGCCACCTACATGGGCTTTTGAAGAAAGACATAGAGAGTCTACTTCCAATCCATTAGCTATTGAAAACCTTATGGAAGCACAGTTTATTCTGACATCCATGGGGCTACCAGAGACAGACTTAGTCTCCTAGCAGTTGGTTCAGAAATTCTTACCGGTGAGTGCTGGTGTTAGAACTTGTATCCACAATCCCTGATGCCTCTAGCTTTCATCCTCCTGGAAGCACAAGCATTTGGCAGTATCTGTGAGTGTTCTCAGCACCACACAGCCCTGGGTCCCCCTCCAAAGAGTCCCTGCTTACCATTTGTTCTTCTTGGTTTATGAAGCCTCCTATGAAGTGGATGGATGCCAAGGAGAAATAATGAAGGAAGCATGATTAACACCATGATAAAGCATAGCTCCTCGGAGACAGGAGTTCTGAGGAGACTCTTCACTTGTTCTGACTCATTGCCGTTGAGTCACATGGACTCATGGCTGACCCTCAGCAGGCTTGTCTAGTGTGTAAATCCCACAGGAAGGAGATGGGCCGTCTTCTCCTGCAGAGAACACTGGCAGATCCAAACTGCCAGAGACATGGAGTTTCTGGGCTCGCAGTGCTGCTCCTTTGGACTCCACCAGCAAAGTCCCCTGGTTAAGATTTACAGCCTCAGAAACTGGATCGAAGGTCTCTGTGAGTCCAGATCAACTTGGCGACAGTGGGTTTCATTATGAGCTGATTGCTGCTATTAAAAACACACTAAAACCAAGACATTGGAAATTTGTTATTGTGGTTGTTATGTATGATTGCCACCCTATGTACAGCTGCTCTGAACTCTACCCTGTCCTGAGCCAGGCTCAGTAATTCCAACACACCAACCCCCATCGCCCCAGTTACTGTATCAATCCATCTCATCCAGGATCTTCTTCTCCTATCCTGTCCCTCCACCCTTCCGAGCATGATGTTCTTCTCCAAGAACTGGTCCCTCCTGGCAACGTGCCCAAAGTGTGTGAGATGGAGCTTTAGAATCCTAGCCTCCAGGGAGAAACTTGCTTAGCAGCTAGAATCAATAGCCGTCATCGTGTGGAATTTCTAGAAGGCACAAGTTCTGATTCAGTGAGACTCACCTGGACCTTGTGTAGGGTCTACAGATGGCAGGAGGGCTGCAGCAGGAGGTTTTTGGAAATCATTCCATTTCTGATGTCTTCCAGGTTGTTGGAGAATTGAGGTCCCGCTTCTGTTAGCTGCCATCTAAGGGCCTGTCTCTGCTCCTAGGAGCTGCCCACACCAGTTCTCGTTCTTCCTGTAGTCCTCATTGCCTATCTCAGCAAGAGCTGGTCCCACTTACACAGAGTCCAACTTCTCTTTTTACCAAATCTCACTGGTTTCAAGAAGAGAAAGTTCTGTGCTTATAAGGTATGTGATGTATTGCCAGCCAGAAGGTCAGCAGATCAAATGCACAAGCCACTCCTAGAGAAAAATCGGCAGTCTCCTCACGTAAAGATTGACAGCCTCAGAAATCCAATGAAGGGTCAGCATGAGTTGAAATCAACTCCCTAGTGGTGGACATGCGTGTGTGAGTAATTAGGGCCAGCCACATAATCCAGTTCAGTCGCTCTATCTCAAGACCCTCAGCCTTGATTGCATTTGCAAAGTCCCTTCTGCTGTGTGCAATAGCATCATCCCAGGGTCCATGAGAGCAAGGGTCTTGCTTGTCTTGTTTTCACTGGAGTCTTGTTGTGTCACCCATCGTCAGACATGGAGTAAACCCAATTGATTATAGAACAAGTCAGAGGTACACAGCGGTGTTTCTCTGCTTCCACAAAAGACCTGTGCATAGCTTAATGCATACTCTACCCCAGGTCCGTGGGAGCAGAGCCAGGTTCTTTGTGTCAGCTGAGGAAATTGCTATAATAACAGTGGTGGTGGTGTGGTTAGATGCCATTGGGTTATCTCAGGCTCATATTGGCCCTACTTAAACAGAATGAATCCCTGCTTGATCCTGCACCGTCCCCACAATCTTTGAAGGAGTGCTAGTATCCTGTGCACTGCTAACCACAAGGTCAGTGGTTCAAATCTACTATTTGTTCCATGAGAGAAAGACGGGCAGTGTCCTCCCATAAAGACCTTTAGCCTCTGTGACCTCATACAAGATTACCACAAGTCAGAATTGTCTCTGTGGCAGTGGGTCACAATCATAGCAGTAGTCACAAAGCTGATCAATCTCCAGCTTTCATCAGGAATGCCCTATCTGCCTTTCTGAAGTCAGTTCATATATAGACGTGCATTGGAGATATTTTGGGTTCACTTGCAGATCACCACAATAAAGCAAATATTACGATAAAGGGACTTCCACAAACCACACACCCGGGGCATGTTGCTAGGAGGCACCAGCCCTCGAAATCATGCTTTGTAAGGCAGAGGGTCAGCAAAAAAGAAGACCCTGGACAAGGTGGGTTGACATCTATAGCGACTGTAACAATGGGGTCAAGTGTATCAGAGATGATGAGGAAAGCACAAGACAGAAAAAGGTACAGATCTGCTGTTGATAGTGTCACTGTGGGGTGTGATCAAATCGATGGCACCTAACTGCAACAAGAGAGTTCTGGGGAGACAGTCTGTCCCTAGTTGTGCTGCTAATCCAAAGGCTGTAAGTTTGGCTCTACCACAGCTCTATGGGGGAAAGGATGACAGTCTCCTTCTGAGCAGTTTAGAGCCTCAGAAACTTAATGCAGAATCAGCTTTGAGACGGTCCTGAATCTATAGCAATGAGCTCAATTGAGTTGCTTCTGAGTCACTTGCAGTCCTTAATAAATGCAGATACTTAATAAATGCAGATCTGTGACTGCTCAACCGGCCAACACTTCTCCCCACTGATCATTTGCACGGGGTTGCATAGAGTGTACGATGCTGTGTTTCCTGTCCGTGGGCGTATCCCCTTGCCCACCACCTGCATCTCTTGTGCTCATCTCTGCAGTTCTGTGCTTTAAACAAAAGACAGATTGGATAACAGAAAGCAGACATCACTCTGGCGCATCTCCCTGTTCCAGTTTTAAGGAGACGATGTATCTGCTCTGTTTTCTGCTCCCAAGCTTAGGTTGAAATAAGCCTGCTAGGGGACTTCTCCAGGCTTTGCCAGCCCCGGGGCTAAGCACACAGGGGGGAGATCCTGGGTGTAGTCAGCACTGGAGGCAGCCTGGGTCAACAGTGGGAGAAACTACCAAACGGCTTGCACCGTCGTGATTTGTAGCTAATAGAAGGAGGATTTCTACAACAAGAACCTTAACCACCCCCTTCTGCAATATTGCACTCAGGGATAATTCCATTGCTTTATGCTGTTTACCAGATCTATATGATCTTCTTTACCAAAAAAGAACATAAACACTGCGTTGACGTGATTCTGACTCACAGTGACTCTGGGGACAGAGTCGAACTGCCCCATAGGGTGGGCCTCCGTCTTTATGGAAGCAGATGGTCATATCTTTCTGCTGCAGAGTGCCCGGTGGGCTCACACTATGTCCATTTTAACCATTGTGCCACTAAGGCCCTTCACACTGCCTTTAACTGCCATCAAGTCATTCTGACATACGGTGACCCTCCATCAGGTTACTGAGACTGTAACTTGTAATGAGAGGAGACTGCCCATCATTATTACAAGGAGCCATTGGTGGGTTTGAACCGCTGCAGTTTAGCGGCCTTTGAGTTAACAGTACAACTTATTAGAGATTATACTTCCCAGTAATGGCAGTACACTAAATTAATCCTTCTAACTCCCTCATCTCATTTACTCTATAGCCAGTGTAGAAGATACTAACTTTGACCATTGTACTGATCCTGATTGATCGTGGCTTTTGACCTTACACAGGAGAACTCTATATCACAGAGGGTTTTCTTTGGCTGTAAACTTGAGGAAAGCAGATCACCAAGCCTTTCTTCAGCCATGCTGCTTGGGTTGGGGGATTGAAATCCCCACCTTTAGACTAACTTCACCAATGAATCTTCTAGGGAGCTCTGGTGGCCTAATGGCAAGAAGCTGTGCTGCAATGCTGAAGGCACATGGTTCGAATCCACCAGCTGCTCAGTGGAAGAAAGATGGGTAATCTCCTTCCCTGCAATTAAATGCCTCTCAAAACACACAGGAGGGTCAGCTATGGATCTGTTCAGACTTGATGATATACAACAACAATGAATCTTTTAGGGAGATACTAATTGCAGGAGCCCTAGTGGCACAGTGGTTAAGTGTTAGGCTGTTAAATGGAAGGTAAAAGGTTCGAGTCAGGGCTTCTAACTAGTCTGTTACAACTGGACCACCTGGTAAGAATTTGCATTTCCATCCAGGTATGCAGAATCCGATTCTATATTTTAATAAAATATATGCATAGTAATCCCAACAATTCAATCAATTGCTCGATGGTTATGAGTTGAGTTGACCTTTCCAAAGAGTTATGGCTTATCAAGAAATAGTTACAAATAACTTCTGTTTTCCAGGTGCCATCTCACTTACTCAGAAAATAGGATCTTTGTCTTTGTGTATTTTTAGCATGTAGCCAACAGTGACTAAAAATAGGTATAGAAATTAAAATTAGAATAAGTAATGGAGTTTATAACTGGGAAACTGGAGGAGTGTCTAGTAGGGAGTTCTTAAACTCCCCGCGTGCAGGAGAACTTTAATTTGGCAGAAGGACTAGGAGAGTGTTGAGGTTTACCAGTGTTAGGTTGGGCTACTTCTTAGCAGGGGACAAATTGCCAAGAACAAGCAACACCTACTAAGTTGCAGGGGGGCTCCTTCCTGCCAGCCTTCCCAAGTCTGATGATTGCTAAGGCTACCTCCTGACTCTTCCTGTGCATGCTTCATGGATGTTTTAAAAGGACATCACTTTGAATGGAGAGGACAGTGGGATTGCCCAGCCACTGTGGTGGAGAAACCCCAAATGCCCAGAAAGGACATTCAACCCCTGGAATGTTAGAGAAAGCAATATAACATAATGGGTAAGGGCATGGATTTTTAGGATCATATAAACACTGGTTCAAATCCCAGCCCTGTTGTTTACTAGCTATGGGACTTTGGGCGAGATAATTCAACTGTAAAATGTGATTTGATCATAGGAATGGCCTTGCTGCAGTGTCTGAGGATGAAATGAGATATGCAACTGCAGAGAAGTGGGGATACGAATGAAGGTCTGTCTATGGGCAAGGTCCATGCCCTTTCCACCATCGCCCCCAGCTTCGTTCCCATTTCCCCTCCCTGCCTTTGAGAACTACTTACTGTCCTTCTTGACTTGAATCTCCAGAAGAGCTTGGTTTCCTGCAAGCTCCGTCTACAGCCAAAGTAATGAGCCTGATCTGATGCAGCCCAAGAAGGCCGGTCATTGAACTTGACTTGGCATGCCCATAATTTGTACATTCAGGATAACAGGTTATTGCTAAGAGGGGGGAAAAGCCTTTTGCTGAATCCAATCCATGCACAGCAAGTGAAGCAGGAGGAAAATGCCTAATTCTGGCTGCTGAGCCGCTGAGCTGCTGAGGACAGAATCAGCTTAGCTGCTTGCAAATAAGCGAGCATCCCACAAGTTGGTTGAGCTGGCAAGAAAGTAACAAGCTGTGTACGGAAACCCTGGGATTAAATCTCCCCGGCAAAATTGCCTCATACACAGGATCAAAAGAGCTGCAAGGGGAGAGAGACAAGGAGTCCGTTCCCTCCCACACACTTGCTCGACCTTTACTATCAGGAAACACCCCTAAGAGAGCAGACTCTGGTACCTTGGGGTGGGGGGAGGCTATGCTTTGGATTACAGGATTAAAACAATAAATTCTTCTCTCTTTTGCACACCCTGATTCGATTGTTGACACTGTGTCAAACTGTTGGGGAGGGAAATTCACACTGTGACTTGAGCTCAGCCCACACGGTGGTTTCAGAGTCACTTGGATGGTTATTTTACATGACGACTTGTAGATCGCACCTTCAAGTCCCTCTCTGCCTGTTTGTCTATCAAGTCATTAACATCGATACACTTGGAGCTTTCAGGGTGTGACGGCTTGGTGTGTGATGTTAAGTGCCAACTTAAACCATTTAGGAAGCCAAGGAACATGTCAGTAAAAGTAACAGATGACTCAGGATGTTTTATGATCTCAAAGAGAGGAGGCTGTAGACCATGGCAAGTGGTATGAGGCCAGCCCTTCCTCTCAGATCTGATAGGTTCTGGAGTCTTAGATGGCATGGGTAAGAGCACTGCTATTAACCAAATGATTGGTGATTCAAAATGACCCAGAGGTGCATTGGGAGAAAGGCCTGGCAATCTACTTCCAAAAGATCACAGCTATTGAAAACTCTATGGGTCACAGTTCTGCTTTGAAATACATAAGGTGACCCTAAATCACAGTTGACTCAATGACCACCGGCTCTGGTTTTCCACTTGTTTCTTCAAGCAACATGGACACATACGTTTCTTTGGTGGATTTCCCATGGTATCAGAGCCCCAGTTAAGGGTGGAAAGAGTTCAAGAGTTTGATGGTCGTCCAAGTGAATAGTTGTCAGTTCTTGAATTTAACAGGCTACGTGTTGATCTGATCTGATGCAGCCCAAGAAGCCTTGTCATTGAACTTGACTTGGCATGCTCGTGATTTGTATATTCGGGATAACAGGTTATTGCTAAGAGGGGACCTTGGTATTATGAAACTCCTTTGTCTAACGTGATTGCATTATTCCTTATTCTCCTGGACATCTCCAGCTCATCCCTCACAGCTCAGCTTAGATCAATGTTCTGCACGGAGTCATATAGTCCAGGAACATTCTGAGGGCATCTCTAGCACAGCACTTACCTCGCTGTAGGTTAAGAGCTTATTGCCCTGTCTTTGAGCTCTTCAAGTGTGGGCTCTGTGCCAGTATTTTATCATGTTTACCATGGACTTTAAAAAGTGTCTGGCTCAGATAAAGTGCTCCGTAAATGGATGAAATTAGTGACTGATTTACTGAATAGATGGATAAGTATATGACTGTATGGAAGATGGTTGACTGATGGGTGAAGAGTTAGATGGACAGATGGAGAATGGATGGATGGATAGATATCTGGCAAGTTTGCTGGTGGATGAGATGGATAAATGGATGGATACATGGATGGGTGCATGGATGGATGGGTGGAGAGACGGATGAAAGGAAGACAAATTGACACCAGTAACTGGAAAGGTTAGATAGGAAGCTTGGGGGTACTGAGTTTACATCATTCGGGGAAGGATAACTTTGAAAAGGAGAATCAGAATGAATGAGCAAATATGTAATGGCGTTTATATAATGGTATATATACCACGTGTAAATGGTAATATAAGCTTGTTCAAATGGTAATTTATGATTTTATATATATATTGTGTGTGTGTGTATCCTAACTACTATTTCTGTGAGTGACAAACCCTTTTAACCAAATAATAATTAAGCTTAACTTCTAAAGAATTTTTTACTTGAGCACCATGCTCTTATTAGGCACTATTTCCGTGGGATCAAATTGACACCGGTAACTGGAAAGGTTAGATAAGAAGCTTGTGGGTTCTGAGTTTACATTAATAGGGGAGGAATAACTCTGAAAAGGAGGAGCAGAATGAATGTGCAAATTGAAGAATGGAATCAGCATCTCTGAAGTGCACATGCAGAAATCGCCCAATTGGCTTATTTTCAACAACAATAAAAAAAGACATATGGCTGAGGCATATGGGATAGCTTACTTCTCAACATTACTAGGTATTTTCAAGGAATGAGTTACGCTACTCCCTTAATTTATAACAAACACTGAAAGGAGGAGAATACGACTTCTTCACCCAGGAGCTGTGCATATTAGATCAAAAGAGGGAGACTCCAGAGAGATTGAGAACTCAAACTCGATTTGAAATTCTGTCGGTTTCCTTGCCCTCAATGGAGGTACTTAAAGTAGAAGCGATAGAGAGGTTAAGACCTCCAGTCTCTTTCCCTTAAGAGTGATGCGTGCTTCTCAACTCTTTGGAAGCTCCAGGGTCTGACCCACAGCTCAGCTGTCACTACTGCTGGGAAGAGGTGTCACCGAGTTGGCATGCCCTAATTCCATGGCATTTCCTGCTTGCCTGGGTCAAGTGTCAGCCCCACTTTATGCAGGCAGAAGATGCTAACTGGAGGGAAGCATGAGGCAGCCCTTCATCAAGTACAGCTCACCTTGGAGATAAGTGTAGATTCAGGTCCAGACCACTGCTGTAAAGCTACAGTCCCAGTCATGTAAGTCACATGAGTTGGCTGGTTTGGTTTTTTCCCCCTTCTATTTCTCAGTGCATAGCAAAGTTCTGCTGACACTAGAGTGTAGGCTATTATGTGTGTGAGAGCATTGAGAAATGCTTGAAATATTGTGAGAATTCCTAATATGTGATGCAGAGGACTAAGGGAGCACGTGCTGGTAGAAAGGTGATGGCCATTGACTTGGCAACACGACGATGCACTCAGAGCTTCTGTTTGTGCCCAGGTAGAGAAATGCAGTTAAAAACAAAACAAAACAAAACAAAACAAAACAAAGAATGCAGTAACTGCAAAGTTCAGTAAGACTGTTGTTGTTGATTGCCATCGAGTCAAGTATAACTCATAGTGACCCTGTAATCAAAAGGCCTTATTAACCTTTTCTAGAACTATCGTCATTTATCAAAGTTCATTGAGTTTCCAGAGGCATGTTGTTTAGAAGTGGATGCCACTTCTGCTCATACAGGTCAGCCACTGGTAGAAAAATCAGTGACACTCTTTGAGATGTTTAACACAGCTTGCCAGGGATGCCAGCCTCTGTCCTTCAACACTGCCTATTTGGTATTTGTTATGTGAGGGGGGAAAAAAAGTCAAGAGAATGAAGGACATTAATGATTTCTCCTCCCGCTCCATAATGCAATGGGAGAATAATGGCTTCCCTTTGAGATCAACAATAGAGACAGACTATGGTCTTTGAAAATGAAATATGGATAATGATCTACGAAATTTCAGTCTAATGTGTGGTACTCTGGTAGGGCTTAAAGAACCCTGCTGGTGTGATTTTAAATATTCTGTTACTAATCAAAATGTAAGAAATGCATGCCCACTAAGATTGGGAGCTCCGGTGGCTTAATGGCAAGAAGCTGGGCTGAAATTGTGAAGGCACACAGTTCAAGGCCACCAGCTGCTCCGCAGGAGAAGGATGGGCACTCTCCTCCTGTGCGATTAACTGCCTCTGAAAACCCACTGGAGGGTCAGCTATAGGTCACTTCTGATTTGATGGTACACAACAACCAAAAGGTAACAAATGCATGCCCACTATGATTGGCTCAGAATAGGACAGGGTTCAGGACTATTGTGCATCAGATCACTAAGAGTCACAGAAACTCCATGGCACATAACAATAACAACAACAACAATGACCCCACAGAGAGCTCTGGTAGACTAGTGATAGGAGCTGCACTGCACTCCCAAAGGCACACAGTTCGAATCTACCAGTAGCTCTACAGAAGGAGTGCAGTCTCCTCCTCTCATGCAATTTACTGCCTGTGAAAAGCCACTGGAGGGTCAGCTACGGGTCAGCTCTGACTCCATGGGATGAAACAACAACAAATGACTTTATAGAAGAAAAGAGCTGACTCTCTGTCTCTGTAAAGGTTACGCTCCGGGAGACACTGTGGGCAGTTCTACTCTGCCGTGAGAGGTATCCAACAGTAAGAGATTCTAAATCCCTGAGAGGAGCAGAGGTTGCTAACTGAAAGATGAGAGGTCTAAATCAACTCAGATATACCTGGGAAGAAAGACCTGGTGATCTGGGGTGTGTGGGGTGGGTCCCTCTAAACCGCTATAGAGCATACATGGTTCTATTCCAGCACGTGCAGGGCCCCATACACTGGTTTTTGTTTTATGTACAAATCTAGGTAAGCAACATAAACTTTCCATTAACAGCACCTTCTCGCAGCTGCCACACTTGATTCTTATAGGTTAACTCATTTGGAAGTCAATTTTCTCCATCTTTGCTGCATCATAAGTCTGGAAACCAGTATTATGAAATTTGCAAAGAAAATAAGGCATTACTTTTTATAAACTATTTCTTATGTACTACTCAGTAGCACAACTATACAATAGAGAATTTACATAGAAATGCTTCGTTCCACTCCTCTTTTTCTAGCAATTCATTTCTTCTCTCCAGAGACACCACTGTTACAAATCTGTGCATCATTTCAACTGTAGTCAAATGCTGTATCAACTTATTCACATATATGATAACAAGTACTTAAAAGTACCTTAAAATGAAGTCTAATCCAGCAGCAACATTGTTTCATGAAAAGTAAAACAAAAAGACAAAAAAGCTAAAAAAATGTAAAACAAAAAGACACAGAAATTAATATTTCTTATACAAAGTTTATGATGTTAAAAATAGAAGGATTAGCATATACAATTTAATCTTTATGGTGGCACTTCTTTTAAATGTAGATTGCTTTTACTGACAGCAAATCTAATATTAAGACAGCAGACTTCAGGATCTGACACAGGAATATAGACTTGGCTGTGCCCTTTCTAGCTGTGTGATTTTTGGCAAGTTCTTAACTCTTCTGAACCTCGCTTCTCTCTGCCAATAAAGAGAAGGATGCCTCTGTCACAAGAGTGATGCCAAAGGTGAATGAAGTAGGATAGAAAGGGCTTAGGAAATAACTCAATAGAAGTTATTTGTTTACACTCCTTTTATGTTTCCTGCATGGTGATTTATGGAAATAAATTCTTAAGTAGTCATGCAACTTCTGGGCTTTACTTGGTCAGATGTTTGTAAAATTCTATTTTATTTTTGTGAAAATATAAAGAACAAAAGAGAAACATCTATTTATAGTTTTCAAGTTGTAGAGTCATTCTTGATATCTTTGTCCAAGTTATTCTACCACCATTAAGATATAGTCATTGCCCCATAAGTTTCTCATCTAAGCGGTTGAGATGCTTTTCTGTCTATTTGATACAACATGGGTGTTTGCAAACCTAGCACAGTGCTGAAGGCAGATTTTGTTTGCTAATAAGACTGGGGTGTTGCCAGCAGACTTATGAGAGAAGTTTTGGCTTGAGTTTTAAGGCCTAAAGGTTATCACGGGACAGTAATCTCAGGTGCTTGTCCAGTCTTAATAAAGATACAAAGTCTGAATTCCAAAAAATGGAAATTCTGTTTATTGTTTCCCCCTTTTGATCAGGATATGTCTACAGACGTTCACTAATGGCGCCTGGTTTCATGGTATAGGAAAAAGATGATGTTTATGGGGAATATTTCTTCCTTCTATTACTGACTTTCTTCTTCCTTTTCTGATCCAAGTAAACAGATTATTTTGATGGTTTAAAGAGAAGAAAAATAGAGGAGAGAGTGCTTTTTATAATCCAAGGCTATTTCTTCTGATTTATTCGGACTCCTCCCTTTTTGCTGCTCTCATACACAGATGGAGCATGTGGACACACGTTCATGTCACTCAGATGCTACACACACACACACACACACACACACACACACACAC
>NW_006399912.1:4262197-4276399 GCF_000299155.1 Elephantulus edwardii | reverse complement strand
GCACAGTCCAGCTCTTACAACTTTTCCTCTAAACCCCCTCCAGCACCTTCTGAACCATCTACTAAGTGGCAAACAATTGAGATGCTAATTAGAAATCAATATTATCTTTTCATTAACAACAGTCCTTCATCCCTCCCAGCTGTGATGCTTCCTACTAAATGGGCTTTGCTCACCTGCTTCACACTCCCTCGTGCACTGGAGCTGCTTTCTGATGAAGGTAATCTATTTGTGCCGCTAATGTTTGGCCAATTAAAGACGGACTCCCTCCTCGGGCTCCTTTAATGAGATTTGGCAGTGCCCCCTGTGACCTCATGAACAGCCACCGAGTTAGGAGTCGGCCTTCGGAGCCGAACTGTTTTTATCCCTTATTAAATGTGTGACTTTGAGCAAGTTATTAACACTGGCACATCTCGAAGGCTTTGCAAGTTTCGTTCCAGACTGCTTGTAGTAAAGAGCACCACCAAGTTTCTGATTTCCCATTGTGCATGAAAGTTCTGTTTATACTCCTGTAGTTTATTAAGGGTGCAATAGCATTGTGGAAAAGTTTGAAATACTGAAAAAAATTTCCAAAACTTGGAGCTGTTTGATTAGCCTTCTCTTTGATTTTATGTGTGATGGTTTACTGGGACAGCGTCTCAAACAGTTGCATCTTTTCTACTCGGTCACATGCTTAGAAAATTCCTTTTCTTGGTGAAAATGTACCTAGCTGTATACCTTTTTTGCTGTCTGGTAAAAGAGTTTAAAAAGATCTTTTGTAGGAGAGTACAAGAAACATCACATGGAGATCCATGCTATTGGAAAAGTGATGCTGATAGACTTGTTTGGTACAACGTTGCCACCAACCTTCAGTTTGTTCGAAACACAGTCTCCACAAAGTGCTATAAGAAGTGCAATAGAAAGGGAGCTCTGGTGGCCTTGTGGCAAGAAGCTGCACTGCAATGCCAGAGGTGCACGGTTCGAATCCACCAGAAGATCTGCTGGAGAAGGAGAGGCATTCTCCTCCTATACCACTCAGATCTGATTTGATGTGGTGCGTGTGTGCGTGTGCGAGTGCACACACACACACTAAAAAAAAATGAAGTGCAAGATAACATAATATATCTGTGTGTTACTTTCTTTGTCATAAAGATCCCTGGTCAAACAGTTTCTCCTTAGCAATTAACCCAAAGGGTGGTAATATATAGAACTATCCAGGTGTGTCTAGGGAGAAAGGCCTGGTAATCAGTCCATCTCCACACAATCACAGCTGTTAAAAACTCATGGAGTACAGTTCTCTTTGACACATGGGAAGTCACCATGAGGTGTAATTCACTTGACAGTGAAGAGGAGCTGGCCTTGCCCAACCCCTCCATGTTTACTACAGTACAGTGGGCATGGAGACAGAATGGAACTCCTGGGATTGTGCTAAGAATCTAATAAGATGTACGTAATACGTCAGCAATGTATGTGTTCTTTGATTTCAGCTCGTCTGTTAATGCTGTGTAGTTGGTGGAATCCACTCATCAATCACTCCTCCCCCGTAAATGGTTACTCATTTATGTATTTATTCCTTGAGAAGTGCCTGTGCTGTTCTTGACACCCCAGTAAAGTTCCTGTTCCCCCCACAATTCCTCCATGCCCCAAATTGCACGCCCAAGTGCCTTCCATACTGCCCAGGTGTTGGCAACAGGAAGAGGTTGCTTATAGAAGAGCCTGGCAGTCCTTTGATAGTTTATCTGACATCAGAAGACACCTTTTTAATGACATAATGACCCTGGGCTCCTCTTCTGAAGTTGTGTCTTGTTCAGTGTCCCGTGTTCCTTTCTGCCACTTTACATTGAGTACAGGGACTGAAGATGAGATTACTCAACCCACAAAACCATAAGGAGTGTGGTTCAACTTTTAATCTTTGAGTCTCATGGCTGAACATTTTGTTTTAGGGCTATGTCACTGCTGTGGTGGTTGTTAGGTGTCACTGAGTCAAGTGTGACTCATAGCGAACCTATGAACAGATCTGAACGCTGTACTATCCTCTGCCGTCTCCACCATCTCTGACACACTTCAGCCTGTGGCCGCAGCCACCATGTCTGTATTTAGGGATATAGCAGGGGGCCAGGTTTCTAGAGACAGAGCCCTGGAGTAAGATACTGGATTTGTTTGTCACTGTGTGAGTGGCTTTGATCTAGTTATTAACTCTGCTTCAACCACTGATTCACCTATGTAAAAATGAGAAGTGCGGTATTATAAAACTTTGGTGGTGGTTAGTTGCTATTCACGACCGCTTCAACCAGGAGCAATTACGTAACTTTCCCTAAGAGAAAACTCATTTCCTTAAGGTGAGCGCCAGGATACAAAGAACAAACTTATCAGTTCTTCCTCAAGAGACGGGAGGAAGTGATTCTTCTTCGGAAAAATATCTTTATCTCCAAGGGATAATAATAGCACCCAGTTGTCCTCTGAACTTTCACCTTTGAGCCCATTCCCATAAACTGTATGAAATTCAATCCCCTCACTTTATTTGCCCGAGAAGACGTCTCTCAGAAGCGTTGCTCTGTCTCCCTCCCCTCTTCCTCTTGCAGATATGCAGGGCTAGAGGCAAAGGGATGTCTGTCGGATTTGGCCTTCCCACAAAAATCCCTGCAAAGATGTATGAGGCTGCATAGAAATTGCATTGAATCTGGCTGGCCAAGGCTAGCAATGCTTTTATGCGGAATATCAGTGCAAAGTCTGAAATGGAGATTACATTTTCAATTCTGGCTTTCCTCTCTCCCCACCGAAGCTCCTCAGAGATGCCCTCATTCCCATCCATCAGCTAGCAATGGCGTTGGTGTGGCGTCCTGGACTGGCCGCCTTTCAGGGGAAGTGTACCCAGGGCTGCTGTCAGGCCTAAACAGTGGGCAACCCTCTCTCAAACAGCCTTCCCGCCCGCCCCTGTTCCCCGTCCTCCCAATTTCTCTGCCTTTTTCCTCACTACTTTTTGTTCCTAAGATCTATCACACAAGAGGATCACAAAACCAACCACCAAGAAAAAAAAATATAATAAAAGAGAGCGAGCAAGCATTCTTGTGGCTGCTAAAATTGGTATAACTGTCTCTTGG
Source organism: Elephantulus edwardii (assembly GCF_000299155.1). Classification (NCBI taxonomy): domain Eukaryota; kingdom Metazoa; phylum Chordata; class Mammalia; order Macroscelidea; family Macroscelididae; genus Elephantulus; species Elephantulus edwardii. The sequence goes on along the minus strand of NW_006399912.1, from coordinate 4,273,322 downwards.
GTTGTTTAGGGCAGAAATCAGACATTGATGCAAATGCGGTGCATCTACTGACAATGAGAAACATGCTTATTACCTCTCCCTGAAATACATATATTCATACCAGCTATTTCAGTTCCTTTCCCCCAAACAGCCCTAAATCATTGTCAGTGCCTCTGCTCCAGCTCAGGGCTGCACAGAGAGTGTTTACCGGTGGGGGGGTGGGAGGCTGGTTAGGCATCTGGTTTTACACCAGCATTAGCTTCAATATTTCAGCAGCCCTTCCCTGCCCACATCCCTTCCCTCTCCCCACTGCCCCTGGAACGTGATTGCCTGGCTGAGTCCCGGAAGAAAAGATGTGCTAAGTGAACTTGACAGATTCCAGGCTGGCTCCATATGGCAGGGCCTGAGCTACATGTTCCTGGGGTCCCCAAGCTGCTCTCACCTTATTAAGATGGCAGTAAGTACATGCAAGTCAAGTTCACTGCCTCGGTTTTAATTCTTTGGGCCCTGGAGACCAGCCTCAGACTTCAAGGAAGAATTGGATGTAGCATCGCCCACTGCAAATGTGACCTTTTCCTTCCCATCCCAGACACACAGGGCTGGGAGGAAGCTGGGTGAAAAATGGGCCCAGGGCTCAGAAACATCTTACAAGAATTGATGGTAATGTTAGAGGGCTTTGGAAGGGCTGGCAGCAGAGTCTATCAAAGACACACAAGCTTTTTTCTTGGTGGTGGGTTTTGCTGTCTTGGAGAGGGTGAAACCAGGCTATTCCTTGGAGGCGAGGATTTTGAAGCTCCGTCTTGTATACTTTGGGTATGTGGCCAGGAGTGACCGGTCCTTGGAGAAGGACATCATGCTCAGAAGGGTGGACAGACAGCACAGGAGAACACCTTAGATAAGATGGATTGACACAGTAACTGGGTAATGGGGGTAGATGTGTGGGAGATGGCTCAGCATAGGACATAGTTCAGAGCTGTTGTACAAAGGGTCGCTCTGAGTCTCAGGTGACTCGATGACACATGACAACAAGAACAATTACTGATCTGAACTCTCTGCCCCTTTGGATTCTCATGCATAATTAAGACTTTGACTTTGGCTCACAAGTTCATAATTTGAACTCTTTCTCACTGCTGCATTTTAAGGGCACAGAGAAGTTGAGCTCCCTATCACCTAAGTGCATTTCAAATGGTTGAGGAGCTCAGCTGCTAACCAAAAGTTTGGAAGTTGGAATCCATCTACAGACACTTCTGAAGAAAAGGCTTGACAATCCCCCTTGAAATAGTTCATTGAAATGCAATGGTGCACAGTTCTGCCCTGATGCATATGGGCATTGTAAGCAGGAACGAACTCCCTGCAACTGAAATTGTGTAGATATGAGGACAGAGCCAAGCTTTATTGAAAAGAAAGAGCAAGGAGAAGGGAATACTCTCCAGGTGGCTTCAAGACAGAGACTACGTCCAAAGGGAAGACTTTGGGGGTAAGATAGAGGTTAGGGGAGAGAGGACAGACCTTGTGAAGTCTAACCGCTGGTGCTGTCTACCAGAGGAGGTGCTGAATTGTTTATAATGGAAGTGGGGCTTGGTGTGTACAGAGAAGCAAGACCGTTTTGCGATCTCCAAAGTTCTATCTAGTTCTGAGGTGCTCAGTGCCTGAGAGTTGGTGAACTCGACATGAGATGATTTCCTGGAGCAAGCTGAAATTATCACAGCTGTATGTGACACAGCAATTGCAGAAGTCAAAGTTGTGGTTATCTTTTTAGTAGATGCAATAAACTTTTCAACCTCTAAATAAGGAAGAATAAATCCGCTTGTGTTGCTTTTAGCTAAAGGTAACGAAGCTGACTGCCAATGAGGTGTAAATAAAAATAGAATATGGGTGTAGGAGTGAAGAGGAACCATCACCATCAAGTGGGATTCCAGCTCACAGGGACCTGAAAGGACAGAATGGAACTGTCCTCGGGGTTTCCAAGACTGTTAAGTCTTTATGCAAACAGACTGTTGCATCTTTTCCCCCCCAGAGCGGCTGTGGGTTTGAACCGCCAAACTTTGGTTGTCAGTTAAGCACTTAATGATTGTGCTACCAGCACTTCTGATGTAGAGTTGCTTGACCATCGAGGTGGAACTGACCCATAGCTGACCCTTCAGCGTTGTTTTCAGAGGCTTCACTCAGTGGAGTCACCATGAAGATGACATGATGGTGTCATTCACTTGATGGCGATGAGTTTGCCTTGGCCAGTTGTTGGTGTTTACTACTGTAAAATGGGCGTGATAATAGACTTGAACTCCTGGGATTATGCTAAAAAGCCAGTAAGATAAATGTAATTCTGATCTGAACTCTTTGCCCCTTTGGTGCCATAAATCGCAGGGGGGTGGGAGCTTGCTCATCCTTCTCTGGTGGGGCATTTGGTGGATTTGAACCACATGTCTTGGGTTGGCAGCATAAGTCCTTATCACCAAGCCACCAGAGCTCGCTATGATACATCCAGGGTTCCCATAAGTTGGAGTTGACTTGACGGCAGCTCGGGGTAGTGATGAAACCTTAGGTAGTTTATGGAGAATTAGGAGAGACAGTACTTTGTATATAGTTGCTGTAGCGCGGTGTTGAATGGGAACTGAACCTTCGGCAGGTTTTTAGAGGCAGTAAATCACCTGGAAGGAGCTTGTCCATCTTTATCCCACAGAGCAATTAGTAGACTCGAACTGTGTCCCTTTTGGTTGACAGTGCAACTCCTTACCATTAAACTCATGTCTATGGGTTGGTGCCAGCAAATATTTATCCCATTTATGCAGCTAATAAAGTGAATGTGAGGGTTCTTTGGGAGAAAATAATAACATAAACATTAATTCTTTGTTCTAATTATCACTAGCTCTTACAAAAAAAAAAAAAAAAGACAGGACTCTGATGCTATTTACTTTGGGAAAACTGCAAGCCCCAATTCTATCACCCTGGTTGTTTCAAGCACGGCCTCATTTTCAGTGGCGGATTCCCTCTTGCCTGAGGCCGTGGTGCTGCCGTGAGTGGGCTCGGCACTGAGAGCTGTGTGTGGAGCCAGAAGCACAGGCCACTTTGTGCTGCTGCGAAATCCTCTTCCCTCCCAGGGCATAGGCAAGCCTGCAAGGGGATGTGGAAAAGCATTTGTGCGAGGGCATAGGCAAGCCTGCAAGGGGATGTGGAAAAGCATTTGTGCGAAGGCATAATTAATGATCTGCTGGGTCTTGGCACTTACCGAGGAAGCAGAAAGCCCCTGGGAAGGGGAAGAGCCTCTTGATAAAAGCTGTCTTCCTGGGGGCTGCATCCCTCCCCTGGGAACTAGCAGATCCTGACAGGGAGGGGCAGGTGAGAGCTCACCACTTGGCACCTCAGTGTTCAGGGCCAGCGTTTAATGGTCGTGATGGGCCAAGAGCTCAGGCTCATGAGAGAGACAGTCCCAAGTTCAAACTTTAGCTTTGCCCCACTCTTCCTATTTGAGCATGATGCTTCATTCTCTGAGGCTCGGACTTGCCCATTTGTAAAATCAGGGGGTTGCCTTAGTTGTTAGTTGCCACTGAATTGATTCTAACTCATAATGCTTCTGTGTGACAGAGTGGAACGTCCCTGGAGGGTTTTCTTAGCTGTAATCATTACAGAGCAGATCTCCAGATATTTCTACCGCACGGATATTTCTGCTGACCTGCCTTTTAGGAGTCAAAAATGTAACTGCTGTGATAACAGCGATCTTATGATAGAGACCTGGGGTGGTCTAGTGGTAAGAAGCTGCACTGCAATCCTGAAGGCATGCGGTTCGAGGCCACCAGCTGCTCTGCAGGAGGCTGGGCAATCTCCTCCTCTGCTATTAACTGTTTCTGAAAACCCACTGAAGGGTCAACTGTGGGTCAGTTCTGACTTGATGGTTCACAACAACAACAACACAACATTACCCATGTTTCAAAACAAAACACAACACAACACATTACCCTATACTTATAGGAATTGAAACCAGGATGAGGCCAAATGTCATTTCACCTACTTTGGGCATATACTATGTGTCATGGGTCACCTGAAAGAGAGGAAGACCCTCAACAAGACAGATTGGCTTGGTGGCTGTGACAATGGACTTGAACATGCCAGAGTTTGTGAGGACTGCGCAGGACAGGGCAAGGTTCACATCCTTTGTTTCTAGGGTCACTAGCAGTTGCAGTTGCCTCGACAGGAGCTAACAACATCAACCCTTCATTTGGGACTTCCTATCTAAAACCGTTCATGTTTTCAGTTTATAACCACAAGGTTGGAGGTTCAAGTCCACGTAGAGATACTTCAGACGAAAGGCTTCATCATCTGCTTCTGAGAAATGAGCCACTGAGAACCTTAGAGAGCCTACTTGTACTCTGACACATGTGGGATCACCATGTGTCACGGTCAAGTTGAGGAGAACTGCTTAGCCCATACCTTGCAGGCCTCTTCGTGTTTGAAAAGGAAATCATTTAAGGAGAAGACAGTTGAGCATCAAATGGACTAGGGAGAAAGTATTAAACAAAGTAAACCTAGACTTCTATCTCAAGGGAGCAGGCAGTTTGGTGGTTATAGATCATACTAGACATGCCATATTGTCTATATAATTCTGTACTTACTTCTGAAGAGATTCTGGCTGTATTTAACCATGTGTATTTATGCATATGTATATAAGCTGTCATTCAACTTTCAGATACTTTGTACACTAGAAAATTTCTCTTATTTAATACAATACTGAGATGTCTCTTTGGTATAAGTTACTCTTTTTTGATAAGTTAAGCATGATACGTTATATACTAATATAGACTAACTTTCTGCTGGACTATTTTAAAAGTTAACTTGCACTTTAAATGACTTTTAAAAATGTCTTTTGATTACCTCTGACGAATGTATGTCATAGTAGAACGGTGCACCATAAGATTGGGGCTCATAGCAACTCTATGGATAATAGCTCTAAACCTTGCCGATCTATCCTGAGCCAGTCTCACTGTTTGTGGCACCTCTGACTCCATTGCCATAGTCACTGTATCAAGCCATCTCATCCAAGGTCTTCCTCTGCTGCGCTGATCCTCTACCCTTCCAAGCATGAGGTCCTTCTCCAAGGACTGGCCCATCCTGACAATATACTCAAAGTACGTAGGACTCTGGGGAGTCTCAGGGAAGGAGTCTCAGAATCCTTGCCTCCAAAGAGCAACGTGGTTTGGCAGTCCATGGTTGATATACTTCTCCAGCACAATTCAAAGGCATCAAATGAAACCCTACACACTTCAACAAGAAGATAATTATAATAACAGCAACAACAACAGTACTACTACTACTAATATAATAATAACACCACCACAGTAGTTCTTTTTAAAGAGTTGCTTTGTTTTTCTTTTATCAACCTCTTGGACATGCTTTGACTAGTAAATGAAATATTGCCTGTAAATTATCTATACATCTGCACACAGTATCTACACATGGATAGCACTAAAAATGTTCATAATATAAACAGTGCTCATAAGATCCGCAGCCTATCTGGCTTTCTATTAATAACATTTTGTCGCATCTGCCCCTGGAGCCCATTGCTGAAGTTACTATGTCAATCCATTTTATTGGGATACTTCAGCAATGGGCTCTAGTGTGTCAGATGATGAGGATGGCACAGGATAGGGCAGAGTTCAGATTGGCTGGTCATAGGATCACTGTGAGTCATACTCAGCTTGACAGCACTTAACAAGAACAACAACAACAACAACAACAACCTCATAGCATTGCAGGGAGGATAAAACGATCTGATTCATGCAGCTGCACAACCTCAGAAGATGTCAGCTTCAATATTGTCACTGGGTGATGTGGAGATGATCTGGACTCACAGTAACCTCATGGCACAGAGCAGCACTGCCTTCTGGGGTGGTTGCATAATGCGTTCTCTGTCGATGCAGCTAACCAAAAGGTCAGTGGTTCAAACCTACCAGTTCCTCTGCAGGAGAAAGATGGAAGTCTCCTCCTATAAAAACGTATAACCTCTGAAACCAGAGGGAGGGTCCTTTTGAGTTAGAATTGACTTGACAACAGTGGGTTTGCTTTGATAAACTCTATGAGAACAGATCACTGGGTCTTTTGCTTGAGCAGTTGCTGGTTGTGTCCAAACCATCAACCTTGTGGTTGGTAGCCAAGAGCTTACTTGTGTCACCAGAATACTTCTTGTCAACTGTGATGGTGGTTACAAATGCAAAATTTACGGCAGCGCCCAGGGCTGCAGTAGTTAGGGGCAGTCCCATTTTACAGATGAGGAACCGAGGCTCTCTGACTCCTCGTGATTGTTTGCTTAGGACCAGAGGCAACTTCATTCTCGCCCTTCACCTTGTTCTTATCTATCGCCTCCCACACTTTGCCTCTATTTCTACTAGAAAGTCAACAACTAGCCTTGCTTCTCTCTCCATGCCGGGGGTCTGTTTGTAAAGTTGTTATTGAACAAAATGTTGAGTCTGGGGGGACGTAAACGTAAGATCTACTTCGGTAGGGATCCCAGGAGGAAGAAGCTGTTGTGTTGGGTGTCATTTGTTAGGGGAGACTTACTCTGCGGAGGGTCAGAGCATGCAGTGATGAAGGAATTTTCCTTCTTGGGTGCATTTGCTTATGTTCTTGAACGTTCTGGTAAACCCCTGACTACCCACCTCTATGCAAATGAGCCCTCCCACATGCTCGGGATGTTCTGTCCTCAAATCCTGTACACCATGTGCAGGCTGGGTTAGCAGATGCAAAAACAAGAACTGGGAGAGAGGGGGCCGTTTCTGCCCTCCTTTCTCTTGATTGACTTTGCTCTGGGTTGGAAAGGGCTTTTACCTGAATACGACATCTGACAACCTGTTCATCCCTGAGGCTGAGTCTCCTGCCTTGTGACTCGGGACCACCCCAACCCCTACAGGCCTGGAAAACAGAGGAAAGAGGAAGAAGCCACTCCCACATGACAAAAAAATGTAGTCATGGTTTTCAGCATCTCCAGCTTGGGGTAGCTGAGTTCCTCCAACTCTAATGGGGCTTGTCGTAATGCCAGAAGCGATATGCAGCGTTTATTAATCATCTACTATGCGTTTGTGGGATGCGCTTGTCAAGCTATTTGGGAGCGTTCAGTAGGGCATATGCATGATGTTGAAGAAGAACATTAGCTGCAGAATGAGGACGTGACTTTGTAACTCAACACAGTGTCACTGAGCATGTGAACTGGGGTGAGTTATTCTTCATCTTGTTTCATTTCTTTCACCTGTAATTGAAAAATGAGAATATGTATCTCACAGAGATCTCATGAAAATGAGATAAATATTTAGCACAGTGTCTTAAACCAAATGAATTTTTAGTATGTGATAGACAGGGACATGGCGGGGGGGGACAGGGTTACTAGTAGACTTTCTTGCGTTCCATGGGAGAGACCTGATCACTGCATCTCATGTGTGGTCATTGGCCATCTGTCACCAGAGGCTTTTGTGTTGCTGTGATGCTGATCAGTGTTGAGTGGAGCTTCCAGGCTAAGACAGATAAGAAGAAACAAGTGGAGATCAACTTCCAAAAGTCAGCCAGTGATCACAGGGTTCCGCTCTAAAGCCAAATATGGGAATGGCACAGCGTTGAACAGCATTTTTTGTTGTTGTTGTTGTTCTGTATGAGATCCTCATGACTTGGGAGGTTGATTTGAAGGTGACTAATAAGAAGGCATGAACTTTCAGGAGGTGGAGCTTTGGGTTGGAGATGTAGGAAGAACGACGTCCTTATTACAGTCTCTGATGACGGATGATAAGTTGCTGGTTGGCTCACAGGTTGAAGAATGTTGAAATTTTAAATGTGAACTGTTTTGGCTTTATTTTATACTAGTTTATTTACAGAGTTCAAACACATTGTTTTTCACACCTGATCTTTCCCGTTTCCTTCACAACTCCCCCATCAAATTGTGGGACCCAAAGTGCAACAATGAATGAATTCCAAAATCTCTGTAGATGTTCATTGAAATTAATAATAATAGAAAAAATTGTGTGACCCTAGGATTAACCATGCCCTGCCCACCCTCGCCCCTCTCCTTCCCCTGTCTTCCCCAAATGCGAGCTGTTTTAAGAGTTGAGTATATAAGTTCAAGTCCAAAGGAAAACTGGTTGCTAGTGCCACCTTGTTGGTGCATCTAGACATCCAGGTTATCTGCTATTTTTATGTACACTAACGGGTGTACTGGGAGCTCGTAGCCTAGGAGTAAGAAACAGTGTTATTCCAAAGGCACATGGTTCAAATCTACCAGTTGCTCTGCAGGAGAAAACCTCTGAAAACCCTTTAAGTGTCAGCTGTGGGTCATTTTCAACACTAAGGCACACAACAAGAAGGCTCGGTGGGTAGAGATTCGGTTATAACACAGACTTGATCTTAAAGGTGAGGAGTTTAGAATCCAAAGGAGGGTGAAATGATCTGATGACTTGAAACCCTTCATATCAACTGGAGATTTCTTAGGACCCCCACAGAATCTATCAAAGGTTCTAAGAGTACATGTTTCCTTGGTGGAAACCAAGGTGATTCTAGATAGTTCTAGTGTTCTAGTGTCTTTCACGTTTGGACTCGGGAATGGCAACCTAGTAGAGTTTATTCAACTCTAGGTTGAGAATCAGTTATTATTAGAGAAGTACTTCCAATTCCAAGAAGTACTTCTTTTAATTGGCTTGCAGTGGGTTCCACATCTTAGGTATTTTTTAAATTAAAGTGTTAACTAAATACAGCATAACTCACCTGCTTTATGTGTACAGTCTGATGAACTGTGATAATTGTAACAGTCATTTAACCTCCACCACAATCCTTGTGGACTCAGCAGTGAGTGTAAAGATGGCAGAGCACCCGCCAGTCTCATTCTATTGCTTCAGGTGGGAACCAACTCCTTGCATGGTGCTCGACAACAACGAAGTCAAGACACAGACCAACTCCTTCACTCTTACAACGATTCCTAATCTCATTTTCAGCTGAACTCTGGTCATCACCAATCTCTACTTCTTTCTGAAATCCATGTAGTTAGAATCACGTGGTACATGACTCTTTGTGTTGCATGTCTTTTGCTGAGCATACAGTTTTTGTGATTCTTATATAATGCATCTGTTAATCCATGTCTGTATCAACACTTTGTACCTTCTGGACACTGAGCAGCTTTCTCTGGTGGAGATCTACCAAATTCTTCTTATGTATTTGCCCCTTGGAAGAGATTTGTTTCCAACTTTGGGCTCTCATGAATGCGGTAAAATTCTGATACATGTTTTCTGTCTTCTTGAGTGAACTCATTAAAGTGGAGTTGTGCTTGGCAAGGTGACACTTCTAACAATTTAGGATATCGCTTTGCTGGTTTGTTGTTTTGGGTGTTTGTTTGTTTACTGGCTGCCCTGTTTTGGATGTGAGGGCGATCTGGCTGCGACATCTGTCACCCCATTGATCGCAAGGGTTGATTCGGCTGATCTGGCTGGCTCCCTCACCGATCCATGTGCATCCCTCCCGAAGCTGCGCGCTCTGTTGAACAGGAAGGAAGACCGTCCTCTGGTCAAGGGTAAGGGCCCTGTTTTGCATCCCCACCAGCCATGTAGCACCGAGTATTTATTTCAGCATTTTCCAGATGTTCCTAGTCTACAGCCAGCATTGGAACTCCCTGGCCTTTGCTTTCCCTGACTTTATGGCAGACTTTTGGACTCTTGTGGTAAGCAAGCTCCCAGATGTCTAGAGTTCTTGTTAGAATCAGCGGAGTGAGGAAGACGCTTTCCCTAAACCATATGTCCTGATTGCATGAAGCAATTGAAAAGTGAGATCCTGCCTGGGTTTTGGCCACTGAGGTACATTTCTACATGCATTGCCCACCACCATTTCTTTGCAGGCTTAATTTCCCTAACATTCATCCTTCTTTACTCTGATAACCAACGCTTCATCTTCGATACCCAAAGAAAAGTCTGACTTATCCCTGTAAGGACACTTTCTTGGTTTCTGCAAACCTGCCAGCTCCTGAACAGGACAGGTATGTTGGCAGAATCGCATATGATTTTTACTATGAGTCTTTCATAGCCAGCATCATCTATTATATATGTATGTGTGTGTGTGTGCGCGCGCACACAAACTCCCCGTTCTTCAAAGCGTCCCACGAGATAATCTTGAATGTTTTGCCTCGCTACGCACTACTGCTTGTACATTTCGGGAAGACATTTTACCACCTTCTGCACTTTGCCTTGTACTTTCATTTTCTCCTTGTTGAATTTTACAAAGGGATTAACATGCTTAATAGCTTTCCCTCACATCCAACTGAATGCATCAGCCTCCTACTTGTGCCTTTTTATTTTTTTTTTTTTAGTTATAACATATGACAGTGTGAGGTGAATGAATGAAAAGTGTGCCCTTTGTCTTCTTAGGGCATAACAGCTGTGAACCCCCAGAAAGGATGTTCCTTACTCCCCCAGGGAGGGGCTGCTTCCTCAGAATCGTAAGGAGAGACTGGAAATAAATAGCTCTGTGTATGCATATGTCTAACTGATATATACTTATTATTCTGTGAATCACGTGCAGATTTCATCCATGTTGTAAATGCCCCCCACTCTCTCATGAATATCAAACTCCTTCGCTATTCTCTTTATGGCTCCTCAAATCCATTTGGTTTTCATGCTATGAAGACTCAGTGGTAGGGATCAACAAATTACTGCATGCAAACAAATCTGGAAGTGTTTTGTTTAAAAATCAGGACCTGGTGGGCAGGCCTTTGTGTTTGAGCCCTTGGGCCTGGTGTTAATTGTGTTTGAGACAACCATTCTTCTAAGTGGTACAGCAATGGTCTGTCAATGTGTTGTACTGATGTAACGGGGGATTGCTGTGATGCTGAACGGTATGCCACTGGTGTGTCAGATGCCACAATGGTTAACCATGGTGGACAGTGTTTGGTGGAGCTCCCAGATTGAGACAGGCTTAGGAGCAGGAAGAACATGCCTCTGGAAACGCTATGAAAATGACGATAGTTGTAGAACAGGGTTCAGGTCTTCTGTTCATAAGGTCATTATGAGCCATACGTAACACAATGGCACTTAACAACAACAGCAAGCAAATCTGGCCCACTATATGTTTTTGCAAATAAAGTTTTACTGGCACACAGTTACATCCATCTGTTACTGCATTTTCTATGGCAGTT
>NW_006399912.1:4255408-4261280 GCF_000299155.1 Elephantulus edwardii | reverse complement strand
ACAACAGTAGCAGAATTGAGTAGTTTAATAAAGAAGTATAGTTTCCTATCTGGCTTTAAAAGACCGTTTACTAACCCCTATTCTAGGGTGTCTCACATACTTTGGGCATGTTGTCAGGAAGGGCTACTCCTTGGAAAAAGCCATCATGCTGGGGAAGGTGAAGGATCAGAGAATGACATCTCCGGTGGAGGTGGAGGATCCGATTTATGGCATCCAATATGAGACCCATAAACATTCTTCAATAAGCTGGATCAACACAGTGACTAATAGTGAGCTTGAACATATCATAGGACGGGAGGATGGCACAGGATAGGGCACGATTTAAATCAGTTATTCATAGTATCATTATGAATCATAGTTGACTCAGCAGCCCATAATAACAACAAAAACAACAGCAACAACATTCTAGGGCTGTCACTTGTCACTCATTGATTAGTCATTCCTTGTGTGTGTCTTGGTTTCTGTGTGGGCAGTTTAGATTTGTCCAACTCAAGCTCCCTTGGACGAGTCACTGATTCCTCTAAGATCCATTCCATTCCCCAGTTCATAAAGTGGGTGTGATAATACAGTAGAATCCTCCAGCAGCATTGTTTGGGGGTGAGCAGGTGAAGCATCAGGTTCACACAGACTATGTTCCTTGCCTGCCATCTCAGCCTGATGTGAATATGCTGTTCTGGTTGGTATCCTCTTTTTCTGAAGAGAAAAGGCCAAATAATAAGTCATTTATCTGGTGTTTGGAACACCAGATAGATATTCTAGATCTGTTAGAAACACGCCATCCAGAGGCCCAGGTTCCAATATCAAGCCCTGGAATAACTTTCAGCTGCATCCCTCACCGCAGTCCCCCTTAACTCCAGTCACGCTGACACCCTTGCTATTTCCAGTCATCCCAGGCATCCTCCCAACTCAAAGACATTGAATTTGACATTTCCTGTACCGGGAATTGGGAATACAGTCCCTACATACCTACCTATATGGCTCATTCTGGCATTCACTCTAAATGGAGGTCCCTTAGCGCAGTGGATTAATCATTGGACTGTGAGCCCCAAGTTTGATGGTTTGAACCTAGCAACTACTTCTCAGCAGAAAGATGAGGCAGTTTGTGTACATAAAGATTTACAGCCTTCGAAACCCTGTAGGACAGGTCTGTCATGTGTGTGAGAATCAACTCAATGACATCAGGTATGGGCTTGGTTTTGAATTATTGCAAATGAAGAAGAAATTAAGGATGAATTCATTTTACTTGAATCAACCATCAACAGTGAGGAAGCAGCAGTCAAGGAATCAAACGAGGTATTGCATTAGGCTAATCTGCCAAAGAGCCTTGTAGAGTTTTAAAGTCAAAGAGTATGATGGTTGAAATGTATTCTGCCCAAGCCATTATCCTTTTTAATCACCTCATAGAGGAATGAAAGCTGGTACATGTGAATTGCTGTCCTAATGGCATTGTTGTGAGGTGCCCTTGGAACTGTCTCTTAGCTGATTCCCCAGTGGGTTTTCAGAGGTAGTAAATCACACGGGAGGAGATTGCCCATCCTTCATCTGTGAAGCGGCTGGAGATTCAAACCATGTGCCTTCAAACTGCAGCACAGCTTCTTATCACTAGGCCACCAGAGTTCCCTGAATTAATGGTCTAGAATATTGATTGTACCATGGACTGCCAGAAAAAGGAACAAATCAATCTTAAATACAAGTAGAACACCTTTTAGATGCGAGGATGACAAGATTTTCTCTAGACCAGTCACTGGAAAAGGGCTTCAAGGTTGATAAGGTAGAGGGCCAGTGTCCACAGGTAAACCTTCAGTGAGGTAGGTGGATACACTCGCCCTGATAATGGGTTCAGGTGTTCTCTTCATCACGGAGCTGGCGCAGGACTGGTCACCAGACAAGGGTCTCATAATGAAAGTTAGCAGAATACTGTTGCCTGGATCACAACAAATTGTGAGTTAAAACTGCCTCGAAGGCATCACATCAACTCAACTCATTGTTGTGAGGTTGGAACCGATTCACTGCTGACGCGCCATTGAGTTTCTGAGGCTGCAAAATGCAGATGAGGGAAAAGTGCCAGTCTTTCTTCTGAGGAGCTGTTTCTGGATTGAAGGCACCTGAGAAGCATGCCTTTGGGGAACTAGTGCAACTGTCTGTGAACCACACCTAGGAAAGTGTTGTTGTTGTTGTTGACATTCAACTTGGAATCAACCCATAGCTGACCCTCTGGTGGGTTTTCAGAGATAGTTAATCAAATGGGAGGAGACGGCCCATCCTTGTTCCGTGGAGTAAATAGTGGATTCACACTGTGTGCCTTCAGGATCACAGTATAGCTTCGTACCACTGCCCTTTGCTCATCACGCCAGGACATTTACACTACATAGCTCCTGGATTATCTGGCATTCCTCTCTCTCCACTAAAATGTACACTCCATGGCTGATGGAGACTGGTGGTGTGTCCTATCTTGCTATATATTCATCACAACTTTACCTGGTACCCAATACTCAAACTCATCCATTGACAACAAGTTGGAACAGACTCCTGGCTGTTTCTCCAGTAGGTCTTCAGGAGGCTGTGTGTCACAGGAGAGGAAACTGTCTGTCTTTCACCCTCAAAGAGGATGATGGATTCGAACGACTGGAGAGGCTCCCTAAGGGCTATGCCACCAGACCACCCTGTTGGCGTCCAGTAGGAGACCCGTAAATATTCTACATTAGTTGCTTGCATGACTGAGTACATGAACATTATGCAAAGCGAACTTTCCTCATGGCTGCAGGATTCTCACCTGCTGGCACTCTCTCCCACTTCCTCTGCCCATGTACAGAGGCAAAAGGAACAAAAAGTCCATGTCCATTCTCGTCTTCTCACTTAAGAAAACTCACAGCCGGACCAAACCCTGCCCTGCACCCATGCTCCCAAGTCCCTTGGTGCCAAAGAAAACCCGCTCCAGAGCGATTTGCACATGGCTTCTAAAACGACCTCCTTATTCACTACTGGGGGAGCGGTGGTGGCCCAGTGGATAAAATGCGCAGCTGGTGGTTCAAACCCACCAGCCCTCCTTTACGGGGGCAATTCTACTCTGTCCTACTGAGTTGCTGTATGTTAGCATTGACTAGAGGGCTATTCGTTTGGTTTTGAGAAGTCACCGCTCAGAACAGCTCACAATCTCTTCATCAAGACCCTGAATGTCATTATTGGAACAATCCTGAACAGAAAAGAGTGCTGCTGAACCAGGGCCATTCAGTGGTCAATGTCAATTCCAAGGAAAAGTGAATCTTTATTGGCACAATCCCAATCATTTCTTTTGGGGGATTTCTACCCTGTGGGATGGATTATTTTTTCGCCCCCCCCCCCCGTAGGACCTCTTTTCTAATTAAGTCCGGAGCCTAGATTACAGGAGGCTGGCCCGGAGAACTGGAGGGGCTACCTCTGCAGAAAGCTAGCACTGGAGGTGATGTTTAATTAAAGCGCAGCTGCGCGCGGAAGAGACCTGCCCAGGCTGCGGTGCTAATCCGCTTGCCTTGCTCCGGTGTCCCCGCGCGATGGTGATTGATGAGATGGGCTCTCACATCTTCATCTGCTGCCTGCGCTAATACCCGCAGGCAGAGGGGGCCCAGCTCCGTCACTCAGTCCGAGGAGCTCCCAGAGGATGCAGCACTCTCTCCCTCTCTCGGCTTTATTCCTCCTTTTCCTCCTTTATGATTGTGTGTGCGCCCATGTTTAAAATTGTGTGTGCGCTGCGAGTAAAAATATGCATGTATGAAATAAATAAGCAGAATAGCATGCAAGTGTGTGATTTTTCTAAAATCAGTGTCTAGTAAACATATGAAAAATAGGTATCATCTGTATCTTAACTATGCACAAAAACGTATGCAAAACAATGCTGCTGTTATGTGCCATCGAGTCGCTTGCGATTCATAGCAACCCTATGTACAACAGCCCTAAATTCTGCTCTGTCCTGTGCTAGTCACACTGTCTCTGACACACCCATCTCCGATTACCCCAGTCACTGAATCAATCCACCTCATAGGGGGCCTTTCCCTCCTGAGCACATAGTATACGTAACATATAGCTACTTTGTAAACTACAGTTACAAGATTTTGTATAAAATACAGTATGTAGTTGTTAAATATGATATATAAAATTAAAATACCTGCTTATAAATATATAGACATAAGTGCATATTGGAAGCAGGAGCGGCATCCACTTCCTAAATAACATGCCTCCGGAAACTCTTTGAGCTTTGAAAAATGTCAATAGTTGTAGAGGGGCTTCAGGCCTTTTGGTCATAGGGTCACTATGAGTCATACTCGACTGGAAGGCAGTCAACAACAAGTGCATATAAACATATATCCACTGAACTAATTACAGTTGACTTGGAAACCAACTCATAGCTGACTCTGTGGTGAGTGTTCAGAAGCTATAAACTGCATGGAAGAGATTGCACATCTTTCCAGCAATAAGTATAATCAGCGCCCCCCAAAAAAAGTTAAACTCATTGCCTTCTACTCAATTCCAACCCACGGTGACCTTCTATCTGATGTCAGTCTAGAGACTAAGGTGTGCCTGATTCAGTTCATGATCTTCACAGTTACTTGCATCAGAGAGCTGGACAGTGATTAGAAATGATAGAAGGAGAGTTGATGCCTTTGAGCTGTGGTGCTGGAGAAGAGTATTGAATATACCATGGACTGCTAGGAGAATAAATAGGTCCGTACTAGAGAGGGTGAGACCAGGCTGCTGTTTGGAGGCAAGGATTTTAGTCACTGTGTCACTCAACCTCATCCAGTATCTTCCTCTCCTGCTATGTAACCCTCTACTCTTCATATTAGGGAACTTCTGAGATCTTTCATATTCAGCAGTGTTAATATTTGTAATTTGGGAACTAATATATGGAAGCAGGAGCAGCATCCACTTCCTAAACAACATGCCTCTGGAAACTCTATGAACTTTGAGAAGTGATAGGTATAGAATGGCTTCAGGTCTTTTGTTCAAAGTGTTGCTATGAGACGTGCTCGACCTAATGGCAATCAACAACAACAGCAACAAATACCAGTAGATACCTTGGATATATTTGGGTAAATTTTTAGTGACTGTTCTTGTAATAGCTGACATCTACCAAGCTCTGAGTATGTGCTAATCCTAACACTAAAAGTTTTGTGGACTTCATTCATTGTTTGAAATTTATGAGAAGTACTTTTCGTAGGTCATGATGGCGCAGTGATTTGAGTCTGGCACTTTCAACCCACCAGCCACTCCATAGTGAAAAGTTGTGACTGCCTACATCCACAAAGATTTCTAGCCTATAGGGTGATTTTATTCTTTCCTATAGGACTACTAAGGAATTCTGGAGGCCTCGTAGGAAAAGGGACATGCTGCCGTCCCAAAGTTGAATGATTCAAATCCACCTGTTGGCTGTTCTGTGAGAGAAAGATGGGTAATCTCTTCCTGTGATTTTTACAGCATCTGAGCAACTGCTGGAGTGTCAGCTATGAGTCACTTCTAGCATGACATCCATGAGGTTAAGGCTAGGGCCAACTTAAAGGCAATGCTTTATTTTTATTATCACCATTCTGTAATAGCCATTCTTATTGTTCCCAACTTAAAGATAGTAAAGCACATATCTCTTTGGCTTAGAGAAAATTAGGTATATTGCCTTTACTCCTTTACTTGTTGTTGTATGCAGTGACTTCATGTGACAGCATGGATCTGCACTGGAAGAGTTTCAAAGCTTCTTTTTTTTTCTTTTTTACACACAGCATTAGAAATTCTATTTTTTTTAAATCTAGAGCAGATTATCCGAGAAGCTGGGCTCTATGAGGAGAATTGTGGCATCAGGATTGGTGGAAGATCTATTAACAATCTGCGTTATGCAGATGACACA